>NC_073693.1:305047692-305368334 GCF_029784155.1 Uranotaenia lowii | reverse complement strand
TAACCTGTGTGGTCGGATTTAGCTCGACGCGTTTACTACTCCCACGAAATGTGGTGAACATGGTTCAGAATGCTGGTAATCTTCTCTTGATTTAAGTAATTCGTGGTAACAAATGGAAAAATGTTTATTAAAATCAGTTTAACTTCTACTTACTACGTTCATGAAATGACTTAAAGATGTAGCTACTCACTCAGTCAGTCAGTCAGTCAGTCAGTCAGTCAGTCAGTCAGTCAGTCAGTCAGTCAGTCAGTCAGTCAGTCAGTCAGTCAGTCAGTCAGTCAGTCAGTCAGTCAGTCAGTCAGTCAGTCAGTCAGTCAGTCAGTCAGTCAGTCAGTCAGTCAGTCAGTCAGTCAGTCAGTCAGTCAGTCAGTCAGTCAGTCAGTCAGTCAGTCAGTCAGTCAGTCAGTCAGTCAGTCAGTCAGTCAGTCAGTCAGTCAGTCAGTCAGTCAGTCAGTCAGTCAGTCAGTCAGTCAGTCAGTCAGTCAGTCAGTCAGTCAGTCAGTCAGTCAGTCAGTCAGTCAGTCAGTCAGTCAGTCAGTCAGTCAGTCAGTCAGTCAGTCAGTCAGTCAGTCAGTCAGTCAGTCAGTCAGTCAGTCAGTCAGTCAGTCAGTCAGTCAGTCAGTCAGTCAGTCAGTCAGTCAGTCAGTCAGTCAGTCAGTCAGTCAGTCAGTCAGTCAGTCAGTCAGTCAGTCAGTCAGTCAGTCAGTCAGTCAGTCAGTCAGTCAGTCAGTCAGTCAGTCAGTCAGTCAGTCAGTCAGTCAGTCAGTCAGTCAGTCAGTCAGTCAGTCAGTCAGTCAGTCAGTCAGTCAGTCAGTCAGTCAGTCAGTCAGTCAGTCAGTCAGTCAGTCAGTCAGTCAGTCAGTCAGTCAGTCAGTCAGTCAGTCAGTCAGTCAGTCAGTCAGTCAGTCAGTCAGTCAGTCAGTCAGTCAGTCAGTCAGTCAGTCAGTCAGTCAGTCAGTCAGTCAGTCAGTCAGTCAGTCAGTCAGTCAGTCAGTCAGTCAGTCAGTCAGTCAGTCAGTCAGTCAGTCAGTCAGTCAGTCAGTCAGTCAGTCAGTCAGTCAGTCAGTCAGTCAGTCAGTCAGTCAGTCAGTCAGTCAGTCAGTCAGTCAGTCAGTCAGTCAGTCAGTCAGTCAGTCAGTCAGTCAGTCAGTCAGTCAGTCAGTCAGTCAGTCAGTCAGTCAGTCAGTCAGTCAGTCAGTCAGTCAGTCAGTCAGTCAGTCAGTCAGTCAGTCAGTCAGTCAGTCAGTCAGTCAGTCAGTCAGTCAGTCAGTCAGTCAGTCAGTCAGTCAGTCAGTCAGTCAGTCAGTCAGTCAGTCAGTCAGTCAGTCAGTCAGTCAGTCAGTCAGTCAGTCAGTCAGTCAGTCAGTCAGTCAGTCAGTCAGTCAGTCAGTCAGTCAGTCAGTCAGTCAGTCAGTCAGTCAGTCAGTCAGTCAGTCAGTCAGTCAGTCAGTCAGTCAGTCAGTCAGTCAGTCAGTCAGTCAGTCAGTCAGTCAGTCAGTCAGTCAGTCAGTCAGTCAGTCAGTCAGTCAGTCAGTCAGTCAGTCAGTCAGTCAGTCAGTCAGTCAGTCAGTCAGTCAGTCAGTCAGTCAGTCAGTCAGTCAGTCAGTCAGTCAGTCAGTCAGTCAGTCAGTCAGTCAGTCAGTCAGTCAGTCAGTCAGTCAGTCAGTCAGTCAGTCAGTCAGTCAGTCAGTCAGTCAGTCAGTCAGTCAGTCAGTCAGTCAGTCAGTCAGTCAGTCAGTCAGTCAGTCAGTCAGTCAGTCAGTCAGTCAGTCAGTCAGTCAGTCAGTCAGTCAGTCAGTCAGTCAGTCAGTCAGTCAGTCAGTCAGTCAGTCAGTCAGTCAGTCAGTCAGTCAGTCAGTCAGTCAGTCAGTCAGTCAGTCAGTCAGTCAGTCAGTCAGTCAGTCAGTCAGTCAGTCAGTCAGTCAGTCAGTCAGTCAGTCAGTCAGTCAGTCAGTCAGTCAGTCAGTCAGTCAGTCAGTCAGTCAGTCAGTCAGTCAGTCAGTCAGTCAGTCAGTCAGTCAGTCAATTGTTAGCGAATATCGACGTTCTCTCTCTTTTGATACACTGACCACACTGACATATATATTCGATCTCAAAAAAGGCATTACTTAAGTTCTGGTATACAATTACAACATAAGGATATTTTGAAGGTTAACACACAACGGCGTTTGAAGTTAGGAAATTCTTATCATAATCATTCATCAAAAATTGAAGAAATGCCTTTGATTTACAAGATTCACACCATGGTTAAAATGAAAACTTCCCACTGCGGGAAAAAATCAGCACACCTGCATTTTTACGCATCGTTGCCCGATTTGGAAAAACGGTTCGAAGGACCAAAAGTCACCCTTTTTTCAACGCAATCGTTCGTAGTTGTTATTTCCGTCATCATCGGGCGGTATCGAACAAAAAAAACCTACATTACCCGGACGGAAAAAGTGCATCAATTAGTGTTCCGGTGAGTCAATTTCCCATCAAGCTGCGGGTCCTTTTTTTCCATCGGTGGTCGCGATGCAGTTTTCCCTGTTCAAACATCCGTTCCATGGACGGTTTTTTCTCTCTTCTCTTTCTTGTCATTTCAAACGTCATTCCCTTTTTGGGCCAGTGTCCTTGCTTCCATGTGGGTGCACCGATTGTCCTTCCAGCGTTGGGGGGGGGAAGTAATTTATGGTCACGCTTCGATTGCGATTAATGTGAAATCTGTGTTTAAACTGTAATTATTTCATGTTCTGGATGTGACGAATGTGATTTCGTCCTCCATACAACCGACGTTTTTCGGACAATTATGTTTGATTAATTTCTTCCACTACAGTAACTTGTCAAAGTGATTTCGTTTCATGAAGCGTTGATTTTTTTTTCATTTCAAATTGTTGGGGGAGAAGTGATTGAACAAGGAGTCAAAAGTGATAACATAAAGCGAGTGGAAATTACTCTGGGGGTTGGAAGCCGATGTGTGGGAATTTCATTTGGAAATTTTTATCATGATTGATCACAAAAACCGTTTCAACACTTATATAAAAATTATTATTAAACACATTCATCAAATACGAAATCATCAAAAGGACTTGCACACACATGCTGCAAGCAAACTCGGGACTGTTTTTGTAAACAGATTATTTGAACACAATTATTAACAAAAAAACAACTAAGGCAGATGTACAACTCTTTTTCGTCATTTATTTATATCAAGTTGTGACTGTCGACTTCAATCTTTTGACTTATATTTTCAAATTCGTCTTTTTAGCTTTGACTTTTGACTTTTGACCTCAGGTTTTTCTTCCACTTTCGATTTTCGATTCTCTTTAAATTTTTTAGTTTAGATATTTAATTTTGATTTTCGACATTCGTCGACGTTTTTCTAAGGACTTTTGATCTTCGACTTTAGTGCTTAAAGCTTGAAGTTTAAAATTTTTGCTTTGATTTTCGAATTCATCTTACGAGGTTCAATTTTCACCTTTTGAATTAAGATTAGAATTAGAAAAGAAACTACTTTACAAATTACATTATTTTTAATGAGCATATTTTGATTTTGATTTTGTTTTCGTTTTTTTTGTTTTAAAAATAATTTCTAAATTTTGGAAAGATTTTGGAAAATTTCGTTCTAATTTTCCGTATTTCGTCGTTCAGACTCTGGACATTGAATTTTGTACTTTTGATAGTCAAATTTAGGAGATTGTCTCTCTAATTTCGGATCATCAACTTACGATTTTCGATTTTTAGACTTTCGAAAATCGATTTTGACTTTTAACCTCTTCGAAGTTCAACTTTTGACTTTCGACATTCGATTCTCTTTTTTAAAATTTCATCCCCGGCTTTCGCTTCTCGATCAATGATTTTCAAGGTTCGACTACTATCGAATTTTCGTTCTCGATTTTCGATTTCAACGTCCGACTTACTATTTCAACTTTCCACATTTGACTGTCGAATAACAATATTCGACTGTCGACTGAAATTTAAGACTTTTGACTTGTGACTTTCCATTTTCAGGTTTAGATTTTGGATTTCAGGCTTCCGATTTCTCTATTTGCATTTCGACCTTCAAATCTGATTTTTGGTTTCGATTTCATTTTTCGTCTATCAACTACTTCTGATTACTTTCGACTATTGACAATTATATTTCAAGGTTCGACTTTCGACTCATGATTTTTGACTAACGACTTTTAACTTTTGACTCTCGACCTTTAACCTTCAATTTTTTTTCATATTCGTTTTTCAAGTTTTTGGACTTTGAATTTCTTCTTTCGTCATTAAGCTTTTAAGTTTTGATTTTCGAGTTTCAAAATCGACCAAATTAATATAACTTATGAAAATCGATTTTAGACTTTGGATTTTGGACTTAAGAATTTCAAGATTCTACTTCCAATGTTCAACTATGTATCGGCTTTCGATTTTCACGTCTTTAGTATTTTTTAAACTTTTACTTTCAACTATCGAATTTCCGAATTCAGCTCTCAATTTTAGAATTCCGATTGTTCATTTTTTTACTTTCGACATTCTACTTTCGATTTTCGATATTTGCTTCCTTCGATTTCAACTTTCGAGATTCAACTTAGGGCTTTCGACTTTGTACTTCCAATTTTCGAGAACCGTTTCCAAATTTTCGAGCATCGTTTTCAACATTCAACTTTGCACTATCACACAAAGACTTTGGAACTTTTGGGTTTGAATTTTAGACAACATTCGAGTTTGGACTTTAAACTTGGACTTCTTTCTATGGATTTTAGACTTCCGACTTTCAAAATAAGAATTTCAATTGTAACTTACAACTTTCGACTTCTATCTTTCATCTTACGACCTTCAAAAATCAACGTTTGTCTTTCGACTATCGACTTTCCGCTATTGATTGTTGACTTGTGATGTCCCTTTTCGATTTTTGACTTTTAACTTCTGATTTCCGATTTCCATCTTACGTTTTCTGACGAAATAGACTCAAGCAAGCAATTGTAAAAGTAATACGTACAGCAGTTTTGCTCCTTAAGGCCTTCGATTTTTGACTTCCGAGTTTCGGTTTCCACTTCGAATCTCAACTTTCGATTTTTGACATTCGACTTTCAAAAATTTCACTTCCGACTTTTAATCTACCACCTTTGAATGAAATCTTTAAACTTACGACTGTCACATTTCAATGAACATTCGACATTCGGCTTCGACTATGGACTTTTCACTTTGACTTTCGACTTTTGACCTTAAAATTTCTATTTGCAACTATCGGTAGTTAGAGATGAGATGAATTAGTAATCGGCAACATCGAAGATAAATAAAATAAAATAAATGTCTATGGCAACGTCTGTTATTTTGGCAACACTAGGCAAAACAAACTAAATAAAGTCAGTCATTGATCTATTTTTGTGAGTGACAGACGTGTCTGAGTGAATCTTTGAATTAAGATTTATAAGAATCGTAAAATCACAACAATGGGGTGGTTGGTAGAGTAAGAACAGAACGCGCAGATTGTCAAGGCTGCTGCTACTAAAAATTTATTTCTGATTCGACCTGCGGTAAAAAAAGACGGATTGGCACAGGGAGCACAGATTTTAAACGCTGCTGCTACGAACAAAATTGTTTCTGATTCGGCCACTGGAAAAGACGATATGGCTTTGGAAGCGCAGATTTTTAAGGCTGCTGATTGTTTGTTTTGGTTCTCCGGTGAAAAAAGAGGGAAATGGCTAAAGAAACGCAGATTTCTAAGGCTGCTGCTGCTAATTGCTGGTTATGATTTGGCCTTCCGGTGGATAAAGACGGAATGGATTTTAAAGCGCAGATTTCCAGGGAGCTTCTGCTGATTGTTTACTTGATTTGACCTTCCGGTGGAAAAAGACGGAATAGGCTTTGAAGCGCAGATTTTTAAGGCTGCTGCTGTTGATTGTTTGTTGTGGTTTTGCTTTCCGTTGAAAAAAGACGGAATGGCTAAAGAAGCGCCGATTTTTAAGACTGTTGCTGCCGTTTGTTTGTTTTGGTTTGGCTTCCCGGTGGAAAAAGATGGAATGGATTTGGAAGCGCAGATTTCAGGCAGCTTCTGCTGATTGATTACTTTGATTTGGCCTTCCGGTGGAAAAATACGGAATAAGCTTAAATTAGGAAGCGCAGATTTTTAAGGCTGCTGCTGCTGATTGTTTGCTTTCATTTAGCTTTCCAGTGGGAAAAGACGGAATTGGCTTAGGAAGCACAGATTTTTAAGGCTGTTGTTCTGATTGTTTATGTTGGTTTGTGTGCAGACCTGTCCGGAGGTCCGAAGCTCGGAAGTAGCATCATTGAGCCACCGGATCACTAACTGCAGCGGGAACGACACGCGTTACTCAGCCTACTCGCTTGCTCGCCGAATGACTGACTGACTGACTCACTCGCTGCACGCTCGTGTGGGGTAACGCGGTATCCGTTTAATCCACTCACATGGAGAGAATGTATGATGTACCCATACGTCCATTCGTGCGCCACACATCCCCCTTCCTCTCAGAAGAAAAACTGTTCTAACAAGTTTTGTTTAAAAAATTCGTTAAACTATATCACCTCTATTGAATTATCATACATGTCACGTCAAAACCAATTATGCAGACTTTCCATGCATACTACGAACCTTTAAAAATTACTTGTATCATCTAATATCTGACCTGTCGTACGATTAAATTTGAGCTCTTTTAAAATCCAATTTAATTTAGCTCAACATTTAACTTTTCTTCTCACATGAATTTTATGATTTTAATCAATCGTACTTCATGAAGGTCATATGCATTTCTCTAGCTTGTAGTATTTCTATAGATTTGTTTCAATCTTAGCTTTCATCATTCAATTATGATTTGATTGTCGTACTTTTAGCTTGACTCTTTACACATTCTTCATTCATTAACCTGCTCGATTGCATAATTGAAAGGGATATACTTTAATAGACTTATTCAGCTTCCCTTATCTGCCATTCATCTCATATTATCGCTTTCCATCTTCTCTATTAGTAAATCTTTCATTTTCGAAACTTGTTGCGTTCTGATATTCACCACTTATTTTCTGAATCTTTTAATCATCTAATCAACTCGTTTTTTCCCATCATATCAATTTCTCATCTTGTAATCATCTCATTAACCCATATCTCCCACACAATTTCTTCTATCCATTGTTTTCATCTTGCTTTATTTTCCCCCCAAGCATCTGCACCTTGTTTCATCTTCCTAGTTTCATATCTTCCAACCGTCTCGCCACTCTATTATCTCCCGTTCTTCTCATCGTCTAATTATCTTATTTTAACAGATTATTTACTCTACGTTCCATTATAAAACCTCCACACTTACATCGATGCGCAGAATGTATTTTTTTTTACATTAAAATACAGTCCTTTTATCTCGCCGTTTCGATGTAGCTGTCTTCTCAACACGCTTATTTTGCAGTTCTCCAGACTCGCATTTCATAGGCTGTCTTCTCAACTCGACTTGTAATAAAATACACCTCTCAACACGCTGTTTTTCACGGTCCTTCAAACTCGCAATTCACAGGCTGTCCTCTCAAATCGTCTTGTAATAAAATACAGCTGTACTCTCAATACGCTGTTTTAGTTTGCGGTCCTCCCAACTCGCAATTCACAGGCTGTCCTCTCAACTCGCCTTTATTTCAATACAGCTGTCCTCTTAACACGCTGTTTTTATTTTGCGGTCCTCTCAACTCGCAATTCACAGGCTGTCCTCTCAACTCGCCTTTATTTCAATACAGCTGTCCTCTCAACAAGCTGTTCTTACTTTGCGGTCCTCCGCAAGCATAGGCTGTCCTCTCAACTCGCCTTTCAATTTCAAGCTGTCCTCTCAACTCGCCTTTAAATTTCAAGCTGTCCTCTCAACTCGCTGGAAATTTCTATCGATACGTTCAGGCTGTCCTCTCAACTCGACATCCAATTTCAAGCTGTCCTCTCAACCCGCTTGAAACTGTGAACATGATCAAGCTGTCCTTACGACTCACTTAAGATTTCATTTTTTTTCCACTTCAATCTGTGCTTTTGGTTTCAACTACTTTTCATATAATGAGTATTCGAATTACTCATTTTACCACAGTTTTTTTCCCAATGGGTAATATTAAAACTGTTTGATTTTTGGGCGAGAATGATTAAACTAAATTCAGCGTGAATCGTTTACCCCATTTGTTTAGCTTTCCGATTCGATTCCTTTCCTTCAAATTTCTGTTCCTAGCATGATGAAAAGAAATTACCTGCCACGGTCGCCAAATGTGCAGACCTGTCCGGAGGTCCGAAGCTCGGAAGTAGCATCATTGAGCCACCGGATCACTAACTGCAGCGGGAACGACACGCGTTACTCAGCCTACTCGCTTGCTCGCCGACTGACTGACTGACTGACTCACTCGCTGCACGCTCGTGTGGGGTAACGCGGTATCCGTTTAATCCACTCACATGGAGAGAATGTACGATGTACCTAACGAGCCTATAGTAAACAAAGAGACGAAATGTCACGATTGGAATTTTTGATTTTCTGTCAGTGTCATTCCAATCGAGCAAAACCTAGCAGTCTTAAAGGCAGCCTTATAGCAGGGTTGCAAGCTCATTATTTGGAAAAGGATTAGATGGCGCCTCTTTGTTTACTATAGCCTCTTTAGATGTACCCATACGCCCATTCGTGCGCCACACAGTTTGGTCTTCCGGTGGAAAAAACGGAATGGCTTAGGAAGCGCAGATTTTAAAGGCTTTTGAATCATACTTATAAATTTTGATTTTTTCTTCTACTTTCAAACTTCGACTTTTGAGTTTTTTTAATAAGACCACAAATTTCTTACTGTTTACTTTCTTCTTGACATTTAAGGTTCGATTTCCTACATGCGACATTCGACTTTCGACTTTCGATTCAACTTATCATATTCGACCTCCGATCTCTGACTTTCGACCTTTGATATTCCACTTTCAATTAAAGCCCTTTTTGCCGCTGGTAGTGTTTGTAATATTATGCTGGTTGTTTCACCAACACTTTTCAGTTTTGGAGAAATAAACCTTTAAAACGACCATATTTGTCGACCGGCTGCCCGTTTTTTGTACCGAGGAATTTTTAGGTTAATTATCCCGTCTCATCTGTACACGCTCAGCAAGTGTGCGTGAGAAATGTCAAAAACAACTCTATTGAAAGTCGACTTTAGATTTTGGGTTTTCGCCATTCCACTTTGGATTTAGACTTCCAAATTTTGGTTTTCACCTTTCAATATATGTCATTCGACTTTGGCTTTCTACCTCAAACTTTGACTTTTTGAATTTTAATAAAATTTTCAGAAACGTAATGCTGGCGCGTTGATATCGTCTTACAGTTTCTGTTAGCTGATTTTTGACTTTTGATATTAGACTTTCGACTTTCGGCGTTCTGCTTTCAACTTTTAACTTTTGACTTTCAACTTTCGACTTACGGCTTTTGAGTTTAGGCTTATGCTTTCTCCTTATCTTCATACTACTTTATCAGTAGATAAGATTTAAAGAAAATATTTGTAATTAATTTGTATTGACAAAAAAAAGGTTAAAATTGTTCAAAGGATCAATTATCTGAACCGAAAAAAATCACACAAAACAGAGTAGCACTTACGGTTAGACCTAAAAAATTATCGGTGCTAATTCTCGGTATCCAGCGACCATTAATTTCCCTGGCCAAACGAGAGAGAGAGAGCCCCCGGAAGGTCATCAATCAATTGCGGAGCACAAGAAATGAATCCCCAGCCACAGCCTGAGAGCTGGCTGATTGGTATTTTGGTATTGTTTTTGAATGGGCCGCACATTCTGTAAAAGATCATTCCATCACTTAGTATTCGTCGTATAACGTACAGGTTGATCTTTGCCATGGTTGGTTGGCCGGCCAATTGAAGGATCAACGATCAGCGCTTGTTTGGGTTTGTTCAGGTGTGATTGGGTTAACGCCTCAACAAAAACGTCAAAACGTCCGTGCGTCCTCTCCGGCGATTGAAAGTGGGGTCGTTTTCATTTCTTTCAAGCTGGACCTGCGGGTTGGCATCCTGAGCCATTTGTCTTACAATAAATTTTGCTTGCGGTATAAAGTCGTTTGTAGAATTCTGACGAAAGATCAATGATCAGTGGAAGATACATCTCCATTTCGAAGCATTTGCAATCCCATCAACTTCAATACACTTGTTAATGGGTTTTTCTTCGTCTCTTCGAATGAGGCCCAAAAATTTATTTTGAAATAAAAATTCGGTTGAATTCTCATTTCAGAATTTGAAAATCGCTTTCAAAACATTTTAGATGAGTATTAAAAAAAATATTTTCCTTCCAGATCCCTCAATGAATGAGGTAGTTGATGATGAATTTTCATTTTCGAAATCCAATTATCGACAGCTGTTGCTGAAGTCAAATGTGTCAGCTCTAGTCGGTGAGGTCAGTGCTCTATAATCACCGGTTGGGTGCTTGAGAGGTGAAATGAGCAATGATCACTACACTCGACAGTCGACACCCAACGGTCTGCTCAGAAAAATCAACTGAGAAATAAGGATCTCCAACTTGCCATCAACGACAACTTGTCGGCCACAGTGCAAACATAATTTTCCCCCTCATGCTTGACAACCTCGTCATTCATAAGTCATTTTGAGTAGTGGAGGTGAGATTTTTTTTTATCCTAAGTAAGTTCGTCATTTTCTTCTCAACGGCCATCAATGATATCGAAACAGACGGATGCAGCGAGAAAAAAAAACACTCACTTTTCACATCAACTTTCAACTTTTGCCTCATCGCTTCTATACTTCGGTGAGGATCGTTATAAATTTGAGAAAATGATAAATGATTCCTGCTAATGAATTTATGAAACGTTTCGTGTACGCGCCTTCGGGAACGTGCTGAGAGTGTTGATGATTATATGGTTGAGTCTTCAGAGGTAAATATGTTCTTGGAGAGTTTTTTTTAAAGATTTCTTTACATTGTCTAAAGCTCACTTCAAACTTTGATTGATTCTCATGTTGCTCGGAGGGTGAAAAAATCAGCAGCCCAAATTTGCTGCTCAATTTATTACCTTTTTGTTTGAGTGCGGTATCAGGAGAAAATCTTAACAAAGCTATCGGAATTTGGGATGATTTATAGATAAAAAAAAAACAAAACGAACCAAGACATGGTTACAGCTACTTAAATATGTTTTAAATTGAAACTCTAGAGAAGTTTTTTAAATTAAAATTAAATCAGAATTATGTTCAATGTAAGATCACAGAGAAATTTTAAGAAAAAGTATCGAACATTAAACATTATTCTAAGATTTAATTCAATTTTACGTAGGTACCTAATGGTGAACTACTATTGAATGTTTTGAAGCTAAACTAAGGTTGCCAGAATTTTTTAATCACGTATCCGGGCCGGACAATTCGGGCTATTGTTATCTAAAAACCAGGCAAAATCCGGACATTTGATTTCAAAATGGTCGACCAAAATCCTGGCAAAATCCGGGCAAATTTGGTCAAAATCAAGAAATTACTCATCAAAAACCAAGAAAAAAATTAGAAAATTTTTTTTTTTCACTTAAATTTATCAACAGATTTTATCGCGTTTATCGTGTTTGATCGTGTGAATTTTAAAATACTACTTGCTAAATTAGATCGACTTGGACTAGCAACTCCATTCGTTAAGTGGATGAAATCATACCTCACCGAGAGGCACGTGTCAGTGAGGCTGGGTTTCAGCGAGTCATCGGTATTTAGTAACTGTTCCGGCGTGCCCCAAGGTAGCAATCTTGGCCCTCTACTGTTCTCGATATTCTTCAATGACGTGCTGATTACTCTACCCATCGCTTCCAAATTAGCCTACGCCGACGACCTTAAAATCTTCGCCACCATCGGAGAAGAATCGGACTGTTTACTTCTACAGAATATCATCGAACTCTTTAATACATGGTGTCATAACAATAGCCTGTGTATAAGCGTCGAGAAATGCGCCGTCATCTCTTTCAGTAGAAGAGTTAATCCTATCTATTGGAATTACAACATCTGCGGTACGCCCATAGAAAGAGTCTCGAACTTCAAGGATTTAGGGGTAATACTCGACGAGTCACTTACTTTTCGCGACCATTACTCCTACATAATCTCGAAAGCAAACAGAAACCTAGGATTTATGACAAGGATCTCGAAAGAATTTCGAGATAGCTACTGTCTTCGATCTCTATACTTTTCTCTAGTGAGATCAATTTTAGAAACCGCATCGATAGTCTGGAGCCCACATACCTCGTACTGGTCCAAGAGAATTGAAGCTGTTCAGTCCAGATTTGTTAAATACGCCCTCCGTTTCCTCCCGTGGAACAACCCCCAGGAATTAACTGACTACCATCACCGCTGCCGTCTGCTAGGAATGGAAACATTGTTGGAAAGAAGGCTGAAAAATCAAAAAAATCATCGAAGGCGAAATAGACTCACCGGAGCTTTTACGTCTTATCAACCTCAACATTCGACCCAGGGTATTTAGGAGCCGCGAATTTCTTCAGATTGAATATCAACGAACAAACTACGGACAGAATGAACCACTTCGGGCCATGTGCAAAATATTCAATTGGTTTTTCGAGCTGAACGACTTCAACATTTCCATTCACGCTTTTAAAACTGCGATAAGATCATCAGAAAAACTTTCGAATCTAGTGAACCTCATAAATAGACAAGCATTTTAACTGTTAGGAATTAGTTTTAAATTTCATGGAGACAAAAATTGTCAGATGAATAAATGTCAATAATAATAAAAAAAAAAAAAAAAAAAGAAAATTATAACACAATTTGTTTTTCAAAGTTTGATTTTAGAATGAAAATGAGAATAAACCCAGGCAAAATCCGGGCTTTTCCAATGAAATGCGGGTAACCGGGCCGGACCAGACTTTTTCCAAATTTTATATTAAATATTTGGGCAAACCCGGATAAAATCGGGCAACTGGTAACCTTAAGCGACCAGGCGACTTATCCAGTACTTCCCAGATACGTTTATCTCATATTTCTGTCTATTGGAAATCAATGAGGCTGTATCTGGGCGGGGGAGAAAATAGGTCAAGGTCAATTATTGCATGCAGAGTTTAGAAGTTTTTCAAGTTCAAAACATTGGAAGGAAATGTTTTGAATCTGAATCAGTTTTAAATTCTTGCTAGTATTTTTTGACCTTTGTACGTATTTTCTCTCGAGAAGGGTATGCCAATAGTGCATATGTAGTATATGCATTTGCACAAGCTGTATTCTTCCATATTTTCTCGTTTTACCAAATTGGAATATGATTTTTCATTTAACAAATCTCTTTGCTCTCCTAGTAACTCCATTCAATAAAATCTCTTCACAAGTGTTCAAATGTGAATCGCAAACGCATCGCTTACGGTCCCATTGCTTCTGAAATCATAGAAGAATATGATCTAAATTACATCAGTTATATCTGTTACGTCAAGCGCAAAATAAGTGTATTTTCCTTATAATGGACAAGTATTCAGTCCCTTCTATCTTTGGATTGGCAACAGAATTTTGTGGAGGTAAATGTCCGTTCATATAAAGATATTTAATTGTAAAAATTGCATCATGGTTATTCAATCATTGAGCCGTACAAATATCGTTTCCGTGAAAAAAAAAAAAATTCAAAAAAAAAAATATATATATATTTTTTTTAGGGTTGCCAAAAGGCTTCAATATTCCCTATTAAATCAAGTTTTTGATCAAAACTTGTATCGCATGTCGACAGTCATATCTGTTTCACCTAATATATGGGGATTTTTTTTTTATTATCTGACGGGTTTGCGCCGGGGGTCTTCAGATTTTCACCAAAATTGAAAATTTGGTTCATTTTTGCGACTTAAAAACACATGTATTTTTTCTGATTTTTAACATTTTTATTTTTTGAGTTAGCTTCGGTTAGATTTTTTTGTCAATAAAAAATAACCATTTTACAAAGCTACATAACTCTGTTGTTTCTCAACGGAAATTATAAAATAGCACATCAAAATGCATTGAAATTTTATCAGCTTTCCAAATAGAATAGTTGAAAAAAATAAAATAGTGACCTTCAACATGAAAAGTTGTAAATAAACTTTAAATGGCGTCTAAAAGTACCGTCTGCACCACCGAATATTTTGCAAAAAATACCATTGTGTAGTTCGATTCATGATGTAACTTTCATCTGAAGACACCAAAGTGGGCCATTAACACCTTGAAGAGTTATGAAAGAAATAATGGCAATAAATCTCTTTTTTTGCATCGAAAACAAACAATGGTCGAACAACTGCACTCACATATGGAGATAGCAAGCACTTCTAACAACATGGAAACAAAAGAACTTATCAAAGCAGGTAAAAAAACACTATTTTTTGGGCTTTGTAGACTGACCCTACTCACATAATAGTCCCATATGAATTTTCGTCATTTTAGGTCAACATAGGGATTCAAAATAAAACACTAAAAAAAAGAGGTTTTGTTCTACAAATTTCGAAAAAAAATATCAATTTGTGACTGTCCTATATGAAATATACCCGAATAACAGTTCCATATGTGAAATAACACGGATTTGGTTACTTTTCAATGTTTCTTTCGGCGAAATAGTCTTTGGTTTATTGCTTTGAATCATTTAAACATTTTTTTAACTCACTTGATGTCGAATGATGCACACTAGTTTTCGAAGGCAGGTCTGACTTCCTTAGGAATGACTTCCTGAGCGAAAAACTATCGGATGCAATCAAAAATCGTAAAAAGATTCAACTTACAATGTGGAATTCATTATATTTTTTTTGCAAAAGTATGTTTCTTTTTCTGACAATTGCATTTAGATGTTCAAAAATGATCAAATTTAAGTCTTAGAAAGTAGCTTGGTGAGAAAAAATATATTTTGTATGGGACTGTTATGCTAGTAGATTCGAAAAAGGTTTCAAATATGGTCGATTAACAGTCCCATAATGAATAAAAATGGTGCTCTCGACCTTACCAATAACCCAATTTCGAAAATTTCAGGCCTAACGATTTATTATGACAACCTAGAAACGATTTTCGTTTATGCTGAAAGTGGTGGTCACAGTTTAAAAATAAATTCCAAAACAGAAAAAGCTGATTGTCTCGCTTGCTTATTTTTGTATATGGGACTGTTATGAAAGAAGGGGCGGTAGATTGTTGCAGCTTAACGGACTTCATGTTATATCCAAAAATCTAATAACGTATTCGTGTATACCCAGTTTTGCACCAGGTCACAACAAGTTATGCACATTTTACTGCCATTTTTAGAAGTAAGTAGTAATTCCCCAGATTTGATTTAAAATGGACGGTGGAACACTGAAGATTCGTGTGTGAGCGATCGAGGTAGCAAAACACTGACGACGAATTATGTTCGTTCTAGTATGGTAAACCTCAAAACTGGGCGAATGTAGAAAACGAATACGGTAAAAGTATCACATTTTCATCATTTTACAGCCTGGGCTGGCCATACTGAGCTCTTTGATTATTTCTACACCATTTGTGCCACTTTCTCATACTTTTTTGATCAATGGGAAAGGATTTTGGTGTCCAGTGCTTAGCTCCCGATATAAAAACTATTTAAAGCACGTCTATATTTCATTTTTTTAATCACATTTTTGTGATCCCAAACACAGAGACTGAGCCTTCTACTATTGGCATTGATTATGCTTCACAATGATCTTTGATCGAAAAATTTATAAGTTATATAGTATATGACCAGGTTGTAAAACCAACATTCCCATTATTAGTTATATCACATAAACAATACGATACTCAGAATTTTGGTTAAAATTTAAAGTCAGTTTTGCTGCAAACACTCTACAAAGCCCAAAAAATAGTGTTTTTTACCTGCTTTGGTAAGTTCTTTTGTTTCGATGTTGTTAGAAGTGCTTGCTATCTCCATATGTGAGTGCAGTTGTTTCACCATTGTTTGTTTTCGATGCAAAAAAAGAGATTTATTGTCATTATTTCTTTCATAACTCTTCAGGGTGTTAATGGCCCACTTTGGTGTCTTCAGATGAAAGTTACATCATGAATCGAACTACACAATGGTATTTTTTGTAAAATATTCGGTGGTGCAGACGGTACTTTTAGAGGCCATTTAAAGTTTATTTACAACTTTTCATGTTGAAGGTCAATATTTTATTTTTTTCAACTATTCCATTTGGAAAGCTGATAAAATTTCAATGCATTTTGATGTGCTATTTTATAATTTCCGTTGAGAAACAACAGAGTTATGTAGCTTTGAAAAATGGTTATTTTTTATTGACAAAAAAATCTAACCGAAGCTAACTCAAAAAATAAAAATGTTAGAAATCTGAAAAAATACATGTGTTTTTAAGTCGCAAAAATGAACCAAATTTTCAATTTTGGGGAAAATCTGAAGACCCCCGGCGCAAATTGTCAGATAATAAAAAAAAATCCCCATATGTCACTTCTCTTGTATTGACACATGTTCCCTTAGCTTTAGAATGGTTATAGTGTTAAGAAGAGTCAAAGCTCCTTTAATATCGTACTCTGATATTTCGTATCATACGTCAATCCTGGTTCTGGAATCCACTGCTACAGCTTCGTGCAGTGTTAATATCGCTTGTATCAAATTTGGCGTCACAGAAGCTCATTGTAGTCGTCTAACCAGTCTAACTGGTCAGTAAAATAAAAATATATAAAATCAAGACTTTGTGTTCTGAATCTCCTGTATGGTTAAGCTATGATTCAGAGGTACTATTGTACCTATATTTACCTTCCACTTAGTGTGTACATGTCCCTCTTTTGCCCGACTTCATTCTTTTTAATGTATGTCAGAATTTAACAAAGGAAGTTAAAAAAGTCCTTATTTCCAATATTTTGATTAAAAAAAAAAAGCTTCATTGCTTAAAAATCCCTATGTGGACAGGCTAAATGCCAACTTTGCCATTCTAAAATCGTTTATTTGCCCTCATTGTAGCATCCTGGTTAGAACATTTTCTGATCATTGTAAACTCAAATCTCCTGAATTTTGTAGTTGTGAATCAATAATGTATGACTCTTTTAGCTCATATATGCCTGTTATTCGATTGCTAGAAAGCTTTTATGTACTCTCGCCTATCCTGATATAAGTGTATCTCATTCTAAGAATTTAAACTAAAATAACAATCTGTCATTTTTCACCCAATGTGGTTATAAGCTTCAATGCTTCAAAATTCCTACGTGGATCGGCTTTATGCCCTAAATATTTATTTATTTTCTAATCCTTTTATGGTTTTCAGGTTTCTCAGGTATATGATGAAATCTGTAAAAAAAAGGCTAGGCACAATTTTCCCGTTTGTTTGGATAACGTGCCGCTATCAAGCCTACCCCTTTTCTGATACCTGAACCTTAAGCTAAACACTTTACTAGTTTTTGATAGAAGGAATATTTTTTCTAACGAATGTTGGACAATGAAGGACAATACGATTTGATGGTGACACAATGAAATTGTTGATGTTAACTCAGACTACTTAATGCCACTAATCAGTCACGCAATATTTTTTTCAGTACAATTGCAAAATGCTGAATTTAGTTTGAGGTGAAGAACTGATGTTCAAGTTGGGTAAGCTGCGGTTGAAGGAAAACGACGCGTTTTTTTCTGACTGTTAAAGTGCTAACAATTTTCAAAATCCCGAAGATTGAAATTGCTTATATCGATAGGTCAATCCTGACGTATGGATCCAGTTTAGCGACCACCAACACCTTCGGAGCCTTCGAAAAGTGGACTCCCCGTGAATTCCAGGACCAGTTCCGATTTTTCTTTAAATTGTTAATTACTTTTCAGTTTGATTTTAGAAACAGTGTAACTTTCATGTTTTACTATAATTTATCTTAAAGATTTTCTGATATTATTTAAAACTGACAAAGGTATGAGAAAGATTTTTTGTGTGTTGCAAACTTTTCATGAGATTTAAAATTGAAATTTTTCTGTAGGACTCAAATTTCATACAAAGAGTATCAAAAGAAACACTGAAAACATTATCAAATATGTAAGTGCACTACGAATAATAAAATTTATAATTTACTTTAATTCCAGAGGGCAGGATAGATGTCCTTAATTTTATGAACACATTGTTGATGAGTTAATATACATATGTACACTCAAAGTTCAGCCTCTATGCCAATCATGAGTAATCAATATCATACCGTAATTGGCATAAGAAAAGAACGCGACCGGGGATGATTCGAGTTGCGACTGTCGGCATTAACCTCCCAGCGCATCCGTATTGCGTTTGACTGAAAGAAACCAAATGAAAACGTTTTCACGTTGCTCCCTATCGCATCACAAGACGTAGAAGGATGGAAATAAATACCGGCCAACGCCAGGCAGCCACCGAACCGAGCACTGTGTGTGTGTATGTAGCAAAGGTAAAAAAAAACAATCCCTTATTTCAATTCGCCGGCTAAGCTGCCCGGCTATCAATGGGAATCCATTCCCTTTCATGTTTCCTTCACAAGACAAAGGACTACCTGGAAAGGAGGCCAAACGCCAGGAAGCCACCGTTGTGCGTTTTTAGTGATTGATCGATGGCAGGAAGCCTATGACACTTCCCTATGGCACTGTAGTTTTTTTTTTATTTTCTCAATAATCTCATAAGATGTTTTTTCTAGGTTTCGCTGACTACAACATGAATAATTTTGCTCGGGAGCTCGAGTCCATATACCAGTAGTACCTTTTCAAACATATCATCTCTGCATAGTACACATTTCAGTGCATTTTCGGCACAGAGAATTTCTAAATTGGCATTGGATTTTTGCAACCTCTTCTATGGGTGTAGAATAAAAAACCCATCACCTTAATTAAAGTTATGGTTTATCTGAAGTTCCACTTCTTAAAGAATTTTAAAATTTTATGCCACTTACATACATTCACTGACAACAGTTAGTAATCAGTTTCTACCATTATTTTGTTCTTGCTCCTTATAAAATGGATGTTTTATGAAATAAACTGTAGGGGAGAATGGGGATACTTGATCCCTTTTCCCTATTTTCGACATATCTTTTTAGAAAAGTTTGGAAGATTGCATTTTCTGACAGCGTGTAATTCAAGTTTTTATGCTGCAAAAGTTAGATCGATACAAAAACCCGTAGATGAACTAGAAGCGTTCTCGCGGGACGTAAAAAAATTGTGACATTTTGAAAGTTAAAGAAGACTTGATTCTTTAATCAGGGTGCTCTAAGCTTTGGCAAAAATCGTGCAAATCTAAAGATAAAAGTTTCCTTGGCTTTTTTTGGCCATATTAGTTTTCATTTCACAGTTTATAAGTGTCATACAAAAAGAATTATAAAAGTTTGTCTACTACCCTATATTCATTGCAAAATGCGAAATGTTCTTATTTTCTGATAAAAGCACTTTTTTGAGTCTTTTTATCAGGAAATTATTGGATAAATATAAGTCATTGGATAAACATTAATAACATTCTTGCTTAGCAATGATCAACATCCATTCAGGTGAAAAATATATCTTATTGGATTCGAGGGATCAAGTGAACCCACAACATACATTTTGGAAAACTTTTTCTTATGAAAGTTGAGCGTTTACTATTGCTTTGAAAATATGGCATAAATATTTTACTCTAACGATTGACATATTGGAATAAATATTTTATCATAATTTTTTCGTGTGGGAGACATTTTCAAATAATAAAAATGATTTTGAATATACATTTTGTTAGATTTTTCGAACACAGAGCAATAACTCCAAATTTTTCAATTTTTTTAGATAACAGGTTTGTTGTTTTGTTCTATGTGGCATATTTTTCTAGAACATTTGATCTATGTAAGACATGGGTGGCCAACATTTTCAACAGGCAGGCCAAATTTCAGAAATGAGATTGGCTGGCGGGCCAAAACACAAATTGTTCTGGAGTGTTCAAAGGAAACAATTTTTAACAAATTTTTGAAAAATATAAAAAACATCACCCCGAGGATTAATTAGGCTTGACAGATTGCACGATTTTTTTTCGGGTTTGCCTGGATATTTATAGAATACAAAATTTTGGATTTATTCACTTTTTTGAAAAATGAAACAAAAAAAACATTTTTTTTGTAATTTTTTTAATTTATGCGTCCAAATCGAGATTTAATATACTAATTTTTTTTTTAAATAATGAAAGGTTCGGTGGAAGCTTAAAATATGATTCAAAATCTGCTGATAAGTTTTGATAGATTTTTTATTTTTATCTTAATTTCTGTTGAGTAGTTCCTGAGTATTGACCAAATTTGCCCGGATATTGTTCAGATTTTTCGTCAACAATTTTAAATTCAAATGCTCGGATTTTGCCAGGTTTTTATCTAAAAAGCAGGCCCGGATACGTACTGAAAAAGTTCTGGAAACTTTAATATAACTAGATTCATCGTATTAAGTCATTTTGGTTACTTGCAAATTTTTACAAATTTTCATTTGAAAAATAGTACAAATATAACGCAATGCGAAATTAATTATCTCCCCTACTTATGTATGCAGGTCAATCTTTTTCACGCAATTAAAGCCTCTTCGGTTTATTCGTCCCAGAAATATCAAATCGCGTGACTACAATGGACATGAAATCAATTTTATGGTCTCCAAATAAAAAAATGACCGCCAATTTTCCAAAGTTTTCGAGTTCATCGTTCTCCGTAGAAAAATTTTATAGACAAATAAAAGAATCGCAGAATGATATTTGTGAAAAAAAAAATTAAAAATCACAAGCTTTTGACATTTAAAAGAATATTTTTTTCAACGAACTCCAGTTATATCATAAATAATATTGATTTTTCAACGAACGGATTTCAACCTCAACTCAATCCAATTCGTTTCAACTCGTTTCCATTTGAAAAGTGTTTTGGAAAAGCCTTTTTCAAACAGGACGAATACCAATTTGATTGTTTTATAATCATTGCACCTTTTATAAGTTAACATTTTGCTAGAAATCCAATTCAGATCCAAACTGGTTTCAGTTGAATTCTACAACCCTATTTTAAATTCTTTCTCGTTTTTCATTATTGATGTATATAAATACAGAACAAGATGCCAAAAAAAAAAATTTGGTTGGGTTTAATTTTCATAAATATACCCTTGATGCTTAGTAATCAAAAAAAATTATAAAAGAGCAAACTTTCGATACAGTTTACATAATTTGCAAAAGTTATGAAATCGATGAAACAGAATTCAAGTTACGAATGATTGAATTTGTTGTTAAAGTATAATTTTTTAACATACATTTTACGATATGAAAACGATTTTAAAACGATTTTTCTATCTTTATGAGGCTATCCAAAATCTTCAATATTAAAAGTAGAGTCCGCTTGAATGCTCTTCATACCAATAATATGAAGTCAACAAAATCCAATCGAAAAACATTGAAAAATATGTAATGGAATTTACTTATAATGTGTCAATTACCATACAATTTTGATTATTTATAAATTGTAATTGTTTTATTCAGTGACGGTGACCTTTTTTGTAAAAATATATGAGGCCCTCAAAGAAAAAGGGGTATAAGTGCTAAATGATAGATTTCGAGCAAGTAATGCCAAACAATTTTAGATGTTTCAAATTATACGTAGTGATTTTTTTCAGATTTTTTAAATTATATTTGCATCCTTTTAAGTTGGATCGAAAATGGCAAATGTTCAAAAAATGTTTGGAAAACGGCTAAACACAACAATTTAAAAGCATGTTTTCTCGAAATAAGTTTTTATACACTTTTACCCCTTTGATTCATATCAATTCAAAGAGATTTTCAGATCCTTATTTTGAATTTAGTTAGTGTATATTCAGATATATTTATTCAGAATGTATATATGGAAACCAAGGAAAACGTTCAATTCTTAGACCATGGTTTTTCCAAAAAGAGCTTAGCAGGCCACAAAATGCTGGTCGCGGGCCACATGTGGCCCGCGGGCCATGGTTTGGCCACCCATGATGTAAGACATTACAATTTCGAGATACAGCTGAGGAATCAAGTATCCCCAGGGATCAACTATCCTCATTCTTCCCTACTAACTGATACTATTTTAGTTCCTGAAGACTATCCTGAAGATTTTTTTTTGAAAAATTTGTGAAAAGATTTTATTGAACAATTCTGGTTTAAATATTTTAAACATTTATTTTTGTTAAGATCGTAAGATCATAAGAGCCCTTGAATTTCTCAAACACTTCTAGTCAGCTTGAATTTGTAAAAAATACACGTTTGAAAAGTCCGGTGAATATACATAGGTAGCCCAGCCACAACTAAAAAGCCGATTTGCTCGTTTTATATTTACCATTCATAGAGGGTAGGTCTAAAAAACTGATAATGGAGCAATTCTCGAAAAGCTCCAAACCTCCAGATCAAGACTGAACTCTTCAGAACTTGTTAGTAAGGTTTCTGGACAATTCAGATAGAGTGCACTCTCAGATCTGCTTAACTCAGGGCCGGATCAAGCCATCGAGGAGCCCGAGGCAGGTCCCTATGAATCATTTTTTTATATGCTGTCCCAGAGAACACAGAATTATTTTAAACATTCAACGAAACTGTAAAGAGTTCGTTATATTGCCTTCAAATAACCATTTACGTCTGATATCTTCAAATAATAATTGATATCCATCACGTGCAAAAATTGCGGATGAACTAGGGATGGAAAAAAAGGTGTAATTAGAGCTGTTAAATGCAAAATTCAATTAATAAATTATTAAATAACTCTATCACCACCCAAAAATCTCTGGATTAGAAAAAAAAAAATAGATATTAAAACTCTTTTCATCTAACTACATCTACATCTAACGCTTCATTGAAGGCGGAATTAATATTTCCCTCATGACTGTTGGGAAGTAACATGAAGACTTCAGAAAAGAATCTTAAATAACAAAATACAACAGAATATATGTGAAATTCCGTGGAAATACATGCACATCAGGGCCGTAAAAAGAACCGGCTAATGGAGGAGGTTTTTGGGATTTATTTTTCTATAACTTGTCTGCTTGAAAATTTTGACAATTTGACAATTTTGACAATTTTGACAATTTTGACAATTTTGACAATTTTGACAATTTTGACAATTTTGACAATTTTGACAATTTTGACAATTTTGACAATTTTGACAATTTTGACAATTTTGACAATTTTGACAATTTTGACAATTTTGACAATTTTTGACAATTTTTGACAATTTTGACAATTTTGACAATTTTGACAATTTTGACAATTTTGTCAATTTTGACAATTTCGACAATTTTGACAATTTTGACAATTTTGACAATTTTAACGATTTTTACAATTTTGACAATTTCGACAATTGTAACAATTTTGACAATTTTGTCATTTGGAAGTCAGTGAAAAAAGTTTAGGTACTATCTAAGTATTCAGGTTAGAGTTTTTTTTATATTTGGAAATTGTTATTTAAAATCCTAACTTACAGGAAAAAAAGTCTTAGGAGAGCCAATTTTTTTCATGAAGCTTTAACAGATATGGGGATTTGTGATATAGTTCAGTTGGCATATCAGTTGCCTCCTGAGCTAAATGTCCTTGAGTTCGAGCCCAAGGGTAAACATTGAACACAGTTGTACCGTATATTTTTCTTATAACTGTCCGCCAAACTGTGCATCGTTGATAAAAGTTGCGAATGACAGAACGATGTTTAAACGACAATAATCGAAACAATAAATAAAACAAATAAATAATTGACTTTGGAGGCTTTATCTGAAAGAAAAAAATTAACTTAATATGCAAGATCATTCTTTTCAACCACAAGTACAACCATTTTAAGCATTCGTGAAAATGTATAAAATATTCAGAAATAAGAGTAACAAATAAGGTTTATTGTTCAAATAAAAATTTTTTAGTTCCGCAAACTCGAATAAAATTTAAAATTTTAGTTTGAAGCAGTTTTTTAGGAATCTGCAATACAAATAATATTAAATAAAATTTCCAGCTGAATTTCACCTGATGATCCCGGAAGTATCCGGCCAAACCCGGGCAAACATATTGTGTTAAAGTTTTCTCCATCATCTGGCCAATATTCAGGCGAATTATTCCATTAAAAGCAAAAAGCAAATCTTTTTAAAAATTGATTTTTTTTATCGAAAGAAATCAGGCTTTCAAAAATTCGTTTTTGATATTTTTCCAAAAAAAAAATTAAACAGTGTTTTCGGACACAAAATGCATAATTCTAAGGATTCGATTTAAAAGTTTTGTTTGATTTGGCAAGAAAAGGGAAAATATCTGCTCAAATCTGGACAAGCTTAGTCTAACGTTTGGAATTCAATATTCGGGAATTTTTGAAGAACTGTTGTAAAATTTCGGAGTCCGAAAGTGTTTTAGCGATGAATAGAACGGTCGATGATCGGATAGGTCCAGTAGCAATCAAAAACGCAACACGATTGCTGTTTTTTTTCAGTTGCAAATTGCAATCAGGAACATCAATCAAAAATGAGTGATTTTTGGAACACTGATTCCCGTAAGTGCTTCTAATTTCAACTCTCTCAAGCACTAGGTAAGTGATTTTTTTCTTCGAGCACTTAATAACTGACCTACAGCCTTTTTCCGAAGCATGTTTTTCTAGGTTTTTTTTTCTTAGACATTGAATAACTTTATAATTAATCGTTGTAGCTGAGTATTGTCTGAGAATCATATTTGAGTCACGTTAAAAGCTTTCCAAAACTATAAGTTTTGTAAAAATTGGTTGAGAAACAAAAGAGTTTCAATGGAAAAGGTGTTGGGGGTCATTTGATTCCCGGCGGTATAAATGAGTAGGTATATACAAAGTGTCAGTATGTTTAGTGTTAATAATGATCGAAAAACTAACATTAATTTTGCTTTACACATACTCATACTTATTCTTATAAATTAAGCATTTCAGATAGGCTGGTACTATTGAATTTATTCCCAACCAAAGTCGAGAAAACTTACAGTTTAAAAAAACTTTAAATGGTTTTCTTCACTTTCTTCACTATTTCAAATTTCTGCAAACTTTTGTTCAAACACTGATAATTTCTGTGTTTTTTTTATTTTTACAAATCTAAGAAAGAGTTAATTTATCCCCCGGGAATGCCCGGAAATTTGACCATTTGGAGGTATTTTTAGGCGTCTAGGGATATTATGCAGTTTTTATACTCTCGTACAAAATGAACGGTTTTTTCAGGTTAAATACCGCATTGGAAAGAATTACAACGTGGCAGACTAAATTTCTTATCGAAAAATTGCATGTCATGTTTAAGAATTGTCAAACAATTCAATTGGATCATCGTTGAGTTGAGAATCTCAATGCGTTATGGTCTAAAGGTTACTACCTAGTAGTTATTTACTACAAAACCTAACGTCAGAATAAAATTCAGTTCTAAAATTATTTTTAAATAAAGTTATCTATTAAAATAAAAGAATCTGAATGCTATTAAACTATGTAACGAACTGGACTTTTTCATAATCATCTTCAAATATTTATGGTTAATGAGGTGTCATAAAGTAAAAACAATACAAAGCTATTTAGAAGATGAATAGAGCCATCAAACCAAGCCGGAAGTCCTACAAAACGGCATGATTCCAGCAGGAAGAATAGAAACGCAAAGGTGGGCGGCCGGAATGACAAGCTAACATAATAATTGTCCGCTCATTATTGTTATTAGCAACAGTTTGCGCCGCTTCGGGATAACAATTAGGTCCCAGGTTTCGAATCCCAGAACCAGGCCAGCAGCCTTAGAAGCGACGCGCTAATTGTTGTAACGTGTTGTAAAGGACGACAAAAGGCCAAACCCGTACCGGAACCCTTGGAAAAGCGACAGGGAGCTGAAGCTGGCTCATCGCCTTTCGAGCGCGCGCCCGAGGAAAAACGGTCAATTTGACACAATTTAAGAACACATAAAAGAACACAAAAGGCTACCGGTCGTCGGTGGCGCGCGGTCATTCAACGGACAGAAGGTTTATGATCTTGTTTTTTTTTCTCTCGGCTCGACTCATTCACCCGCACAAGAATAAAATACCGGGCAAAAGGTAGCAAAAACCAAGTGTCGAGGATTGTGAAAAAAGGACGCATCCCTGTGGCGGACAGACAATTCTTCTCAGGTCCCAAAACCCGACCTAATGGCCATTCATTTAACGCCCACTGTGCGAAAAGTGTTAGGTTTTATTGTTAGAAGAGATATAGGCAGGACACAGGAAATGCAACAGCCGAGCCGCTTGCAGTCGACTTTAGGTTTATTGAATGAATTACTGGCAGGGCACAAGGACAGCATCCGAGAAAAAAAAAACTTTCCTTAAACCGGAGGGGGTGGAGATAATTGAGTCGTAAAAATTATTTGCGGGTTTTCATCCCCTGGACGCCGAGATGAGCAAGCGTACAGACAAGTGGACACAATGGACTTAGCCATCCGCCTTCACTTATTCGTGACTAATTTCCGTATCTCTGGCCCCGGTTCGGTACTTCCGGTCAAGTTTTGTGTGTGCAGAAATGTGGGAGGAAACGCAAACAGATGGCAGCGAATGATATACATACCTAATTTTACGGATAACGTCTTGTTGGGCAGTACTGGATCGGTCTGATAATTTTTTTTTTCTTAAAATGAATGCGAACCGAAGATGCAAACTGGATGACTGGATCAATGGTTTCAAACTTGTTCCAATAATTATTATTGATTATAATCAATTAATATCGTGGAATTTTTGTGCTCGTCGTTTGAGGATATTTTCGTAACATAAAATCTGGTTAATAAAAAATAAATCCGACAAATTTGGTCATCGTGGGGAAAAGAAGTACATCAGAAAAAGTACGAATGAATTCACACCCTTAAATTTTTGCATAGTCTTTATGCTTTTTTCTGAATTTCAGTATCCAGTCGGCAGGAGAAAGGGGGGATGACCAGTGTTTCTTCATCGATAACTTAAACGTTAGCTGCTCTAAGTAAAACAACACAGTAAAATTCAATGTTACCGTAAAACGGGGTGACATTGATCAACGGGGTGGGTAGCTTTGATCAACATGGATTTTTTCCACATAGTCATCGATAACTAAGTCTAAAGTTTAAATATCTCGAAACTTTTTTCTACGATTTAAAACCGACATGTTGAGTTTCAAATTGGGAAAAACTTGGTTTGTTTTTGAAAATTTTAAATTCAAGTAAAAATGTTATTTTAAAATCTTGAAATATCTATTTTTTCGAAGGCTCGCAAACAAACATCCTTCAAAGCGTTTAGAAGCAGCAGGTTGCTTTATGTGGCAGTTCAACTTTTTTCTTAGTAAATTTATAGTTTTGATGTAGTTTTTTTTTTAATTTTGAGGTGAATTTTTGATATTCCCTATTTTTAGGACGTTTTCCTATAGTATGGAGGCAAAAATTTGTGGTTAAAATTTTAAAAGTAATGTTAAAAAAATTAACCCTCTTAATATATGAAGCATCATCATTTGTCCATCTTTCGATTTTAATTGTTGCTCGGCCTTAACACAATAAGGACCGCAATAAAGTTTTTTTGGACCGCGAAGAAATCTAAACCAAGATACACCGAAATTCAGCATTGTATATCTCAGAATTCGCTGGATCAAAAGTTACGAACTTAGTATCTTTGAGCCACCGAAAGTGTTGTGTTCAATTTTGTAGAGTTTCATAATTAATTTTATATCATTTGAATTTGTTCCGAACTGCCTTTTAAAGCAATTGATAAACTAGCATTTGTAAATAAATATCATGAAGGTGTTTGTAACCTTTATGATCAAGAAAACTCGTTAAACTGTCAAAATAGAGACTGATCAATGTTAACCCCAAAGCATCGAATTCTAAACAAAGACGAAAACGATTTTTAAATCAAATTCAAAGTAGTCTAATAAATTTCCGCAACCATGTTTTACGTTCATAGAAGTTCAGTACTGGTTTACTGGTAATGGTTTAGTACTTACAGAAAAAAACAGAGAATAGCTTTATTATCAAATCGTCGTTTGATTGTAAGGCATTTTGTTACTGGTACTAAACAGAGTGGCTCTACTAGGACTGGTTAATTGATTGGGAAGAAATTTTCAAAGACGTCGGTTGCTTCTATGATTCAGGATTTCTGTAGATAATTTGTATTTCGAGGTCTTGAAAAAAGTTACCTAAGTTTGTAAATTTGCCGAACTTTTTTGTGTCTATTTTTTAATTGAAAAAACAAGAATGTTTTTAGAGTTACGTGTTTTGGTTAGAGTAATGATTTGGTGATAAAACTGTGTCGCGTGTAAGATGAAAGCTAATTCCCGGTTAGGGTCTGTGATGGGGGGTGAAAAGAGTGGCATTCTACTTTGAAATGGAATTAAAATTTTCGTTCCCCGAGTTGCGTGGCAGAGGATTCATAAAGTTCTTGTTGGAATGGCGCGATTTCTGCGATTGCCAATAATTTTTTGAAAGAGAAAAACTGTGATGTTTTTAAACCAAGGAAGCCAGTCAGATAAGTATTCAATATTATTATGATATTTTTGAATCTTATGATTCCGAAGATAAAATGATATTTTTAGAATTTGTAGATGAGATAGTTTTTATTTGAGTAAGCCCAATACAACATACACTGAACCCAAATTCACTCTTGAAATACACATGATTTTTCACTTAAAAACAAGGATCCAGTGATTATCTTCCATTCAAGTGCGACATATACATTTCACTTGGCAGTCACTTAAATTTCAAGTGAATTCATCCACATTCACTTCAGTCGTCACTTGAATTTGAAGTGAGAAAAAATATTCACTTCCCCATCACATGAGTTTCAGAGTTCAAAATAGCAAATTCCAAAGAGCAGCGTTTAAAGCTTATGCTGGATTTGGATTTTCACAATTCTTTACTAGGCGATTTTGGCGGTAGTTTGTGTTAAACGTGATGTAAGAAAAAGTTATTTAAAGGTGTTATCATGTTTCAGCTTGTGGGTTGAAATCGACAGATTTTCTGGTTGGCAGCAGGGAAGTTTTAGAAGTCGCACTATCAGGAACAGGCATTTGATTCAATAAAATTTTCGAACACAAGAAGGTTGGAAAATAAAAACTTTAGTCCCAAAATTTGAAACAAGATTCAAAAAAAAAAAAAAATAGAAAGTTCTAAACCAGATATTTGACATAAGGAAAAAACAAAATTAAATTTTGATAATATGTACTCAAAAACATCGATTATCAATATATTGAGCTGAAATTGAAGTCTCCAAAACTATTTACAGACTCTAAAAACGAGTTACTCGAACTTCAAAAGTGAATTCAAGTATGAAACGAAAATTACCTTGATTTTCTTGATAATTGATTAAAACTGCGTGACATGGCGACACATTTCAACTAAACATTCTTTGCCGCACTTATCTTGGGGTTAACCGAAAATAACAATGTCCAGAATCCTCTTTGAACGAAGAAAACAATGTAAAATGGAGGAAAAATCATTTTTAATTTTATCCCCCGGAATTCAAGAAATAAAAATTATATTTTTTTTTCGTTAATTTTTGCTCCTATAGGAAGGCATTAGCATTAAAAATTTTTCAAATATAAGTATGGGTAAAAAAAAAGTTGGTTACAGGAAATTTGAATTAAAAAAATCTACAAAGCGAAAAACAACGCATGAATCCACGTTCGATATGATGGAAGCTCAAGTGATCATTTTCCCCGAATCATTAGATACTGTCCCTATTCACCTTACTTAGGAAGTGAATAAAAATAGTTGTTTGAAGATCGATAGTAAAAATACTTACGACTTTATTTTGATTGAGGTTTGTGTTAGATCCACTTGAAAGAATTCGACAGAAATATTACGAAAATAGTCCGAAATCTGCCCCGATTCTCATCATTTTGCAGTATCAAACCAATTGCATGAATAGAATTAATCATTTACTCTCTACTAACATGGTAGTTTTTTTTGTGAAAAATTTAAAGGCTCTTCAAAGTTTGCCGAGTCAGCTAGTTTTATTCGAATTTCGAAAAAAAATAAATATCCGAAAGATTACAAGATCAAAAAACAAATACATATTTGAAGATGGGAGTTATTTCACCACATCTTGATTCTATTGAATTGATTCGAAGTTGGCTGTGCGCAAGTGTGGACGTTTTTGGTTCGTGTTTCGCCGCCGATTTGTTTTATCCTTTCAAATGGAAAAGTTTTACAAAATATATTCGAAAATATTGCCAAAAGATCCGTTAAAAGTAGCTACCTAAAAGTGCTTCTGTGTGACAACAATATGTTTACTTTGTAGGAGAAATTGATCGATAAATGACGGTGCTTTTGCTGGAGCAATCAGGAATGCAATAATACAAAATCCATTGGATTGAAGAATTTGATAGTTTATGTGTATTTTGAAGGACGCATCGGATGAGGGATTCATTCGACAGTACCGTTGAAAAGTCGGTGATTTGTGGTCCCCTTGTGATTTTAAAAGTGCGGTTGCGGGAAACTGAGTTGTTTAAAACCATATAGGTTTCAATGCATGTTTGCTAGAATCAATCCAATCACAAAAGCGAATATCAGGTTGTTACGGTACAAAATTGGAAAAAATGTGTTGGATGATATTTTAAAAAGGATAGATATGAGGGGAAGAAATTTGTTATTTTTCCTAAACGTTCCAATTTTATGTTTTGTTTGTTATGAACTGCGCTTCGTATGTTTGAGTTTTGGCTTGCTATGATTTAAATACAAATTGCAACGCGTTGTGATTAGCCAGCAGATGGAAAGCCTACAGAAGAAGTGTTTTGAGATAGACCGAGTGTATTAAAATTAATTATTAGCACACATATTTGGACCGTTTAAAAACTCACGAAGCCTTTATTAGGATTAAAATAAGTATCCTTACATTTAATTAATTCAAGTATCCTTTTCAAATGGTATGAGGTAAGAGGTTTAAAACGTGTAACTATTTTTTATTATTATATGTTATATTCATAAATTCTAATAGCTTAACTCTATTAAAGGGGTTTGGTGGAAGGGTTGGACAGGACATCTAACGATACGAATACTGATATACGATGGATTGTGGAATTAAGCCAGCCGGAGTATCTCGGCAAATTTGGAATCTTGAGAAGTATACTTGAATACTTTTTCAGAATTCTTTATTTGTTTCGAACAGTTGAAAGGGAGTGAGATGAGCCAAACCTGTCCCAAGCCAGTGGTAACGGACCCCTTGGTAGTGCTGCAATTATTGTTGATGAGTTAAGCATGAACAATATTTGAATATGCGATCGAGACTTCCCGTACCGACTCGGGTCGAAAGACCTACCAGCCACTGGTGGGTTTAACTACATACATACATACATACATCTTTTTTTTTTTTTTTTTTTTTATTTAAATAAAATTTATTAGGCCATTTACTTTTTGGTATAAGTTTTTGTGGGCCGAGGGTCAGGAGTTTTCTTAAGATTAGAGGGAAGTTGGAAGGGGTAAGGAGAGGGAAGAGATCGGTGGGAGGGAGGAGGAGATTTTAACACTAACTGTTCCCTTGATCGGGTAATGGGGGATCCATTTGCGTTTCCGCGATCATCTGCCTCATCCGACGATTGCGCTGGGGAGGGTTGAGGGGTTATCCGTTTCCGAGGTGGAGAGGCGGGTTTGAGGTGAGTTATTGGTTGGTTCGAACGCTTCTGTTGTATTGGGTGCTGCTGTTTTTTGTCTTCCTTCTGTTTAAGTTCTGCTGATGGTTGCGGTAGTCTATTGTCTGTGGGTTTCGATTGGTTTTTGTCGACCTTGACGACGTTGGCGAATGTAAGAGTGCTGTTGCTTTGTAGAATCAATTTACGGGCTGCTGCTATCGGCATATTACGGTCGGTACTGAGCTTGATGGCTGTTGTTTCGGCAATCCATGTTGGGCACGATCTGTTTATCGGAGAGTGGCCTTCTTTCTGGCAATTCCCGCAGAATGGATGATTTTTACATGCTTGACTATCGTGGTCTGAGGAGCTGCATTTACTACACGAGAGCGGGCTCTCGCACTTCTTTTTGGTGTGTCCGTATTTCAGGCAATTTCTACACAACAAAGGTAGCGGATAATATAGTCGCGTTTTTATGCGGAGAAATCCAAATTTGAAAACCTCCGGTATTACCGTCCCGTTAATTGTTAGAATCAACGTAGAAGTGCCAACAATTCCGGTGGGTGTTTTTTTCGTGATCCTACGAACGTCGATCACATTTTGAGACGACAGTTCCGAAAGAAGATCCTTTTCATCCATTTGGTCCACTTCACGACACGTTACAACGCATTTTCTCTGGTTCAAACTCGGGTGGCGTCCGATAACGATCGGCGTACCATCAATTAGATTTGTTAGCTTGTCCAGTTCACTTATCTGTTCTTTGCTTCTGGATTTGATAACATACCACTTATTCTTTCCCTCGTAGAAACCATCTATTTTTCCGGTTTTTTCCACAGATCTCCCAATGATAAAGGGGTTTTGCGGAAGATTGTGTCCGTCTGCTGCTTTCAATGTCAAATAACAAAGACGTCCATGCAGGTTAAGGGGGTCCATCCATTCCGGTAAAGTCCTATCCGGGGGTTCACCCGGCGACGGACTCATCGCACTACTTTTTCACTTCACACCGTTCAAGTTCGAAAAAATTCAATAGCCTTTATCTTGCGGGGACCGATTACTAAAAGCGACCGATCTCGCTCGAGGCTGAAGAGGAACTGTACATACATCTTGATTATATTGAATTTTTCGATAAAAAATTACTTGATTTATAGATTTAATGCAATGATACAGTGTGCAATTTTGTTGCATACAAGCTTTCGTGCAATTTATTCAAATTAATCTGTTTTTCGTATATTTTTTTTATTTAGCCCAATGGCTGGCCTGTCCGTTTTGTAATCAGAGGATCGGGGATCGATGAGGCAGTTCCGAATAGCATTGGCGAATAGAATCAGAAGAAGAAGAAGATTTTAATTTCGTATAATTCTGACTTTTTCACAGCCAGGTGAATTGATTTTCTTCAAATTTCGCACCATGCTTCTTCATCCATACATGTACACCGGTCTGGGTTGATCCAAGGTGCCCAGTTCAAATTCCAGCTGTGCAAAGTTGTGGATCCCCTGTGCTAAGGAAAGGGTAAACTTCTAATAAAAAGCCCTCAGCAATCAATAAAATATCAACAAATCAAACCAATTAATGCAGTATGAAAAGTCAAGGTGTGTTGGCTCAAGTTGAGAAACTGAATCTAAATAGAGAAGCTTCTCATTACAGTTCGAGCGTGAACTTCGTAATTTATGGACAGACAAAAAAAAACTAGTTTTGGTTCTGATTTAAATTTATTCACTCTAAATATCTTCCGTTTCCAATAAAAACAATACGAAAGTTGCAACCGTTCATATTCATCGTCATCAACTCAGTCGTGCTCAATCAGGCAGTCGAGAACACGAATGCGATCCAAATGTTTTTTTTCTGTATGTCTCAAACATGTTTGAATCCCAGTAGTCGATTGTTTTCGTTGCATTTCGTCTGGCTACTTTGTTTTTTACTGCATTTATAGCCTACAGTGATCCAACAAAAAAAAAAGGATGACATTCTTATGTGGGGTCGTTATTCGGTTCCTTTGCATGAATGCTTGCTTACCTGAATCATGTAGTGCGGTGTAGTTTGGATATCAGCTTTCAAATATTTTCTATATTTTATGACACCCTCTTGTCTTGTCTCTTCGCTCCGATTGTTCGTTATGCTTCCTGTGCGTGGAGGAGTAGGTCCTACGTGTTCGTTGATTGTGGCTTTTTGCGATGTACCCTATCCGAATGTGTCTTTTGCATCGTGCCGAGAGGTAGCTTAAAGTGTCTTATGCTCGTTTGCAGAATATTAATTATTATTTTTATTGCTCAAATTTATCGCACCTGCCCCGGCCGAGGTGCCCCGGTGCAGTCAATCGATTCCGGTTCTGTCAAGCCACCACCATACGATGACTTTGAAGTTCGGCCGACGCAATTCGGAGAGGTTAGGCTGACCTGACCATCGAAGTCTTCGTCGACGTCCATTGAGCGTCCTTTACGGCCAATAAGAGCCCACCAAAGAGCGCTTAACCCGGGATTGCCGATATGGGCGAATGGGTTTAATCGGTAGTTTTGATTTTCAATTAAGAACACCATTAAACTGTCACCTTCCGGTTTGTTGTGCCGTGTAGCGGTAGAGGTTTGTCGATGGGTTTTATGGGCGCTGATTTTTTCTCACAAAATCATTCTGGAAGAAATTTCTGCCTTGACTTTTGACACTCATATAATTTTGGATTCCATTGAATCATCATTAGAGGCTTTGAATGTATCAATGCAGCTTAACATACTTTATGATGCTTCATGATCCGTTATTTCATTCAATCATTGATGTGTATAAAAGTATGTGAAGAGGATCTAGACTCAAGCGTTAGTATCAGTTGTCAAGAGAGCAGTTCACAATAGAGCTTAACACGTAAACGCTCAATGTAAAATAGCAGCTCCTTAAAATCAAACAGTTTTAACTGGCAGACCGATGAACTGACTTTAACGAATCTTGCTTTGTTGAATAATTTAAAGAGTCTAGTTTAAAATAAGGTTTATTTTAAAAAATCAGGAAAAAACGGAGGCTTATCACGTTATCAGGATGGGCCTCCAAAAATCAGGCACATTGGCAACCCTGGTTGCGGGGATAGGCTTTGAGAGAACCTCGTGTATTGAACATGTCTCTCTTTAGCTCCATCTTGTGGTGATCTTACACAGCTTGTACCAGGCCGTCGGCACTTCGTGATAGATTTCTGCAATTCGTGATAGCTTTCGGCAATTTGTGGCAGCCTCCGGCAATTTGTGCTGAAGAAACGAGAGAGATTGTGACTTTTTGCCAACTGAGCTAAATCACAAGCCAGAGATTGTGAAGATGGTAGTTATTAAGCAAACACTAGCGACACCATAGAAGAGTTTCGATTAGTTAGCTTTTGGAAAGCTTTTGAAAACGGCCATGCATTTGTCTTAACTATAAAACGTCAAACATTTTCCTGGCATCGCCGATTCCACAATTTGTGCCTTAAAACGAGAGAGATTGTGAGAAAACATTACGGAACACGAATTTCCTAGGAAGCCCCTGTTCATCGCCTACTCCTGTAACCAGGGATGCCAATGTGCCTGATATTTCAGGATTTTCCAAATTTTTGGAGGCCCAACCTGATAACCTAATAAGTCAACATTTTTCCATTATTTTTGTGAATAAGATGAAAAATGGGTAGTATGAAACTGCATTAAAAACATTGGTGGAGGTCAGAATTTGGGTTGACGACTAAAAAAAAAACAAAAAAATCGACCGAAATTTCTGTTTAACCGTCGTGATTTTTATTTCTAATGTCCCTGAATTTTGAAAAATAAGTTTGACAACCCTGTCTGTAACGCTCATTCAGCCTTGCAAACTTCGGCCGATTTAAGTCAGAAAATCTTAAAAACATTATAGGAAGATGTCAAGTTGAACAATTAATGATTTGACCGATAAACACTAAATAGTATAGGTTATCGAAATTCTAACAAATTTTACATTTTTACATAAACATGTTTAGAAACGAACATATGTCATGGGTTTTAAAAGGTCATAATCTCTTTCAACTTTCGTTTGGATTTAGAAGCAAGAAAAACAACTAAGCAAGAGCGCGCCAAAAAGTCATTTGCTATTTCTGTTCTACACTCAGCTCCGCCGTGGGGTCACTTCTAGGGTCAGGTTTTTTTTTGGTTGGTGCTTTACTTTCGGCATCGTTATGCTTTTTACCGGCAAACATGTGCCCAAATCTGGCACCAAACACCATTCTGGGTGGAATATGAAGGCAAAAAAAAAACGAATCCCGGTGGCAGATGACGATTATGGGAGTGGTGTTTTGTTTCGGGATCGGATTTAAGTATGATTTTTACTTAGCGAGAGGTAAATAAATAAACAGATTAGACACATTTGTTTGGCCTTTTTTTTGGGGAGCTAGAAACGGTCCAGATATCGTATTTTAGTACCGCTTCGATTCGATCTGAGCGGAGAAATTTAAACGCAATTATGGTTACCCGTGGTTCCTTTTTCCCTCTGTAGATATGTATGTAGAAGAGCACGTGGAAAAATATCGACGGCCGGCGTGCGGGAAAAATCTCGGGAAACAAAGCACTTTACATCTGTTTAGTGGGTCGGGAAACACGCATTTAAATCGAGAACAAGATTTTCCGCCCGTCTCGTTGTTGTTTTTTTTATTGCCATTCAACGCTCCAACTTTCTTTCAAATTGATTTATGACAGGCAGGGACAGTCAAGCTAGCTGAGGGAACCACGCCGAAACGATACGACAAAGTCGGGCACGGCGCGGGATCAACATTGAAACATCGAATTGGAGGGATTTTGTTGGGTCGTTAAATTCCTATCGCGGCTGCAGGTTTGTCTTGTGGGAGGCTTAGAGCATTTTGACTGAGGTAAAAGGTAAAAAATTGCTGGATTACGGATTGTAATCCACACACTCATGCGAACGGTAGCTCTCCATAAATCATTTCGAGATTTTGATGGCTGAATATCATTGACAATTAAATTTTGAATTTCAAAAGAGAGGAGTTGAAATATTTCTCCTCAATATGCTATAATTTATGGTGGACATGTAAAAAGAACTGTTGCGAAATCATAAAAAATTGTTTGTAATAATCTGGAAGGAATACGGTACTATTTTTATTTGATATCTTTTTAATATTGTAAATCATTTGCGATTTCTCAATTAAAGGGTGTTCACGATGAAATTGCCACACTATGAAATTGCTCTAATTTTTTAACCGTTGGGTAGAGTTTAATGAAAATTTTGGTGGATTTAGTTCATAGTTTTATTGATTGCATCCTGGAAGTTTTAAAGTCCTGTGATTAAAACTCTAAAACGTTGGGAACCGCTAATTCCGCTAATTCTCGCTTAATCGCGAGTGATTAAGCGGTTCGAGGAACGATTGACCACGGATCGGAAGCCCAGAAGTGAAGGAAAAGGATTCCGTACAACACCAAAAATCACACCCGCGTAGTTGGGGCCTTCAACCGAAACCCGAACGCCTTTGTTCGGGATGTGGCTAAGAAGCTGCACCTAAGCAAATATAGTAAAACCAATATACCTCACTCTTCAAAAAACAAGGGGACACATCAATCACGCCGTCCTATGAAGAAAGTTCTAACTACACCCAAAATTCAGCCTCTGTGCCAATGGCGTGTAGTCAATTACATAGCATCATTGGTACAAGAAGATAACGCGATCGGTGCTGATTCGATTTGCTCCCACCGGCATTAATCTCCCAAGTTAACCGAATTGCGTATGTCTGAAAGAAACAAAATAAAAACGCTTTCACGTCCCTCCCTATCGCATCACAAAACGAAGAAGGATGGAAATAAATACCGGCCAACACCAGGCAGCCAGCGAACCGAGCACTGTGCGTGTGAATGTAGCAAAAGCAACAACAAAAACATCCTTCTAATTCAATCCCTTCAATCCACCGGCAAACAACCACGGCCGAGCTGTGCGTGTGTATGCAGTAAAAGCAACAAAAAAAACATTCCTTCAATTCAATTCGCCGGCAGCCAGCGAACCGAGCACTGTGCGTGTGTAGCAAAAGCAACAACAAAAATATTCCTTCGCTGTGCGTGTGTATGTAGCAAAAGCAACAAGAATATATAATCACTTCCATCTGTACCGTTGAACCGTCAACACGTACGCCGGAGCATCGTATCGTTGCTGTGTACCTGCAGGAACATTTTACATTATTTATTTTTTCCTTACCTGTATTTCAATCAGCACTTTTCAGTGCTAAAATTATTTTCATTTTCTTTTATTCATATTTTCTCTTTTCTTTCCAGCATGGGGAAGTCTTCGGCCGGCTCAAGGGCCGGAAGAAAACGGATTGCTGAACCTAATCCAGGGCCATCTGCCAAAAAAGTTGAAATTTCCAATTCATTCGATGTCCTTCATAACATCGGTGATGAGGAAATATTCATATTTAATTCTGATAAGAGTACTAAGAAACCTTCTTCTTCTTCTTATACTCTTAAAAACGAAAAGATTCCACCAATAACGGTCACGATTCCTGACTTCAATGCCTTTCGAAAAGAAATCGTCACTTCCGTCAAGGATGTGAAGATTTCTTTTCAGATCGGTCGAAGGGGAACTGCTCGTATATTGGCGGAATCTTTTAATGATTTTCAAAAAATTTTAAATTATTTGAATAATAAAAAACACCAATTTTTTACGTACGACACTAGAGGTGATCGTCCTTTTAAAGTTGTACTTCGTGGTCTCACCGGCGATCAGACACCGGATGAGATCACAAATGAATTAAATTCTTTGTTAGGTTTTTCTCCAATTCAAGTAATTCAAATGAGGAAAAGATCCAACACGAACAATAAGGAGTAGTGTTGGTTTTGCTCCTGAACTTTATTTGATCCATTTTAAAAAGGATCAGGTTAATAATTTGAAAATTTTGGAAAAGGCTCGTCTTATGTTTCATTGTCGAGTAAAATTTGAACCTTTTCGTAAATCCCATACCAATTTTTTACAAAATATTACGCAATGTCGTCGTTGTCAAGCTTTTTGTCATGGCACTAAAAATTGTAGAATGAATGCCAGATGCATGTTTTGCGGCTCATTCGATCATGAAAAATCTAAATGCCTTTTTGGTGGTGATAAGCCAAAAACAGAATTTTTTAAGTGTGCGAATTGCGCAGGTAATCATTCCTCGAATTCTCTAGATTGTCCCGTCAGGGCAAAAATTGTTGCTTCTAGGAAAAACCCCAAAGTTTCCAGAAAAATTTCTTCTCCTCCTTCCTCTTTTTCGTCTACACACGTCAGACCGGCAAACAACCTGCCTGTTCGCAGTCAGCCTCGGCCTACATTGGAATCACGGCTGGGTAATACCCGAAGTGATTTTAATGTTACCTGGGCTGATTCTGCGCCCCAGACTCGTTGTTTATCGTTCTCAGAGGTGGTTGAAAATGGGTTGCCCTCTTCAGGTTTAACTAATAAAAATGGGAAAAAACCAAGTCTCAACGTTCATGCGAAGGCTTGGGAAAATCCCCGAAATTCAAATACTTTTTCTTCTCCTTCCTCTTCTGATTCTAACAATTTTGTTGATTTGGGTGAGATTACTGAGGAAAAATTAAAATTTTTGCATCAAAATTTAATGGAAATGATGCAACTTATGTTGAAAGCAAATTCAATGTTTGAAGCTTTCCAAACTTCTTTTAATTATGCTAACAAAATTATTATGACTTTACGATTCCCTCATGGATCCAAATAGATGTTTAAATATTATGAATTGGAACGCTAGATCTTTGCTGGCTATCCAAGACGAGTTCTTTTTATTTTTGAAAACTCAAAACATACATATTGCTGCCATCACTGAAACTTTTTTAAAGCCAGACAATAACTTGAAAAGCAATGCTTTCTTTAAAATTTTACGAAATGATCGACTTGATCGACAAGGTGGGGGTGTAGCTATTGTCATCAATAGTCGTCTCAAATTTAGACTTCTTCCTTCTTTCAATACAAAAGTCTTAGAAACAATTGGAATTGAATTAGAAACTTCTATGGGGAAAATTATAATTATTGCCGCATATTTGCCTTTTCAATGTAGCGGTGAACAGAAAAATTTTTTGAAGGGAGATTTACAAAAACTCACCAGAAATAAACCTAAATTTTTTATTATTGGTGACTTTAATGCAAAACACCGATCTTGGAATAATATTTCATCAAATTCAAATGGGAATATTTTGTTTAATGACTGCTCTGCAGGTTATTATACTGTTGAATATCCTAACGGGCATACTTGTTTTTCTTCAATTAGAAATCCCTCCACAATTGATTTGGTTCTAACGGATTTAGGCGAGCATTGTAGTCAATTAGTTACTCATGCGGACCTCGATTCAGACCACCTTCCAGTAACATTTTCTTTATCCCAAAGTCCCATTGAAAACCCTTTAAAATCAACTTTTAATTTTCAAAAGGCTAACTGGGAGCGATATATGAATTTTATTGAACGTAATTTAGATGTAAACGTTCCTCTGAATTCAATAGAAGATATTGACTTGGCTGTAGAAAATTTGACAACTTCAATAGTCAATGCTAAAGCCGCTTCAATACCTAAAGTTAAACATAAGTTTAATCAACCTTTAATTGATGATGATCTTCAGTTTTTGATACGACTGAAAAACATTCGTCGACGCCAATATCAACGTACTAGGGATCCTTATTTAAAATTTATTTATTGCGACCTTCAAAAAGAGATCAAACGTCGTTTAAATTTCATTCGTAATGAAAATTTTGCTAAAGCAGTAGAGGATATAAAACCCTACTCAAAGCCATTTAGGAAATTAACTAAAATTTTGAAAAAGCCCCAGAAGCCAATTCCTACTTTGAAAGATGGGGATAAACTTCTTTTAACAAATTCAGAAAAGGCTCAAAAATTAGCCCAACAATTTGAGTCTGCTCATGATTTTAATTTAAACGTTGTAAGTCCAATTGATGCTCAAATTTCCCTAGAATTTGATGATATTCTTTCTAAGCAAAATGTGTTTGAAAGTTCTTGTGAGACAAATATTGATGAACTTAAATTGATTTTCAAAAAATTTAAAAATATGAAAGCTCCAGGGGAAGATGGGATTTTCTATATTCTTATTAAAAAGTTGCCTGAAAGCACTTTAAATTTTTTAGTTAAAATCTTCAACAAATGTTTTCATTTGGCTTATTTTCCCAATAAATGGAAAAATGCCAAAGTAACTCCAATTTTGAAACCTGGAAAAAGTGCTTCAGAGCCTTCAAGTTATCGACCAATTAGTTTGCTTCCTTCTTTAAGTAAACTATTTGAGAGAGTTATTTTGAATAGAATGATGATTCACATTAATCAGAATTCTATTTTCCCTTATGAACAATTTGGTTTTCGTCATGGACATTCTACTACACATCAACTTTTGAGTGTAACTAATATGATTAACGCAAGCAAATCTGAAGGTTATTCAACTGGTGTTGCTCTTCTTGATATTGAAAAAGCTTTTGTTAGTGTTTGCCACAAAGGTTTAGTAGCTAAATTAGCTCGATTTGATTTTCCTGTATATCTCACCAAAATTATTCAAAATTATTTGACTAGCCGAACTTTGCAAGTAAGCTATCAAAATTCATGCTCTGAAAGGATACCCATTAGAGCTGGTGTCCCTCAGGGCAGTATACTTGGGCTAATTTTATACAATATTTTTACTTCTGATCTTCCTGATGTACCAGAAGGAAAAGGTAGAAGATTATTTGCTGATGATACTTTGCTTTCAGCCAAAGGTCGAAATTTACGGGTGGTACGCAGTAGATTGCAACAAAATTTAAATTCCTTTTTGAATTACTTGAAAAAGTGGAAAATTTCTCCTAACGCTTCCAAAACTCAACTTATTTTATTTCCCCATAAGCCAAGAGCAAATTTTTTAAAACCTAATGAAAATCATTCCATAACTTTTAATGGGGTTTCATTAGAATGGTCTGATCACGTGAAGTACTTGGGACTTACACTTGATCGGAATCTTACTTTTAAAAATCACATTGAAGATATTCAATCTAAATGTAATAAATACACTAAATCTCTTTATTCTCTCATCAACAGGAAATCCCGGTTGTGTCTGCGAAATAAGATGCTCATCTACAAACAAGTTTTCCGACCAACGATCATGTATGCAGTTCCGATTTGGTCTAGCTGCTGCGCGACGAGGAAAAAAGCCATCCAGAGGATTCAGAACAAAGTTCTGAAAATGATTTTGCGGCTTCCACCTTGGCACAGCACCGAAGATCTTCATCGGATTGCAGGCATTGAATCTATCGAAGAGATGGCCAACAACATCATCTCCAACTTCAGAGGCAAATCGATGCAGTCTTCCATCGCAGAGATTCGTTCTCTTTATGTTTAGTTTAATTTTAAGATAGTGTTTAGTTTTAAGTATAAAATATTTTTGCTATTACAGGATGTTCTCCTACATTAAAGGAGTCGCAGCAAGCCGTGCTCGAGAACGAACGTGGTTTTTCCGACGTCGTGTTTTTTCCGTCTGTTTTTCGCGAATAAAAAAATTGGTGAATTCGATGAAAAATCTATTCAATTTTTAAGTTTCAAGTACAAAATAATGGTGAAACGTGGTGAAACTAATAACAACTGAGATGCAGGAAAAAATATTCGCAAGTTGTTCGGGAAATTTAGAGATGAGACTGTGAAACGAAGAAAACCACAAACTTAGTGTGGTGGAAAATTTCTGCATTAAAATGTTCAGTTAAAAAATTTGAATGTATACCGCAAAAATAAGTTAATCATTAACACTACAAAAAGTGTTATCTTCAGACGAATTGCTGTAGTGCTTCCACGCAGCCATAGCCAGTGTGTTTTTTAATTCTATCTACTGCTGATGATTTTTTCGCAATGCGATCTGCATTCATTAAATCAGAAGCCGGTGGATGTAGGTTCGCTAAAAGTGTATCGCAGGCGATTCGCAGCAAATCTTGCATAGTACGATGTCCATCTACAGATTGGTGAGCTCGTTCCTTTTTTTTCTCTTTTTTCTTATAAGCTTATATTATTTAGCAATTGTATTTTATTTCTTCATCAATCCTATTTGTCAAGTAGGATTTCCTATAAAACAACCTTTCCCCTTCCTATCTGAAAACAGCATCCTGGGTCGTATGAGTTCTCTGCACCTAAAAAGTTTCTTTAGCTGTTTCAGATTATCCCCACAATGATTACATTGACTTGTCGAGGTGTGCATTGTAGTACTACACTGATCTTTAATGGCAACACTTGAAATGAGTTTTGAGTCCAGATACTCATTTTGGCATCTTGTGTTGTTCTTGATAATTAGTTGTACCGCATGTATCAGCCAATGCAAGATGTGTGTAGTCACCCAATGCTATGCTATGCTATGCTATGCTATGCTACAGGATGTTCTCCTACATTAAACACTTGATTGCGCTCAGCAAATTTAAATCTTATAAATAAATTTTTATAATCTAGTTAACTATAGGGCTATGAACAGTTCATTATTGAGCTGAACACCTAGTTTAATGCAATAATGTAATATAAGTGTAATGATGATTTGATACAAATAAAGACATATTTAAAAAAAAAAAAAAACAAGAATATATTCCTTCAATTCACCGGCAAACAATTACCGGCCAAGCTGCCCGGCTTTAGCAGCTGTGTATATGTAGCGTGTGTATGTAATAGCAGGCAGTAAGCAAAGCACAGTTCTCATTCAATGGGTTTCCCGTTTCCTTCACTCCCGTTCCCTTTCTCGTTTCCATCGCAAGACAAATGAATACCTTGAAAGGAGGCCAAACGCCGGGAAGCCACTGTCGTGCGTTTCTTTTGTGATTGATCGGTGGCAGAATGCCTATGACAAATATCCCTCTTCCTGCATGAAGCTCAAATAGTACACTGGTTAAGATGTCGGTCTGGCCAGACCATATGGTTGGTGATTTGAGTTCGATTCTCCCTACGGGCGCTGTGGTTTATATATTCATTTTCTTGATTCTGGGATGAATTATCCAATAGGAACGAAATCCCATTAAATGTTTTTCTTGTTTCGCTTGAATGTAGTGGTCATGCATCATTTTAGTTGGGAGCCGAGTCCTTATGCCAGTTACGGTTTTTCAAACATATCATCTTCGGCACAGTGCACATTTCAGCGCATTATCGGCACAGAGATGTGCTAAATAGGCATTGGATTTTTGCAACCTCTTCTATGGGTGTACCATTTATAAACATCGACGATCTGAACTACTTCTGGCAGATTTTTGACTTTTAGGTGGCGCTGTTGCCGCTAGAGGTGGTGATGGCGGTACGATCAGTGGCTTTAGTACGAACTTTCGTCAGTAGGTGGTGCTGACATGCGTGTCCTTGATGAGATGTATGAAGAAGGCTGTCAGTGAGGTATATTTGTTTTACTATATTTGACCTAAGCAGGCTCAAAACAAAAGGCTCACGACGCAAATCGCGACGAGAAGCAGAACAAGTCTGCCAAAACCCGTGCCAGGAAGTTGTACCTCAACATGCTGACTAAAGTTGAATGCTGCATCATGGACGACGAAACAGGCCGACTTCAAACAGATCCCCGGCAACCTGTTTTTCACGGCCAAGGATAAGTTCAGCATTTCGGAGCATGTCTGCACTCAGAAGATGTCCAAATTTGCGAAGAAATTCCTGGTTTGGCAAGCCATCAGCACGTGCGGGAAGCGGAGTGCACCTTTCGTGATCCAAGACACGATGAACGAACAGGTGTACATGAAAGAGTGCCTCCAGAAGCGGGAGCTTCCTCACCGAAAGGCCCACACCGTCCCAACAATCTTCTGGCTGGATTTGGCCTCATGCCACTACTCCAAGCATGTGCTGAAGTGGGGTGCGGACAATAAGGTCAATTTCGTGTCGAAAATGTTCAACCCTCCCAACACTCCGGAGCTCCGCCTCATCGAGAAGTACTAATGATTATGAAGCAGCACCTTCTTAAACGACCTAAGGTAGTGATTCACAGGTTGTGCAGAATCTTCTAGCCGGAGTTTAGGCCAAGGTGCGGGCATTTGCAGTGCATACGAATAAATACGAGTAAAATGGTAAAATGAATTTTAATAGTTATTTTTCAATCCCTGAAAATTTGATGGAAATCGGAGTAAAACTCGAATTTTGCGAATCAATTTTGTGTGTGGCAATTTCATCGGGTACAATTTAATTTACAATAGGAATAATCAGGAAACTCAAATATTCATTAGCATCCACACCCACAAATAAGACTCCACTCTAATAATGACCTCCCTTGGAGGTGAAATTATCGGCATTAGATTCTATACCGGACCGGCACTAACAAGCTTTCTCGTCGCTGGCATTGAGGAGCTAGTGGAGCTACAGGAGCTACGAATCAGAATTTAGTACATGCGCCGTGAAAATCCAAACTACACGCACGCAGAAACAGCAAAATCGTTGAATGTGGCTAAATCAACCGTCACCAATGTGATAAAAGTGTTCGGGGAACGTATTTCGACAACTTGAAAGCCGGGATCTAGGTGAAATCGAATTCCAGAGCCGCAGTGACGAACAGAACAATGGCACTTTCAAGCTAAACCCAAATCTCTCCTTTCGAGATGTCGCCAATAAGCTGGGAATATCGTCAACAACCCTGCATGCATGAAGCTTAAAAACTATCCGGATTATCGACTTATAAGAAGGTAGTGACTACTTATCGCAATGAAAAGCGAAACCTTACGGCAAAAACAAGCTCTCGGAAGCTGTATACAAAGTTTGATTGAGTGGTAATGGACGACGAAACTTACGCCAAGGCAGACTTTAGACAGCTTCCGGGACAAGAGTATTTTACCGGTGGCAGACATTTTCAAGCATATTAAATTATCAAATTTCGCTAAGAAATATCTTGTTTGGTAAGCTATCTGTACCAGTTGCTTGAAAATCCACATTTTTGTTGCAACCGGGATCTTTAACCGGGTCAAAATGACCCGAAGCGAACTTTAAATCCGTCATAACTCTTTTGAAAAAAAATCGGAAAAATATGAAATTTGAAACATATTACTAAAATCACGAGATACACAATCTGTAGAAAAATCAACTTCCGGTGACCACCGGAAGTGCCCCAACTGGCATGCCGAAAAAGAAAACTTACACATTTGCCGTTCGGGTCAATATGACCCGAGAGTCCGATTTTCATGATTTTAGATTCATTAGTTAGGAAATTTATTCTAGTTTCTCAATCTATAAAATTTCAGTTGATGTAGTTTTTCCGAACGTCTGGATTTCTTTGTCTTGTGATGGGATATTGGATATGTTTTGTTTGGTTTCTTTCAGACATAGGCGATGCGGTTGCTCTGGGAGGGCAATGCCAGTTAATAAAAAGCTTGTTAATGCCAGTCTGTTATAGAATCTAATACCGATAATTCCACCTACACGGAAGTTCAGTATTGGAGTAGATTTTGATACTTTTTTGTGTGAGATCAAATGATGAACGACCTTCTATTATATTACAATTAAACGAATTATCAGCTCCAGTAGAGGTGTGATTTGCATTTCTTTGCCTTTTTCTGATGTTGATTGCTTGCGCGCAGCAGACGCTGAGCGCCAATTTAAAAATGAATGCCCACCACAATCAGCCTCGGTTTGTCGCTTTGTCTCTTCTGCTCCCCACTCGATCTGGTATCATTTTCATTCAAGTTTATTTTTTTTTATTGAGATTGTGCTTTCATTCACCGGCAGCCATGCTCGCTCAGCAGCAGTGAATGGAGCGACCAAAGGAATTGACCAAACATGCCAAAAAGGAAGTGCTAAATATCACTTTATCGGGAATCGATATTCTGCCACACAGGGTGCGAGAGTTGGAACATTTTGATCAATCTGGCTGGAGCTCAGTTGTCTGTGTCTTTCGGGAGGATCACGAAACCACCAACAGAAGTAGCCAAATCGAATTAAATTGAATGAAACAAAAATTGAAATTGAGCTTGCATGTTCACCTCCAATTCATTAGCATATACGCGAGCGAGGAGAGATTCTTGAATACTCGCGGGCAGGGTATATTGTCGGCCTCGGATGATGGGGCAATATTTGGGGTGGCCAAACGAAGGGGAAACATTTCCGATTGGACCTTTGCCGAGATGAACTTTTATGTTGCTACTAAATTGCTGCACTCCCTCAGCGATAGCAAATGCAATGGACTAATCCCTTCCAGGAAGCTCCTTGGATGACGAAACATCCTTAAGATGAAGGCGAAAAGTTCAAAGGCAAAACAGTTGAATACTTAAAAACAAAGGCAAGAACAACAAATATTTGTCATTTTAGACATTTTGTCATTTTTGTCATTTTTGTCATTTTTGTCATTTTTGTAATTTTTGTCATTTTTATCATTTTTTTTTGCTATTTTTTGTCATTATTGTCATTATTGTCATTATTGTCATTTTTGTCATTTTTGTCATTTTTGTCATTTTTGTAATTTTTGTCATTTTTATCATTTTTTTTTTGCTATTTTTTGTCATTATTGTCATTATTGTCATTTTTGTCATTTTTGTCATTTTTGTCATTTTTGTCATTTTTGTCATTTTTGTCATTTTTGTCATTTTTGTCATTTTTGTCATTTTTGTCATTTTTGTCATTTTTGTCATTTTTGTCATTTTTGTCATTTTTGTCATTTTTGTCATTTTTGTCATTTTTGTCATTTTTGTCATTTTTGTCATTTTTGTCATTTTTGTCATTTTTGTCATTTTTGTCATTTTTGTCATTTTTGTCATTTTTGTCATTTTTGTCATTTTTGTCATTTTTGTCATTTTTGTCATTTTTGTCATTTTTGTCATTTTTGTCATATTTGTCATTTTTGTCATTTTTGTCATTTTTGTCATTTTTGTCATTTTTGTCATTTTTGTCATTTTTGTCATTTTTGTCATTTTTGTCATTTTTGTCATTTTTGTCATTTTTGTCATTTTTGTCATTTTTGTCATTTTTGTCATTTTTGTCATTTTTGTCATTTTTGTCATTTTTGTCATTTTTGTCATTTTTGTCATTTTTGTCATTTTTGTCATTTTTGTCATTTTTGTCATTTTTGTCATTTTTGTCATTTTTGTCATTTTTGTCATTTTTGTCATTTTTGTCATTTTTGTCATTTTTGTCATTTTTGTCATTTTTGTCATTTTTGTCATTTTTGTCATTTTTGTCATTTTTGTCATATTTGTCAATTTTGTCATTTTTGTCATTTTTGTCATTTTTGTCATTTTAGTCATGTTTGTCATTTTTGTCATTTTTGTCATTTTTGTCATTTTTGTCATTTTGGTCATTTTTGTCATTTTTGTCATTTTTGTCATTTTTGTCATTTTTGTCATTTTGGTCATTTTTGTCATTTTTGTCATTTTTGTCATTTTCGTCATTTTTGTCATTTTTGTCATTTTTGTCATTTTTGTCATTTTTGTCATTTTTGTCATTTTTGTCATTTTTGTAATTTTTGTAATTTTTGTAATTTTTGTAATTTTTGTAATTTTTGTAATTTTTGTAATTTTTGTCATTTTTGTCATTTTTGTCATTTTTGTCATTTTTGTCATTTTTGTCATTTTTGTCATTTTTGTCATTTTTGTCATTTTTGTCATTTTTGTCATTTTTGTCATTTTTGTCATTTTTGTCATTTTTGTCATTTTTGTCATTTTTGTCATTTTTGTCATTTTTGTCATTTTTGTCATTTTTGTCATTTTTGTCATTTTTGTCATTTTTGTCATTTTTGTCATTTTTGTCATTTTTGTCATTTTTGTCATTTTTGTCATTTTTGTCATTTTTGTCATTTTTGTCATTTTTGTCATTTTTGTCATTTTTGTCATTTTTGTCATTTTTGTCATTTTTGTCATTTTTGTCATTTTTGTCATTTTTGTCATTTTTGTCATTTTTGTAATTTTTGTCATTTTTGTCATTTTTGTCATTTTTGTCATTTTTGTCATTTTTGTCATTTTTGTCATTTTTGTCATTTTTGTCATTTTTGTCATTTTTGTCATTTTTGTCATTTTTGTCATTTTTGTCATTTTTGTCATTTTTGTCATTTTTGTCATTTTTGTCATTTTTGTCATTTTTGTCATTTTTGTCATTTTTGTCATTTTTGTCATTTTTGTCATTTTTGTCATTTTTGTCATTTTTGTCATTTTTGTCATTTTTGTCATTTTTGTCATTTTTGTCATTTTTGTCATTTTTGTCATTTTTGTCATTTTTGTCATTTTTGTCATTTTTGTCATTTTTGTCATTTTTGTCATTTTTGTCATTTTTGTCATTTTTGTCATTTTTGTCATTTTTGTCATTTTTGTCATTTTTGTCATTTTTGTCATTTTTGTCATTTTTGTCATTTTTGTCATTTTTGTCATTTTTGTCATTTTTGTCATTTTTGTCATTTTTGTCATTTTTGTCATTTTTGTCATTTTTGTCATTTTTGTCATTTTTGTCATTTTTGTCATTTTTGTCATTTTTGTCATTTTTGTCATTTTTGTCATTTTTGTCATTTTTGTCATTTTTGTCATTTTTGTCATTTTTGTCATTTTTGTCATTTTTGTCATTTTTGTCATTTTTGTCATTTTTGTCATTTTTGTCATTTTTGTCATTTTTGTCATTTTTGTCATTTTTGCCATTTTTGTCATTTTTGTCATTTTTGTCATTTTTGTCATTTTTGTCATTTTTGTCATTTTTGTCATTTTTGTCATTTTTGTCATTTTTGTCATTTTTGTCATTTTTGTCATTTTTGTCATTTTTGTCATTTTTATCATTTTTGTCATTTTTGTCATTTTTGTCATTTTTGTCATTTTTGTCATTTTTGTCATTTTTGTCATTTTGGTCATTTTTGTCATTTTTGTCATTTATGTAATTTTTGTTATTTTTGTCATTTTTGTCGTTTTTGTAACTTTTGTAATTTTTGTAATTTTTGTAATTTTTGTAATTTTTGTCATTTTTGTCATATTTGTCATTTTTGTCATTTTTGTCATTTTTGGTCATTTTTGTCATTTTTGTCATTTTTGTCATTTTTGTCATTTTTGTCATTTTTGTCATTTTTGTCATTTTTGTCATTTTTGTCATTTTTGTCATTTTTGTCATTTTTGTCATTTTTGTCATTTTTGTCATTTTTGTCATTTTTGTCATTTTTGTCATTTTTGTCATTTTTGTCATTTTTGTCATTTTTGTCATTTTTGTCATTTTTGTCATTTTTGTCATTTATGTCATTTTTGTCATTTTTGTCATTTATGTCATTTTTGTCATTTTTGTCATTTTTGTCATTTTTGTCATTTTTGTCATTTTTGTCATTTTTGTCATTTTTGTCATTTTTGTCATTTTTGTCATTTTTGTCATTTTTGTCATTTTTGTCATTTTTGTCATTTTTGTCATTTTTGTCATTTTTGTCATTTTTGTCATTTTTGTCATTTTTGTCATTTTTGTCATTTTTGTCATTTTTGTCATTTTTGTCATTTTTGTCATTTTTGTCATTTTTGTCATTTTTGTCATTTTTGTCATTTTTGTCATTTTCATTGTTTTCATTTTTGTCATTTTTGTCATTTTTGTCATTTTTGTCATTTTTGTCATTTTTGTCATTTTTGTCATTTTTGTCATTTTTGTAATTTTTGTCATTTTTGTCATTTTTGTCATTTTTGTCATTTTTGTCATTTTTGTCATTTTTTGTCATTTTTGTCATTTTTGTCATTTTTGTCATTTTTGTCATTTTTGTCATTTTTGTCATTTTTGTCATTTTTGTCATTTTTGTCATTTTTGTCATTTTTGTCATTTTTGTCATTTTTGTCATTTTTGTCATTTTTGTCATTTTTGTCATTTTTGTCATTTTTGTCATTTTTGTCATTTTTGTCATTTTTGTCATTTTTGTCATTTTTGTCGTTTTTGTCATTTTTGTCATTTTTGTCATTTTTGTCATTTTTGTCATTTTTGTCATTTTTGTCATTTTTGTCATTTTTGTCATTTTTGTCATTTTTGTCATTTTTGTCATTTTTGTCATTTTTGTCATTTTTGTCATTTTTGTCATTTTTGTCATTTTTGTCATTTTTGTCATTTTTGTCATTTTTGTCATTTTTGTCATTTTTGTCATTTTTGTCATTTTTGTCATTTTTGTCATTTTTGTCATTTTTGTCATTTTTGTCATTTTTGTCATTTTTGTCATTTTTGTCATTTTTGTCATTTTTGTCATTTTTGTCATTTTTGTCATTTTTGTCATTTTTGTCATTTTTGTCATTTTTGTCATTTTTGTCATTTTTGTCATTTTTGTCATTTTTGTCATTTTTGTCATTTTTGTCATTTTTGTCATTTTTGTCATTTTTGTCATTTTTGTCATTTTTGTCATTTTTGTCATTTTTGTCATTTTTGTCATTTTTGTAATTTTTGTAATTTTTGTCATTTTTGTCATTTTTGTCATTTTTGTCATTTTTGTCATTTTTGTCATTTTTGTCATTTTTGTCATTTTTGTCATTTTTGTCATTTTTGTCATTTTTGTCATTTTTGTCATTTTTGTCATTTTTGTCATTTTTGTCATTTTTGTCATTTTTGTCATTTTTGTCATTTTTGTCATTTTTGTCATTTTTGTCATTTTTGTCATTTTTGTCATTTTTGTCATTTTTGTCATTTTTGTCATTTTTGTCATTTTTGTCATTTTTGTCATTTTTGTCATTTTTGTCATTTTTGTCATTTTTGTCATTTTTGTCATTTTTGTCATTTTTGTCATTTTTGTCATTTTTGTCATTTCTGTCATTTTTGTCATTTTTGTCATTTTTATCATTTTTGTCATTTTTGTCATTTTTGTCATTTTTGTCATTTCAGTCATTTTTCTCATTTTTATCATTTTTGTCTATTTTTTTTTTAAATTTATTGATGTCATTTTTGGTTTTCTTCGGCAGTGTTGCTAGATACGTTTAATGAAAAAACTTATCTAGGACCATGTTGTAACTTTTTTTTCTCCTTTCCAATTGTTTTGCGAGGTTTAACAAAGTTGTCGCAATTTTTCGATAAGCTCCATCAACTTAAATTTCATTTCCATCCTATCAAAGTTGACAAATTTATGGACGCGCCCCCTTTCAACGCCAGCCGGCTGCTGGTCGGGTGCCGAGTTGACCGTCGTCATCGGGTGGCAAATCTCCATATAATTGAGATCGAGCAGAGGGCATCGTTGGCCTACCTACTGTGAATGTTGTTGTTTGCTTTGCTTTGCGGCTGTTGCCGGTTGGAGGAGATAAAAATTAAGATAACAACAACATCCACACATCGCCACCATCGGAATCGGAATTGACGGTTTGATGATGGTGGCAAGGGATATCGTCCGGCTGAGGACCTCCCAGACGAAAAATTCTTCTTCGGATGGGGACAGTATTGAATCTTTTAAAATTCGTCTTCATTTTTTTTAAATTTAGTAGTAGTACAAATTCAAAGTGACGTCATAACTTTAAAATATCGAAAATGTATTTTGATGAAATTATTTCCCGTGCCTGGAAAGTTCCGTATAAGCTGAATAAAGGTTACTCAGAACTCACAACCTATCTGAGCCCACTGTTCGTGGTTGACAAGGTTCCAAACTTTTTACCGATGACGGTACATTCGTACATACGTGCAATCCTAGTGGGTGGGAAAGGATATATACAAGATCGCTCCCCCCTGAGCCGGTCCAGCTTTCACAGGGGACAAAGTTGTTGGGATCACTCACCGGCTGGATTCGATGGTGAATGAAAATTTATTCCTCACTACTTGCGGGTGGTAATTTCTGGGCTTTAATTAATTCATCTGGAACCGACCGGGTGGCGTCAACAGGAATGAATTAATTGGCAAAAAAATACAAGGAATACGTTTGGGTCGAAGGACTTGGAGCTATTGGTTAAATCACGGCAAAAGCAGCCAAACTAAGTTATATTACAGGAACTCTGATGATGTTTAGTTTTTTTTTCAAAATATTTCTATGACATTCTAATATTATTTAGGTGATTTCTGAGTTTTCGTTAAATCAGTAAAGTTATAACAATCGAGTAAGTAGGCCTTGGTGCAATAAGCAGCAAAAATTTTTCCGCTTGCCAAAATTCCTAAAATTTATTAAATGTAATTGTAATACATTTTGGAAAAGCTGAAAGTGTAAAGTGTAAAGTTCAGTGCGCATCACCAGCAACCTTTTATCGGCCAGTTCCGACCATTCTGTCAACGATCCGCATTTGAAGCATCCGGTGGAGCTCCGACACTCAGTTTGAGTGCTATAGGTTTACCGTGTGATGATGTAAACATTGGTCCCATGTTCATCATAATCACCTGTCATCAAGAATCATCGATGTATTGTTCATTTGCGAATTTACCAAAGCATGTGGAGAACCATAATATAGTGTTTTGGTTCAGCTCGGTGCACTGGATCTTTCCGATTCACAAATCGTTGCCCTGTAGGAGGACCCGAACGGAGAGTTTCAACACCTCGCCTCAATTTACAGATTGAACAATGCTGAACAGCTTCGCACGCCTCGCCCTTGGTTACGCCTTCATGAACGCATCAGCTGGCTTACCCCTCAGTAGAGATGTGCCGCAAAGAGAGATGTGTCGCAAATAGAGATGACCGATTCTTACGTTCTCCCTGAAGAACTATTACAAGGACTTTATGTGCTGATTGATCCGCGCCTTCTCCAGGACTGCATGCAAGGGATATTGTCCTCCATAAATGAGAAAAAAGTTCTAACCACAACTAATTCACTTAGGAAGTTTGTTAACCACAAACCTTCCTTGACTGCATGGCAAAGGGCTCCTATCTCAGCTTCGGTCGATGATATACTGCTAACGTTTCGTTGAAAATGCGAGCTTTCAAAATTTCTCCGCTATTCAATATTTTGATCTGATCTGGCTCTGGAAGATTTCGAACTTCCACCAGCAGGCTTTCGTCTCGCACCGAATGCTGACTGGCACCAGAATCGATAACAAATCTAACCTTTCGTTCATTCTGGTGGCTGATAACCTCAGCATGCGAATTTTACTTTCTGGAACGTTGATTTCTGGTAACCCAGATAACCAACCTCTTGCTGCTTTTTTGCGTTCCCTCTCAAAGCCTTCATGCCAAAGTCATGACTTCGAGAATCTGCACTCTCGGCAGGAATTTGCAGTAAGAATTGGTTGACTGCCCTAGCGACTAACGGTTGCCAAAACCAACCGTCGAAGACTAGCTCACGCATGTTAAATAAACCCATGCGCAAGGCATATCGAAAGCACGAGAATAATCCTCTCGTCTTGCAGCTTTAAAGACTTCCAGTTTCTCCAACGCCTTTATTGCTCTGAAGAGCCGGAAGGAAACCTTCAGCAGCACGCGCCCAATCTGGCTCTGATAAACTGCTGAACATGCTAGCAACTAACCGTTGGATCAGCTCACGCTTTCTAACTGCAGCGTAGCTCCACATCCCGAGAGAACCCTCTCTACAAGTAGGTTCCTCCGACCTCCGTTTCGGGTTAACCCTCCATCAGGAGTATTCGAACCCGATCAATCGTGGTTGCAGAAGCCGAGAGTTCTCCTCCCCGAGAGCCGAGAGTTCTCCTCCTGGCCGTTGGAAATAAACTCACTGCATCAAGAGTAACCCTCTCGAAACCCGACCTCGTGGCCTCGAACTCCAGTGGAACCTTCTGGCTGACCTGGAGCATCTCATCTCATGGCCTTTGCGCTGACGATCCTCCGCGCTGGTGGTCGGCAGTGCTTGGATCAGCACTTGCATGCTGACCCCACAGCGCATAATCAAAGCACGAGAGTGACTCTCTCCGCTATCAGCTCCACCAAATTAATCCGGGGTTTACCTCCTGACCATCGCGATGCCCGGTTGCAGATCCAGGGACTCCTCCCGGATGTCAAACGTGAGCTCAAGCATGCTAAACTCAGCGTGGCTCGTGACGGCATAAAGAGTTAGCCTCTCGGTCCACGAACCTCCCCGTACTCGACCTCTGACAGAACCTCCGTGCTGGCCTGGGATATCTCGCTGGCTTGTGTCTACAGAGGCGGTCCACCGACTGCTGGCTGGCCCTCTGAGAAGTACTTCTGGCTCCTGGCTGGCCTCTCTGCGCTAACTGGTCCATTTGGGCAGGCTTGTCTCGGCGCTGGATGGTCCCTCTGGCTGGTGACCCTCTTCCTGGTCGTCTTCTGGCTGGTGGCTGGCCCTTCGACCCTTGCTTGTCCTTCTGCGCTGGCTGCTGGAGCACTTGCTAACCGCAAGCCTCATAAACTTGAGAGTACCCCTCTTACTAAGGGTTCTAGTAACTGGTAATGTTTACCAGAACTAGTAACTTTGAAATCGCTACCTCGCTACGAGGTAAGTTTTATTGTGAATTTTAATAAAAATTTTAGAAACGTTGCTGGTGAACTGGCAACAAAACACAGACTTCCGACAATCTAGTACTTCACTTTTCATTGTCGGAAGTCTTTCGGAAGTCGGAAGTCCGGACTTCCGAAGTAAATTTTTTAAAAACGTCGCTGATAAACTGGCAACAAACACAGACTTCCGACAATCTAGAATTTCACTTTTCTTTGTCGGAAGACTTTCGGAAGTCGGAAGTCCGGACTTCCGAAGTAAAATTTAGTGCTGGCGCTATTATAATACCTTTTTTGGATTTACCTTTTTTCGAGGTGCATTTATTCAGCTCGATTCAGGTGAACTTCACCTCGCTATGAGGTAAGATTGACCTTTTTATTATTTTCCTTGTGAGGTTTGACAGCTCTACACGCTACACGATCTCTCAGATTTCAGAATCAGCCATGTTGATTGCTTCGTTGTGTTTGTTTACTTTTAGTCTATAGAACAGTTGAGACCTAAGCTTGCCTTTTACAAATGCCCTTGGTGGTGACCTCTCTTTTTTTTATAAACGAACACAAACACATACAGGATCTCAATGAAACTTGAAGTTTCCTCGAAGAGATTCCTTTTACTTAACTCTAAGCGTACATCTTTCGATGACATGGTGGCTAGCATCTTACAAATGCTAAAACCACCAACCCACAGAAAGTGTACTATGTATGCCGTAACCGGGATTCGATCTCATACCCGCTGGCTTAGAAGATTTGAAGGCTATCCTCTACGCCACGGGCTGCGGCTCTTTGGAAAATAGCTTCCTCCATTGATCTAATGTTGGTGTACTTCTTGGGCGCCAGCAAATTGGAGGTGTGTTTTGCTGTTTTCCGCTGCGGAAGATGCGGGTTAAGTCCTGCCGGAAAGCCGTTGTATCTGTTTTGAGAAATTTATGATATTCACGGCTTATGTTCTTTCTCTTTTTGATATCTCATGTTTTCTCTAAAACTTCCCGATCCTCTTTGAAAATGTAATTTTTGTCATTATCAATTGTTTTTAATAATTTCTGTCATTTTTTGTCATTTTTGTCATTTTTGTCATTTTTGTCATTTTTGTCATTTTTGACATTTTTGTCATTTTTGTCATTTTTTGTCATCTTTGTCATTTTTGTCATTTTTGTCATTTTTGTCATTTTTGTCATTTTTGTCATTTTTGTCATTTTTGTCATTTTTGTCATTTTTGTCATTTTTGTCATTTTTTTCATTTTTGTCATTTTTGTCATTTTTATCATTTTTGTCATTTTTGTCATTTTTGTCATTTTTGTCATTTTTTGTCATTTTTGTCATTTTTGTCGATTTTTGTCATTTTTTGTCATTTTTGTCATTTTTTGTCATTTTTGTCATTTTTGTAATTTTTGTCATTTTTGTTATTTTTGCCATTTTTGTCATTTTTGTCATTTTTGTAATTTTTGAAATTTTTGTCATTTTATCATTTTTGTCATTTTTGTCATTTTTGTCATTTTTGTCATTTTTGTCATTTTTGTCATTTTTGTCATTTTTGTCATTTTTGTCATTTTTTGTCATTTTTGTCATTTTTGTCATTTTTGTCATTTTTGTCATTTTTGTCATTTTTGTCATTTTTGTCATTTTTGTCATTTTTGTCATTTTTGTCATTTTTGTCATTTTTGTCATTTTTGTCATTTTTGTCATTTTTGTCATTTTTGTCATTTTTGTCATTTTTGTCATTTTTGTCATTTTTTGTCATTTTTGTCATTTTTGTCATTTTTGTCATTTTTGTCATTTTTGTCATTTTTGTCATTTTTGTCATTTTTGTCATTTTGTCATTTTTGTCATTTTTTGTCATTTCGGTCATTCATGTCATTTCGGTCATTCATGTCATTTTTGCCAAAGGCAGTGTTTGAATATCAGAAAATATTTGTGTTTTAAAAAGCATGGCAACAAAAACTGCAATTATTCTTTTTTTTCTATTATTTTTAATTAAAATTTTATTTGTTTGGAAAAGCCGTCGTTTTTGTTGGACGATTTTTATAAAACAATTCAGTATATCAAGTCCTAGTAATTGTGGTTTAATCGTTGATTCTTCTTGTGGGCTGCAGTCTGAAGACGAACTAAGCTACAAATATTTAATTGAGGCACTTAGAATTAGCAGTTATTAAGAGAAAGCACTTAAAGGCGGTGGACGAAAGAAAAGCCTTTGCGTTGAACTGGTCGCACTCTAGAGGCAAGCCCGTTACTTCTCTCCAGCTCCCGAAGTTCTAAGACACCCAAGATTATGGAAATTATCTACTGTTCTCGCTTCAGTTTTGCAGGATTTTCCACGCTGCCTTCCTGGCCCTTCCCCCAACGAAATGAGTTTGTCATAAACTTTTGGCTACAGCGAAAAAAATAGGATAGGGAAGGAGAAATTAAAAATCCTCCTCCAAGCTCAGCAGCGGGAGTGAGCTGTTATCACTTCACAGCTGGGACTCATTATTTTTATTTTTATTTAAGTACCCCTTGCAAGGTGTGTGTACAAATGCCTTTTTGTAGAATTTTCTTAAGATCACTAGCAAAAATATGGGAAGTCTTGTAACGCTTTAAAAAAGGCCTTAACAAAAAAAAACTTATTTTTATATGCCTGCAGCTCATTTTTAAAATTAAATTCTTTACTTGAACTCTGGATCAGCTAACAAAAATGTGAGTTCTTTCAGACAGCCGTAAAAGGGCCAAAAAGATCCTGCCCACGTTCCGAGTCATTTGAATGAAATTGCCAGAAGGGACTTCCTTTCTGTGTAATTACTTAATCAACATGGTGTGGCAGGCAGCGCGACCAATTCAGTGGTTCATACATTATCTAGCGGGAGGGACTGCCCCCATTAATCGTCCCCAGTCGCATCACTACGTATTTTTAGGTCCCCTATTGGGTGGATAAATTATGATCTGTCCTGGGTTACTGATTTAGGGAAAGGTGTTATGGTGTGATCTCAGCTGCAATTTCGATGGCCCGATATTGAAACACATTTTTTTTTTTTCTGGTAGCCCTCCAACATTCACTGCACTTATCAGCAAGTTAGTACATTTGAGCAAAAAAATAAAAACTTAAGACCAAATGTTTGGGTTCCGATTAGTTAATTGTAAATATGCCATACATTTTGACGGTCGCCATACAAGAAAAGTCACCAAATATCACATCCAAGCGCTCTTTGATTTTTATGTGGATTTTTTTTTGGTCTGAAAAGCAGTTTAAAATGACTTTTCGAATGAGATTTTTTATCAATTTTCCTTAACTTCAAATTGTTATACATGTACATTAGGATGGGAAATTGTATTTCAATTTAGTTCCCAAAAAATACAAACCCACATCACATTGACCGCGCGCTCATCTGTAGTAGGTAGCTGTTGCACAGTCTAGTGGTTATGATTTATTGTTTTCTTATTGGTTCGCGAATGGGGTACCTTTTATAGAGCAGTTCTTCATGGTTTTCCTCTATGTTCTGTTTTGTCCAGATATTTTTATTTTCTCCCAAAAGACGAGGGTGGTGTTGGTTCATCGGAATGTCAAAAAGTGCCTTATGGGAGTTCGGAAAGAATCTCTAGAGTAGGAGAGGGATTGTTAACGTACAAAAAAAAACTACAACAAGTGAATATATAAACCTACCGTGCGGTGACATCGGAATATGCTTGGGAAAATTTGCTCCCCTCTTCCGGTACGCTGCTGCTGATGGGTTACAGTGTGTTTCATGATTTGAGGTTAAATGGAAGAGCTAGTATTTAGACTCGGGGGGGATTTGGATTAAAAATGATTGTTTACCTAATTTGTGGAAAAAGTGTACAAATATAGAAAGAAATAACAGAATAGACAATAACATTTAAGTAGGAATCAGAAGGCCGTTGTGAGCTCTGTGAAGAAAGTTACAGCAAATTATTATTATTATTATTTTTATTCACAAATGGTTGTATTAAGGCATTTTACATATGAAGTTTTTATGTGCCGCGAGTATTTTTTCCTAACTTTGGGTTAGTAAGAGGGGGGCAGTAAATTATTATGAATGAAACGGGTTTAGAAACGGGACAAAACTCAAACAACTTGAAGACGATTTTCATGAAACTGATTCATGAGCACGAAGAGGTTAAAGAACTGTAAACATTTTCCAACGATTTATTAAGTAACGGGTAAAACAAAGTTTACCGGGTCAGCTAGTTTATTTATATTTGTTGAACGATGCTTAGAAACATGATAGAACTAACTGTATTGGTTTGTATTTAATAAGTTTATTTATCTTTGTGAATATTTGCTTAAAAATTATGTTTTCTTGAAGGAAAGTGTGCAGGCTGCTCCATTACATGAGAACATCCGGAGATTAAAGAAAAACTCGTCGCTTACTCACCCACTGATTTGCCGACGTTATACGCTCGAGGTGGAGCACACAACGTATTGCCTGGATTAAATCCATTCACACCCCCCCTTCCTATCCCCCCATTAAAATTAATTCATATTAAATTGTCCTTTTTTCGTTCTCAATCAAATTTAGTCCAATATGTAAAAGGAATCAAAAAAGCCATGCAGCAATTCTCCACTTAATTTTTTTTTTAATAATTTCGAATCCATCTTGCTATTTTTTCAAAGTAAAAATAAATGTGCTTAATTTTTTATAATTTTAAGATGTTTCAACCTGCTTACCTGTCCGAAAATTCAATGTATAAATGTGTTTTACGCTATAATCTAAACTCGTTAAAATTAAAAAAAATCGTATTTTTTGAAGCTGTTTTTAAGCAATTTTTTCAACGTAATTCAAATATTTAAGTAGTAAACTTTAAGCACCGGTTTTTAATTTCAAAACCTTAATAAAGGGTTAATCCCAGCAAACATAACATCGCATTAGAAATATCAGCTCAGCTCGTTAACAATGTTAATGCGAATCGTAATTCCTACCAAACCAAGTAAATGATCGTAATAATGGTTAGTTAAAGTCTACCGACTCGGATATGACAAAAGTCCGCCATGTTTGCAAATTTGTCTCCCGCGTGCGGGATTTAAGTGAGAAAACAACCTTGTTGTTCTCTCTGCGATAAACAGTGCAACCAGATTTCTAAAAATCAGAGGGTTTTTATTGTCGCTGGCAACGATTTGCATGCATTGAGAGCAAAAATTGCGCTCTCTCGCATACTGTCAGGATGTACGGTAAAAGGTGTTGTGTATCGTCCAATTTTTACAACACTTATCGCTTAAGGTAGAAGTTAAAAATATGTATGTATTTTGCCTCCACTTTAGTACGTAAATGCTGTTTTTTTCGAGTTATATAAGATGATTTTATAATGTATATGAATCGTATAGCAAAGTTTGTTGAGATGCTTTTCTATCAAGTCGCTTTCTTTTAACGTTTGACGCTGTCTTTAAATGATCTTGATTTTCATTCAAATTCTCTAAAAAATTTATTGCTTTTTTACAGCTTTTCAACAAAGGTTGTATCTCAACTCGCCAGAAATCTTATTCTCTATTTTTTTATTGAAGCTGTCCTCCCGAATCGCTTTTTATTACAATTCCAAGCTGCACTATCAACTCGGTACAAATAAAATTATCGCACATATTTTTCTAAGCTGCTCTCTCAACTTGCTTGAAAATTGTTTTTTTTTAATTTTGTTTCCCAAACTGTCCTTTTAACAAGCTTTGTGTTACAAATCCAAAGTTTTCCTCTCAAGTCGCTTGATTTCATTTTCTCATTTATTTTCTCAAAGCTCAACACGCTTCTAGATTGAATCCTTGAAATTTTTACTTTCACTACTTTTGTCGAAGCTGTTCTCACAACTCGCTTCGTGTTACAATTCAAACTGTCTTCTCAACTCGCTTTAATTGATGTTTTATGCCAACTTCTCAACACAATTTGGGTTACAATTTCAAGCTGTTCTCTCAACGCGCTTGAATTGCATTTCATAGTCTATGCTGTCCTCTCAACTCGCTTTGTCTCAACGCGCAAATCCAAACATACCTCTCAACTCGCTTGAATTGTATTTTTTCCCAAAACTGTCTTCTCAATACGCTTTGTGTTACAACTCGCTTGAATTTCTTTTTTCCAAAGCTGTTCTCTCAACTAACTCGATTTATTTTTTTTTCAAAGCTGTTCTCTCAACTCGCCTTGTGTTACAAGTCCAAACTGCCCTCTTAATTTGCTTGCATTGCATTTTTCCCAAAGCTGTCCTCTCACCTGCTTTGTGTAACAATTTTAAGCTGTTCTCTCAACTCAACGCGCTAGAATTGCATTTCATTGTCAAAGCTGTCCTCTCAACTCGCTTTGTCTCAACGCGTTTGATTTGTATTCTTTACCAAAACTATCCTCTCAATACGCTTTGGGTTACAATAACAAGCTCTCCTCTCAACTTGCTTGAATTGCATTTTTCCAAAGCTGCCCTCTCAACTCGTTTTGTGTTACAATTTCAAGCTGTTCTGTCAACTCAACGTGCTTGAATTGTATTTCATTGTTAAAGCTGTCCTCTCAACTCGCTTTGTCTCAACGCGCTTGATTTGCATTTTTTCCAAAACTGTCCTCTCAATACGCTTTGCTACAAGCTCTCCTCTCAACTCGCTTGAATTGCTTATTCCCAAAGCTGTCCTCTTAACTCACTCGAGTTATTTTTTTCAAAGCTGTCCTCTCAACTCGCTGTTACAAGTTCAGGTCCAAGCTGCCCTCTCAACGTGCTTACATTGCATTTTTCCAAAAGCTGTCCTCTCAACTTGCTTTGTGTTACAATTCTAAGCTGTCCTCTCAACTCACTTGAATTGCATTTCATAGTCAAAGCTGTAAATTGCTTTTTTTTTTTCTAAAACTGACCTTCCAACTCGCTTTGTGCTACACTTTCAAGCTGTCCTCTCAACTCGTTTGAACTTTTCATAACCTTGCCCAGTTACTTTCTTCACTATTTTTTTTATTTTTCTCCACTCAAATTCTTAAAAAAATGTAACATTTTTTGTGCTTTTTTCTTGCTATTTGCAAACATTATTGCTTCCTTTTAGGTTTTTTTTATCATTAATGAAAGAATTCACTAGATTTCTTAAATAAATAATGAGTAACTGAGTCGCCAAATGTACAGGCTGCTCCATTGCACGAGCACATCCGGAGTGCTATCACTCTAAAATCTAACGCGGGAAACACCACTGAAGCGCTGCGCTGTTTTGAAACCATTGATTCGTCGCTCATTCTCTCTGTTTCGCCGACGTTATGTTGAATTTCAATTTTGTGGCACTTCTACCTTATTCCATGTACTTTTTCAGAATTTACAAATGTACCGGAACTATACTGCACATATCCGCTGTTGGCGATTCCTCGAAATCGCTACACCTGAACGCTTTTCCTTCTTCTATTTCTAAAGTACCTCCACAGATGATTTATTCTGAGGAAATTCCATTTCCTTGACTTCACAAGTGGATCACCACAATTCGCGTCTTGATGTTGTCTGCGATGTACGAACAACACTTTTTCACCTTAAGCAGCTTGCTTACATGGCACGATCCGACAATGATAATTTTTCAACCAATATTGTGCTTTATTATTCGAGAATTTGGTTTAGAAATTTTTAAGCGCGAGCAAAATTAAAGCAAACACATCAGAAACAAGCACTCAACCACTCACCTATAAATGAGATCATGTCATTTCACCCACAACGACTTCGGAAATAAGGTGACGACTTGACTATCGTTACCGCACGCGCGGCACGGAATAAAGGTCATTATGTCTAAGCTGTCAAAGGATGTATTTGTCAATATTGTAACTAGGTATTTTTCGGAAAAATGGGTCTCGAATCTAAACGTAGTGCATTGACAGCCTAGTTGCAGGCTGGAAAAGATATTTTTCGTGAGCTGTCTAATATACGTGTATGTTTTTTTTTATTTCGCTTTGCACATGGAAGATACCTTGAGATCATATGTACCAAAAAAAGGTATGGTGGAGGATGTTAGCTTAGATATCTACATGTTATACCACTAAACTGGCAAGAGATTTATATCGGGTCAAAGCTGGAGTTGGAGAATGATCAGCGGAAGTCGTGTCTACTATGGACTCCACAAGCAACTGCGGTCGAAAAGGCTTAGCCCTCGCACAAAGTTTAACCTGTGCACAACGCTCTTTAGACCGGTTGTCCTCTACGGACACGAGACGTGGATATTATTTGAGCTGCGCACACTTGGAGTATTCAAGCGACGAGAGTTAAAAACCATCTTCGGCGGCATACAAGAGAACGGAGTGTGGAGGCGAAGGATGAATCACGAGCTCGCGCGACTCTACGGTGATCCCAGTATTCAGAAGATGGCGAAGGTTGGACGGATATGCAGGGCAGGACATGTTGCGAGAATGCCGGACGATTGTCCTGCAAAACAGGTATTCGCTGGAACGAGACGAGCAGGGGTGCAACGAGCGAGTAGAGCGTGATCTGGCGAACGTGGGGTGCCCGAGAAATTGGAGAACGGTTGCCATGGACCGAGTGACACATATTCAACATATTCAAATACCTAAAACCACTCGTAATCTACCGGAAAGTCCATAAATCGATACCTAGAGACCAGAGGCACCGAGGAGACAAGATCTGGAGACACGATCTGGACGACCAAGGTCTGTGGGAACTCCAAGGTTGAAAAAGATTATACGAGACCGGACGTGCGCGCCGCTTGCGACGACTTTCCGAGACGTCTGAAGCTGGTTCGATCAAAGAAAGGTGGTGTAATTCCGAGATATCGTCTGTGAAGTATCTTGATGAGTTACTGAATAAAGCTATGAAAGTCAGATTCTGATATTCTTCTTATTTTTTGAAATATTGAGATTTTTCTGTGTGACCAGACTTTTTTGTCACCCTGTAAATAAATAAACGGGTAGGAATGAGAGGAGCAAGATCGAGGTGGTCAGACCAAGGGGAGCGTGATCTGGCGTATGTGGGATGCCCGAGAAGTTGGAGAACAGTTGCCAGGGACTGAGTGAATTAGAGGATTAATGTTCATCAGGTTATGTCGTGAGCCGGAAAACCATGTAAATAAAATAAAATAAAAAACCAATACCGAATCAAAATCACCGTCGGATCCTGAAAGGCAAATTTTACACCAAACTTAACAAGATTCAAAGGTTTCAAGACCTTCCGGTCGAACAAAATCAAGAGCGGTTAAAAGGATCAAAGACACAGCTGATCTGGGCCGATTTGAAGAATATCGTGCTTTCTACCGATACACTCGTCCGTACAGCGCCAGCGGTTCGTGAATTGACACAACTAAAGATTTGGATTGGCGGAAAAATAACGGACCTGTACTGAAGGCGATAGAAATCTGCATTGTTGCACCTTTAACATCTAAATTTCGAACAGCGGTCGGAATCGGTCTAATTCCAAATTCAAGCTCAATGTGGACTTCAAAGTCTTCCTACTGGTATCTAGAGTACAGCTTCAATATAAAATGTGGCGTTTACTTCCGAGCGTTTTGTTTAAGAGCTAAAGAAGCGAATCTTTAAAGAATATCATTATTTTTTTAACAGTCAATCAATATTTATAAGTTTGTTTAGTATTTCTTGAGATTCGCATTTGATATTGGAACCATTCAATTCACACAAGCTTTTTTGAAACAAGTTCCAAAGAAGCTCCCGTCTCATGTCCAATCATTATTCTTTAGACGCGGTACTCTATCGTTTTGACATTGCTGGCAGCAATTTGTGTAGTTGCGGCCAAGATTACCATGACATCAAGCATATTGTCTGGTCGTGTGAGGTCCATCTTGTCGCCAGAACAAATTTAATAGATTCCCGTCGGGCCCGAGGAAAACCACCTAACGTTCCAGTGAGGGATGTACTAGCTGTGCTAAATTTGGACTACATGTTCGAAATCTACTTCTACCTAAAAGCTATCGATCTGCGCCTTTAATTCTATATTTCCCTTTCTATCATTTTTTTCTTTAAACTCAAAGTGTTAAGCTAAGCAAACAATTGTAAAAACAAAAACGAGTTTGGCTCCTTAAAACTTGAAAGTATGAGCCGTTTCAAATGAAGAATTATTAAAAAAAAAAGTTCCAAAGAAACATGTATGGTCGTTGGTCGTATTATGTACAGACAAGACACTGTTCCCTTTACCGAAAAACTTCCCCATGTGTGGCACTTTGCAGGAATGCAGCACACATTTCCGATGTATTTTCGATCCCCCTTGATTCTGCATGATGGGAGAAAAGCAAAAAGTCACCAGTCTCCCGGGCGATGATATATGATCGGAGGAAATAAATTAAGGAACCCATATCTGGTCAGGAGTAAATAGATATGGAGTGTAGTGCGGAGTATCGGTTGTTGTTTTTTCTTTCACATTTGCCAAATTTCCGAGTGCTTTTCCTAACGCTGGGGGTGTACGTTCTGTGTATGGTTGTCCATTCGCATGAAATGAGCCGAAAGTGGATATATTCAATAAATATTTATGAACCGTAGAAATATCTCCTTCAGTTTGTCCTCGCCGTCTTCGTGTCATCGTCAGGAGGGACACTTTCCGGATCCGGAAGATGACCCCTCGAGGACGAAGGATAGGCACCGGTTTTTTTTTCTAGGAAGAAAACGCTAAAACGAACTGGACATAACTTTAGGGGCAGAAAAGCTAAAACGAACCTGGACTGCGAGAATGTTTACCGATAAATAAAAATGTCAATCAAAGTGCAACAGGAGTAAAAATAAAAGCCATCAGGAAACTAACATGATTAATGATGGGAACAAGGATATCAAAACTTAGTTCAAAATTTAAAGTAACAAACGAAGTACCAATTGCTGTAAAATAATGTGATGCTGACAAAAACTCCTAAAAATTTTAAATCTCCCTCACGTACCAGCCATGAATCATACCCCAATATGTTGAGATTGTGTCAACATGCAAATTTGAAATTCGTCGATTGTCGAGGGCGGATAAAAAAAACGTTTGCTTATCAATGAAGCATTAGAGAAACCTCCACCTCCACCAAAATAAGAAAAAAAATCCGAATCCACGAAACAAACCACCCAAGTGCTAAAACTTGCTCCGGGCAAATAAGGCATAAATCACTCAAGATTCACTCTGGTTCAGTATCGAAAAGTGTCAAGGAGGGAGGAAATGAAACATTCCACTGAGTGTGGCCACACAGGCACACACCCCGTGACAGGTCTCGGCAAATCTTGTCACGGGAACCATTATCCGGTAACCGCCAATCTGAGGCTGTGTCGCTGTCATTGGACTCCCGGGGGACTCTTCAATGTCGTCACGCTGTTGTCTCTTCCGGTTCCGAAAAGCGGGACAGGTTCAAAAGATTTTCTCGATTTTTTTTAAAAATATTTTTAAAGTATAAGAAATTTAGGTTGAAATGTTTGGTTCAACTTTTGAATTTAATAATTTTAAAACTCCTCCATGTCATGAATTTCGATCTCTTCAAGGTTGATAATTCCGATCTCAGCATTTTGCATACCAAAAAACGAATGAAGAGGTTTGAAATTTTTTTCTAAGGAGTGTTCATTTTATAAAACGGACACCTAGATGTTACGATAAAAAGTTGACGTTTAACCCAAATTTGATGAAACTGGTTTCATCGTGTATAAAAGTTGGTTGACAAAGCACGGACAAAGTTTGTTGGCAAACCACTGATATAGCACGAATAAGCGAAGCAGCGATGTCGGAGACTGGATACGATTTTGAAGAAGCAAAGTAACCTTTACATTTTGATGGACGATTAAGCTTATTTGCAAACTGGACACAGCCGCTCTTCCTGGGCCGCAATTTTTCAACGCAATTGTTGGGAAGAAGGTACCTCATGATAAGCGGTCCATTGAAATCGAAAAGTTTGGCAAGCTATCTGCTCTTGCGGAGAAAGAAGTTCGCCATATTTCACAACAGGTACCATCGATGGTGGAAATGCCTTCGCACACTACGCTTCAGCTACTCTCAAACTACTGAAATCCTTCAAGATATGTTTTGTTGAGAATGAGGACAATCTGCCAAATTGTCCTGAGCTGCGCCCGGTAGAGCGTTACTGGACAATCATCAAGCGCAATCTTCGGGAGGATGGTAGAGAAGCACAGTCCATCGACGAGTTCAAGAAAATGTGAACAAAAACCAGCCGAAAAGTCAAGCCGGAAACTGTAAAGAGGCTTTTGAAAGCTCGTTGAAAACTTTTGGTTAAATTTCTCACTTTCTTCTTGTTCTGGATTAGTTTTGCAATGTTTTACAGAAAACTCAATAAATAAATAAGATATCGTCAAAACAAAGTGTCCGTTTTAAAAAATGAACACTCCTTAATTAAAATATTGAATTCAGTGTTGAACCATTCCAGTGAATCGTAATCGATCCATTCGCGGCGGAATTGTATCGAATCAAGCGTCAATGTTACAATCACACCGGCTTGATGTGGACTGAACTTGCAGACATTCTAAGAAGTGAAGGGTTTTTTTTAAAATCTGCATCATTTCTCTCAAATCAGGTCGATTTATAGCATCAGAGAAAACGGAGAAAAGTCGATAAACAATAGCGAGATTAATTGCCGTATTAGAGTTTTATGAGATTTGGGTGGGCTGGTGCAATAGACTGAGTCAATTTGGTGCCATTCTTGAATTTTTCAAACCCTGGGGTCTTAAAAGCTTCGTTTTGATTTAAAACTCATCCATGATTTTTTAGCAGAATTTTTAAGTAACGATTAAACTTAAATTTAAAAATTAAAATTAAATATTATGTTCTGAAAAATCTACAACACTTTTGTTTCTTCTGTGGAAGATTGCTTATGGTTTTTGTTCTACATGATTCTTTAAATGAAATATTACGCTTAACAACTCTGTCCAAAACCGTAACTTCGTATCTTATTTGGCAATAAAGTTATTAGCTGTTAAATCGGGGTATGTCTTTTGGCATTGAAAAACTATAAATTCAACTGACATCACTGCTGGTGCCTAGCGAAGTATTGATTGAAAAGTAGTCATTCAATACCTTGCTAGGCAAAAGCAGTGATGTCAGTTGACTTAATTGACAGTAGACTTGACCTCTATTGAACAGTTAACAACTTTTTTACCTGATAAGATACGAAGTTACGGTCGACAAAGTTGTTCAGTAGAAAAATTCCTTTGAAGAATTTATTAATTGGCACAAAGCCCATTAAAGGGTGATTCGGTCAAAATTTGGTCAAGGGAAACGCGTGTAAATCGGTGGAATCGTTTATTTGAAAAATTAAATTAAATTTCTTTTTCTAGTTTAATTAGCATAAAATTCAGGAAAAATATTCAGTTAGGCTTCCGCTTTTCCAAATCCGAATTGCCGGGCCTTACGCTTAACCCCTGCCATCAGATTTTGTACAGCCACCTTGTCCACCTTCCTCGCCGCAGGAACTTTGAAAGTTTCATGTGGGGGATGTAGTGAATATAGGTATTATATTGTATAAAAATAAAATATGTTGGAAATATCAAGTAAACAAAAAAAAGAAACAAAATATTTCAAAAGATAAATAAATAAAAAGTATCTGTTGATTTTAATCAGTGTAGATAGAGATTTCCATAGTCTATAAATGAGAGAGAATTTATGACAGAAGAGTGAGAATTCATATGAATGTAGCAACGCTGAGAGAGAGTTTCACATGCTTGGAAAAGAGAGAAGGAAAAATCAGTTTAAACAAGAATGAAATGGAGGAAGGATGTCTTCCGGTAGTGAAATAGCTGGAAAATAGATTTTATCCGGTTACACGAAATCAATCGGTTACGACAGGGGAGAACTGTACAAGACGCACCAGTTAAGCATAATCGCTATTTACAGCGATATAAATCATCTAAGAACCAAATTGAAAGTTTACGACGATTCAGGGATCATATTTACGTATTATCAAAAAGAAAAAAATATGACAAAAGCACGATTTTTATTATATTTTTGTAAAAAACTTAAACAGCCAGAAAACAAACCGCGGGGTAGAACGCCAAAACTAGTGGACAGAACGCACCATACCGAAAGGGTGGTAATAAATGGAACAATATTTATAAGGAATTTAATGACTGAAACATAAAATGCTTAAATACATGTTCATCGTATTTTTGTAAACTAACCATACTTTGGCAAAAATCATTTACTACTGCTAAACTTATCGAAAATTTCGCTTTTCAAAATACACTTTTTTATAGCCTTATAGGTAAAACGCCTAGGCAAACGGTAAACGGTAGGCAACGAAATTCAATTTCATGACTGGTATCACGGCAAACATGGCGGCAGATATTTGTTTCGAGTCGAATATTGGTGCACCTTTTTAACTCGAACAAGGACGAAATTGGTTATAATTATGCATTGATATCGTAATTTGGGAGTCAGCAAATATAAAGAATGGCATTTTGTTTTGATATTTGGGTTTTTGCAAAAGTTAACAGCATTCAAAATTTGAACCTTAAACACGTGGTCTTCTGAGCATTCTGCCCCAATTTTGATATGATTGATTTAAGTTGAATTTTGAATGAAGTTAGTAAAATGCAACAAAATATTCATAGTCTTCCGAAAGTGCATGCGAGTGGAAAAACGATAAACTGTAGTTTCATCAGATTGCCCAGGCCAGTTTACCATAAAACCTTAAATGTTAACCATGAAAAATGACAGCTTTTACGCTGACTCCATTAATCCTTCTGTTTCTTAGAACTTAAGTCGTTTTTATGAACTTTTCATCTAATTAATGATGAAAAGTTTGCTGCAATATAAATGAAGAAAAACATCATTCGAAGCCATAGGTTAGTGTATTTTTGAGAAAGAATGACATGGGCCATTTTACCTCGCTGGTGCGTCTTGTACAGTTTTCCCCTGCTTGAAAATATCTGCTACCTTTCCCCTTCTTTTTGCCGTATAAAACTCCTGTCCCGGAAGCTGCTTGTAGTCGGCTTTGACGTAGGTTTCGTCGTCCATTACCACGCAGTCAAACTTCGTCAGCATACACGTCGTGTACAGCCTCCGATATCGCGCTTTCGCCGTCGTATTTTGTTTATCATCGCGATTTGGAGTCATCACCTTCTTGTAAGTCGATAGTCCGGCTCGATTTTTGGCTCGATGTACGGTTGTAGACGATACACCCAGCTTATTTGCGGCATCTCGGAGAGAGAGGTTAGGGTTTCGCTTGAAACTATTTCCCAACTCTCTTTGTCGTCTCAGCGACTTCCGGTTTTCGATTTCCCCCCGATCCAGACTTCCTGGCTGTCGATGAACGTTCCCCGAACACTTTGTACATTTGTAACGGGTGATTTGGCAACTTTTAGCGATTTTGCCAGCTTTGCGTGCGAGTAGCTCGGATTTGCGCGATGCGCGAGCAAAATTTTGATACGCTGCTCTTCTTCCTTGGACGGCATTTTGACAACTGAAGAGTGAATTCCAAAATCAAAATAGGAGCAACATTCTCCACACACACACCTTCAAAATGAGGGGTGTTCAGATTTTTTAAATGCAAAATTGAAAAAAAAATACGTCAAGTTGATATTGACCAAATTTTGACCATATCACCCTTTAGATACGAAGTTACGGTCGACGAAGTTTTTCAGTAGAAAAATTCCTTTAAAGAATTTATAAATTGGCGCAAAGCCCATTAGCAGGCAAAGTAGAAACTAAAATAATGTTGAGTTTTCAAAACAAAATAATCAATTTTCCCATACAAACATAAAAGTTTAAATTTGCTCATGTAAATGTTACAAAAAATGCAAATGCATAAAAAACTTTTTAGTCCCCAGTGTTTGAGAAATTCAATAATGAACCCAAATTGACTCACTGATGCAATTCTATGATTGATTGAATCACATCCGGATATCGATAAACCTGTACTGCATCCAGAGCCATAATTTTCATAAAATTTGATACATAGATAAATAAGTTTTGACATACCGGGATGATTTAATTGATTGGAAAAAAAAAAAACAGATTTAAAAGAGGTTTTTTATACAATTAAGAAAAAATTTACAGCGGCTAATTTTCAACTCTTTTATGATGAAAATAAAGCATTTATTTTTTTAAATCTAGCATAATATTCCAAATTCTATAGAAATCGCATTTCTAGGTTCATGCCTGAAATATTGCACCTCGCGTAACTTTTGATCTCATCGATAGAACTTTTTGAAAACTTCAGACATGCTAGCTTTATATTTCAACAACAACTCTGCAAAATTTCAAGAAAAAATGTAGTGTAGTTTCAGAGATATTGCAGTTTGAATGAGAAAAGTCCAAAAGGTCCGATTTTCGTAGAATTACTGTATCTCAGGCCAAACCAACTCCAGAAAGCTCAAATTTTGTGATATAATAGTGTGATAGCTGATATATCTAACGCAAAAAATTTGATCAAAAAATATCATCAGAGTAAAAAGTTATGGAAGTTCAAAGTCGAAGTGACAGTGCGCGTGCTTCCAATTTCTATACAATTATGAACGGTACTGTATATCCCCTCTCCTTTTGGTAGGTATATGCTTTTTTCTAACGTCTTATACGATGATTATTGTCTACATAGATGTAGGTATGTCTTTTGATATTACTACCAAATTGTTGGCTGGGTTTCTTAGTACAATGAATTTCTGATCATTGATCAAATTGGATTACACATCGTGTGGCCGAACTTATGTTATAACTAGCTGACCCGGTAAACTTCGTTTTACCTTCTTAAGTATAAATAGTAATAAATGTTTAATTTCATCTACACGTCCTTAACTGCATCGTGTTCGCGAATAGATTCTTATGGAAATCGTAACAAATAAAGTTGAATTTGTATTGGGACCACCTTCCATAAAAAGTGAGGTCCTTGAAACTATTATACAAACCATCTCTGACCCAAAAAACCCTCGGATACCAAATTTCACTTCATTCCGACCGACCATTCATACGTGGTGTTGTTACAAAGAAAACGCCTCCATTTTTATATATAAGAAGATGTGAAGAAGAGATAATTTTGTATGGGGACCCCCCTTTCATCAAAAGTGAGATTCTTGGAACTATTACACAAACCATCTCTGACCCAAAAAACCCTCGGATACCAAATTTCACTTCATTCCGACGGACCATTCATACGTGATGTTGTTACAAAGAAAACGCCTCCATTTTTATATATAAGAAGAAGATGTGAAGAAGAGATAACTTTGTATGGGGACTCCCCTTTCATCAAAAGTGAGACTCTTGAAACTATTATACAAACCATCTCTGACCCAAAAAACCCTCGGATACCAAATTTCACTTCATTCCGACCGACCATTCATACGTGATGTTGTTACAAAGAAAACGCCTCCATTTTTATATATAAGAAGAAGATGTGAAGAAGAGATAATTTTGTATGGGGACTCCCCTTTCATCAAAAGTGAGACTCTTGAAACTATTATACAAACCATCTCTGACCCAAAAAACCCTCGGATACCAAATTTCACTTCATTCCGACGGACCATTCATACGTGATGTTGTTACAAAGAAAACGCCTCCATTTTTATATATAAGATAATTATTGGAGTTGGTGCCTTCTGACTTCTAAACGATGCCACTGATCGATCGATTCTGACTTCTAAACTATGAATTCCAGATCTTTCCTTGATTGAAGCAGATGAAAGTTGACCTCGGCAGATTCAGATTCAGCAGATTCACAGGTAATGAGTTATGATTCTTAAATATTGAAAAACTTCTCTGGAAATGATGACAGTTCTTGAATGGAAGTTGATTTGCTCACATTGAGTTATAGTCTTTTTTCCTAAAATTTTAAAAGTTCATTCAGTTTTCCTCAAACATATCTCAGCTGAACCGAATGGCGTCTTAAAGCATGATTGTTTTCCCCCGGAACAATTGCTAGGGGTTCTCCTCATCTAATAAATCATAACAAAATGCTCCAGCTAGCTTGTAGAGAATAGGTACATGGGTACCTACATAGAACTAGAACGAAACAAAACGGGTCCAATGATCAATCTATGTCATCTGTTGGGGACATTAGCTCTAATTGAATCCCGTCCAGCGGCGGCTGCGGTGTGATGACGACAACTCTAAACAACGACGACGACGACGCCGACAACGACCGCCACGAGTTACGGCGACATAAGTGCATCAACCGCTAAATTTGCATGCCCGAGTTCTATGTAGGTACCATATTTCATCATCATTCGTAGTCTGACCTTGAGCCCGGTAGCAGAGCGATACTTTACGATGCCATTTTCGCGGCTAGTTTTAGCGTTGTTTATAGTGATCGTTCAAGGCCAAAGCATCACCGATGGAGACGAATGTGAGTTTTGTAGTCCCTGAGCAGTCAGGATTGATCTGAACCGTTGTCCTGTTTGCTTGTTAATGTGCGTTTTCCATAGATTTCCACCATGCGTCAACGAGATTTACGTTCGACTTCTTCCGATTGGCACATCGACTGGAGCCCAATCAGAGCTCGATCATGTCCCCGATATCGATACATTCCGGGCTGTCTATGATGTATCATTTGACCAATCAGCAGGCGGCCGAAGAGATGCAACGCATACTTGGATTACCAGTTAGTGTTGGTCAAGTGCGAGAGCAGCTGAAAAAGTTTCTAGCCGGTGTTAACCAAGACACACTCAAGATGGCATCGAAAATCTACTACTCCTACCACATTGGCGCCGGCCCGAATGTTCTCAATCTGCTTCAACGCTACTATCGGATAGCACTGGAAGCCATTGACTTCAGTCGTAGCCAGTACGTAGCTGATTCGGTTAACAATTGGGTCTATCAAGTAACCAAGGCAAGGTTTACCGAGTTCTTCCACCCAGACGAAGTCGGAATGTATGAGAACATCATGTTACTCAGTGCCGTCTCCATGAACGCATCCTGGAAGGTACAGTTTCAATCGCGATCGACAACCAAAAAGACCTTCCACTTTATCAACGGGGGTCGTGAAGTGGAGATGATGTACGAGAATGGACTCTACCGATACGGTGAATATCGTGGACTGAGGATTCTAGAACTTCCTTACGAAAACAAAACGGATCTGGAAATGTTGGTGATTGCTTCCAAAAATCGTGAATCCATACGTCATGTGATTGGGGTCCTCAATCCCAAGCTATATGCCAACCTTGAACACAAACTGCGTTATGAGCATGTGGTTTTGAGCTTGCCGAAGTTTTCTATCAACAAGAAGATAGAAACGCAACACATTCTGGAAACCATGGGCTTGAAGGCGGTTTTCCAGGACGGAGCTATCAGCATCTCGAAGACGGTCCCATCAAAGTTGGCGGACATCAAACAAAGCGCAAGGATTGACGTTACGGAAAAGGGCGCCACATCGATTGCTGTGATGGGTAGAAATTATGTTAACTTATGTGTTGATTAGATATACTTTTATCTTTTGTTTTTTTTCCTTCAAGGTATGGGTTTGATGTTCGGTTCTTCATCGATGAGAACGATCTGGTTCAGTGTCAATCGACCCTTTGTGTACATTATACGGAAGCGCTCAACTAAGGACATTATATTTATAGGACACTACTCACATTTTTGCAGTTGAAAAATATTACTATTTTCGAATAATATACGTAAAATCGATCAAATTAACACAAAACTGTTTTTGATTTAAGAGAAAAATTGTAAAAATGGCTCGAAATCAACGGCTCTGTTGTTAATTCAGCCATTACAAAAAGCATCAATCATGAATTTCATTCATGCGCACCCATGAAGCTCAACGTGGCAGAACAAATGCACTCATCAAATAATTAATGAATCTCCTCAACCGGGCGAATGCCATAAATAATATTGATTTACAACGCGTGTAACCCTCTTTGAGAAAGCTTTTGACAGGTTATGAAATTTAATCCCTTTTTATTTACATTTAGAAAGCAGAACAAATGGAATAGACAGTTCAATTTTTCATCATTCGAGACGTGTCGGTGTAAATCCATTTTGAAGATGATTTTTTTCACCAATGTCACAAACTCTTTTTGCTCACGCAGTTGTTGGTGCTACGTTAAAAAGATAAACAAAAGTTGAATGAAGCGATTCTTGTGATCATTCTATTTTCTTCCTTTCTTGTTGTAACAATAAATAAAAAAGAAATTGATGGAAAAAATAGAGCAATTCTCAACAGTTGAGAAAAAAAGGTTCTTAATTTATTGCCTAAAAGACACGACAACAGGAAGGTGTTAATTATTGCTACATATTTGAGGTTAGAAATTGCTTTTTTATTGTTGTCAACCGGTGGAAAATTGTTTCAGCTTTTAGTGATTTCTCCCCCTGTTTAACCGATTCACTCATCCCGAGTGAAATGCATTTGAGAATTTTCCTCCAGCTCTTTGTTTGAAACCCTTCCCCAGAGTTGAGTTGAGAACGTGTATTTTTTCCTGACTAGCTTGGTAAGGGGTGTGCCATTCTTCGAAATGTCAATACTTTTTTTGGTTTTATTTTTTTTCGTTTTTAAGGAAAAATTGAAAGTGAATTTGTAACACGAGTGGGGCTGCACTCAAGAGCAGTTTGTTTTTCATATTTGACTCAGACGCAACCACGCATGGCATCCGAAAGAAGAACTGAAGTTTTAGGGTGGGACAAATTGCATTCTGATTGCTTTATTTGATCTGTCAGTTGAGTCGAGTTACATCTCAGGTCCGAGAAACATGTGTCAAACAGTAAACAAAAGTATCGGTTTTTATTGACTTCCTGCTTAGTTGAGAAATTGAGTGTTTGATATGTTTTTTTTTAGAATTTTTTTTCTAGCTTATCTTCGGCGAAAAGTTTCTTACATTTAAATGGTTTTTTTTGTATGAACTTTTCAAAATGCTCATATAGAACTCAATATAGAACGTTTCGGCGGCCGAGTCTGTAAGTGCCTTATATTAACGACCTAGCACTAAATTTTACTTCGATAGTCCGGACTTTCGACTTCCGACAAACTTTCGACAAAGAAAACTGAAGTTCTAGATTGTCGGAAGTCTGCCAATTTTCTATAGTGTCCCTCATTAATAGTAATTAATATCACCCTTTAAAAAGCTAGCTGTTTTTTGAAGCTTAATAACTTTTTATCTTAACTCGAATCGAAACGCAGTCTTCGGATGAAATATTTGTCATAATTTAGGCTTTAAGAAACTCCGTTTTCCAAAGAAATCGGCCGAAGGGGACCAAAGTAATTCATGAAAATCTGGATTTTCATGTTCCTCCCGAACAATATGTCTCACACACAATACAAAATTTAAGCTCGTTGATCGATCTCTTCCCGTGATCCGATCTGGCCCAAATTTGGCATGAGCCCTTGTACTAGGCCTAGGATCAATCTAAGTCTGCAGCGCATAACTTTTTCAAATATCGGGTCATTTGGGGCATTCTAGTAGACATGCATACTTTTTTTCAATAAGTAGAACATGCTTTCGACGCTGATGCTTTTACAACTTTCCACAGGGTTTTCTTCACCAACGCCAAGATTTCACAACTGGCTCAGTCCCTCACTACCACCAACTGCTCAAGAAGGGCCAGCAGAAAAGCATTTACAGCTGAAAAAATCCTCAAAAATTTCCGGCTTTTTCATGAAAAAGATCAAACCTGCATTCCTGGAAGGACTCCGGGGTACGGTTTCAAAGCAATTTTAAAACAGTAGTAAAACTGAAACTGCCTGAAATGTTGAAAGCAGTAGCGTGCATACTCGCTAGCGCAAATTTGTATGGTGTTGATTAGCGTGGTGGGACAAATTGAAAAACCCTAGCTGGAGCAGGAATTTCACGCTACCATATAGGATGACAACGAATTAAATACATTACTTGTTGAATTAAGAAAAAAAATATTACATTTTCAAAAAGATATGTATTTGCAGTAAGTGAACAACTGTATGGTGTGTTTTCATTATTATTTGCAGACAACCACGAAATTCTAACAATATCCTTTTAAAACGAATTTAAACTAGGTGGGAGCATTAGTTAGCACTCATAAAATCATTTTTCGATGCTCTGCTGATGCGAAAAATGTCCTATGAAAATAATCTGTCTGGTAGATGTTTTCCTGATTATATAAATGAAGGGACGATTGATGGTAAACAGAATAGCACTGGGTGGCTCCATCCGGAACGACATCTTCATAGCTGTTGGGATGTATAAAGTAAGAATAATTAATATATGGTTACACGTGGTTACACTGTCAAAATATATCATACCAGTAACAGCGGCCGCTATAGTCCCCTTTTCGGTCACATCGATGCGAGCACATTGCTTAACCGTTTCCAAAACCGGCGTTAGTTTTGGACTGAAATCGAAGGCACCTTCCTGGAAAATTGCGTTCAGCCCTAAGGCTTGGAGCACCGCATTACCGTCGACATTTCCGTCGATCGAGAACTTTGGCAGCCAAAGTTCGACGTATTCAAGGCTGAGGCGTTTCTCTAGCTTGTAGTAGTATTGATCACTGAGCTTATCGATCACATGACTCAGAGGCAGGCCTTTTTTCGGTACAATTACAACCATTGAAAGATCGTCCCGATAGGGAATCTCGATCACCCTGGTTCTCCGGAACAGCCCATAGCGATAGTAGCCCTCATTGAACATCAAGTCCATCCGACTCTTGCCATTGACAAAATGGAAAGTCCTCCTGACGGTAAATCTTGACTCGAATTCATCCGCCCAGGTCGCGTTCATAAAGATGGCGTTCAGAAGCAACAAACCGTCTTGAGTTCCAATTTCAGTCGGGTCAATGACCTTCTGGATCGCTCCGTTGGTTGCATTTTTGGCCCAGATGTTCACCAAATTGGCCACCTGGTTACGATGTTGAAAGTTGATGGCTTCCGGTATCACGTTGTGGGTCAACTTCATTGATTCTAGGATCGGTCTGCGAATCTCAACGCTTTCATCGTAGAACAATTGGGATACAAGGGTCAACGTTCCGTTCTCAGAACCGTTTAGGATTGAACTTTGCGGCTGCGAAGAATCGTCGTGCAAAGAACTAGACAATCCTAGTACCTGTCGCATTGATTCTGAAGCTTCCCGGTTAGCCGCAGGAAGTATCATCGATAGAGCTTGCCTCATCGAAACCGGAGACAGAACTGAATTCAATTCTGGTGCCAAGCTATAGGCTTGTTTGAAGCAATCAAACGTGAATCTCTCCTCTGGTTTGAACGTGTATTCTACGAAAGAATTCAGAAAGATTCGAATTAGAAGAATACTTACTTTCACACACCCTCAACTTACTTGCATTTTTGGGAATTCCATGGACCGAAAAGAAACTCGCCAGAACAGCTAGGAATATTCGTACCATTTTGACGATCACAATCGTGCCACTAACGATCATCAATTGGATGGGAATTCTCCAAGCTGTTTATTCATTCGGTGAATCGTTTCAATGACGAAGGCGATAAGCGAAGCAAGCTTCCCAGATAGGTAATTGATGACGGACGGGTAGGATTATTACTTTGGTTTACAAATAATGTTGACAAACTGGGGCCAGTTCTTTGAAACAACGTTATTTTTAGAATTTATTTATGTGAATACTAGGTCTTGATCACAGGGCTTAACTTTGTTAAACCAAGGTTGATTGATGATTGTTTCAAAGTCAGATTTCACCTCGACTTGAACTCTGAGTTAAAAAAAACCTACAAAAATGATAAAAATTACAAAAATGACAAACATGACAAAAATGACAAAAATGACAAAAATGACAAAAATGACAAAAATGACAAAAATGACAAAAATGACAAAAATGACAAAAATGACAAAAATGACAAAAATGACAAAAATGACAAAAATGACAAAAATGACAAAAATGACAAAAATGCCAAAAATGACAAAAATGACAAAAATGACAAAAATGACAAAAATGACAAAAATGACAAAAATGACAAAAATGACAAAAATGACAAAAATGACAAAAATGACAAAAATGACAAAAATGACAAAAATGACAAAAATGACAAAAATGACAAAAATGACAAAAATGACAAAAATGACAAAAATGACAAAAATGACAAAAATGACAAAAATGACAAAAATGACAAAAATGACAAAAATGACAAAAATGACAAAAATGACAAAAATGACAAAAATGACAAAAATGACAAAAATGACAAAAATGACAAAAATGACAAAAATGACAAAAATGACAAAAAGGACAAAAATTACAAAAATGACAAAAATGACAAAAATGACAAAAATGACAAAAATGACAAAAATGACAAAAATGACAAAAATGACAAAAATGACAAAAATGACAAAAATGACAAAAATGACAAAAATGACAAAAATGACAAAAATGACAAAAATGACAAAAATGACAAAAATGACAAAAATGACAAAAATGACAAAAATGACAAAAATGACAAAAATGACAAAAATGACAAAAATGACAAAAATGACAAAAATGACAAAAATGACAAAAATGACAAAATTGACAAAAATGACAAAAATGACAAAAATGACAAAAATGACAAAAATGACAAAAATGACAAAAATGACAAAAATGACAAAAATGACAAAAATGACAAAAATGACAAAAATGACAAAAATGACAAAAATGACAAAAATGACAAAAATGACAAAAATGACAAAAATGCCAAAAATGCCAAAAATGACAAAAATGACAAAAATGACAAAAATGACAAAAAGGACAAAAATGACAAAAATGACAAAAATGACAAAAAGGACAAAAAGGACAAAAAGGACAAAAAGGACAAAAATGACAAAAATGACAAAAATGACAAAAATGACAAAAATGACAAAAACGACAAAAATGACAAAAATGACAAAAATGACAAAAATGACAAAAATGACAAAAATGACAAAAATGACAAAAATGACAAAAATGACAAAAATGACAAAAATGACAAAAATGACAAAAATGACAAAAATGACAAAAATGACAAAAATGACAAAAATGACAAAAATGACAAAAATGACAAAAATGACAAAAATGACAAAAATGACAAAAATGACAAAAATGACAAAAATGACAAAAATGACAAAAATGACAAAAATGACAAAAATGACAAAAATGACAAAAATGAAAAAAAATGACAAAAATGACAAAAATGACAAAAATGACAAAAATGACAAAAATGACAAAAATGACAAAAATGACAAAAATGACAAAAATGACAAAAATGACAAAAATGACAAAAATGACAAAAATGACAAAAATGACAAAAATGACAAAAATGACAAAAATGACAAAAATGACAAAAATGACAAAAATGACAAAAATGACAAAAATGACAAAAATGACAAAAATGACAAAAATGACAAAAATGACAAAAATGACAAAAATGACAAAAATGACAAAAATGACAAAAATGACAAAAATGACAAAAATGACAAAAATGACAAAAATGACAAAAATGACAAAAATGACAAAAATGACAAAAATGACAAAAATGACAAAAATGACAAAAATGACAAAAATAACAAAAATGACAAAAATGACAAAAATGACAAAAATGACAAAAATGACAAAAATGACAAAAATGACAAAAATGACAAAAATGACAAAAATGACAAAAATGACAAAAATGACAAAAATGACAAAAATGACAAAAATGACAAAAATGACAAAAATGACAAAAATGACAAAATTGACAAAAATGACAAAAATGACAAAAATGACAAAAATGACAAAAATGACAAAAATGACAAAAATGACAAAATTGACAAAAATGACAAAAATGACAAAAATGACAAAAATGACAAAAATGACAAAAATGACAAAAATGACAAAAATGACAAAAATGACAAAAATGACAAAAATGACAAAAATGACAAAAATGACAAAAATGACAAAAATGACAAAAATGACAAAAATGACAAAAATGACAAAAATGACAAAAATGACAAAAATGCCAAAAATGACAAAAATGACAAAAATGACAAAAATGACAAAAAGGACAAAAATGACAAAAATGACAAAAATGACAAAAAGGACAAAAAGGACAAAAATGACAAAAATGACAAAAATGACAAAAATGACAAAAATGACAAAAATGACAAAAACGACAAAAATGACAAAAATGACAAAAATGACAAAAATGACAAAAATGACAAACATGACAAAAATGACAAAAATGACAAAAATGACAAAAATGACAAAAATGACAAAAATGACAAAAATGACAAAAATGACAAAAATGACAAAAATGACAAAAATGACAAAAATGACAAAAATGACAAAAATGACAAAAATGAAAAAAAATGACAAAAATGACAAAAATGACAAAAATGACAAAAATGACAAAAATGACAAAAATGACAAAAATGACAAAAATGACAAAAATGCCAAAAATGACAAAAATGACAAAAAATGACAAAAATGACAAAAATGACAAAAATGACAAAAATGACAAAAATGATAAAAATGACAAAAATGACAAAAAATGACAAAAATGACAAAAATGACAAAAATGACAAAAATGACAAAAATGACAAAAATGACAAAAATGACAAAAATGACAAAAATGACAAAAATGACAAAAATGACAAAAATGACAAAAATGACAAAAATGACAAAAATGACAAAAATGACAAAAATGACAAAAATGACAAAAATGACAAAAATGACAAAAATGACAAAAATGACAAAAATGACAAAAATGACAAAAATGACAAAAATGACAAAAATGACAAAAATGACAAAAATGACAAAAATGACAAAAATGACAAAAATGACAAAAATGACAAAAATGACAAAAATGACAAAAATGACAAAAATGACAAAAATGACAAAAATGACAAAAATGACAAAAATGACAAAAATGACAAAAATGACAAAAATGACAAAAATGACAAAAATGACAAAAATGACAAAAATGACAAAAATGACAAAAATGACAAAAATGACAAAAATGACAAAAATGACAAAAATGAAAAAAATTACAAGAATTACAAGAATTACAAAGATGACAAAAATTACAAAAATTACAAAAATTACAAAAAATTACAAAAATTACAAAATTACTTTGTGGATTTCAAGATGGTGTCGGATAGCGAAATTCGACTTCTACTTGTTTAGCGCTTTAACACAATACCCATATTGGGGACTTTTCATGAGATTATCAGTCATTTAAAGCTTTGAAAAGAAAAGCGAATGTTGCCATCTTGGATTAATGATGACTTTAACCAACAATTTCAAAGATTTTACATATTTTTTTTTTTATTATGAAAACAACACAGATGACTTATCAAAAATGTGTACAAAACACACTTTTTTCGAGCGTTTTTATGAATTACTGAAAAATTAGCAAAAGGTCGATTTGTATTTGTGTTGTTGTTTTTAATAATGAAAATGAAACAAAATTTCATTGTGAAAAAGTTTATATTTCCAATATTTTGCACAGTATAGCCTAGCTTAGCTTAGCTTGATTTGCTACTCACATCCTACTTAAATCATTGAACTCGAAACCATTTTCGAAATTGTACGAAATATTGATTCAGCAATTTTATGCATTTTTGATTCAATCCAATATTCTTTTTTTTAGCTGAGCTTTTTTTTTTTTTAATAAGTCTTTATTAGCCTTTTAATCATTACATTCAAGTTATATTATTACAGTATATTAAGTGTTCAGATCAATTATGATCAGTTCAACTCTTTAATTTAGTAAATATTAAACATTGTTTATTTGATTTAAATTTGCTATAGCAATTTGCTATATCTATATATATAAAACAGGGAGAGAGACAGCCCATACAGAAATGTGCGAACACGCAAAACTCTTTACTGGATCATCCGATTTGCATGCGATTTTTTTTGTTGTGTTCGTCTTCACGCGAAGAAAAACACAACGGAGAGATAATTTCGAAAATGTTTTTGTGGAATTTGAAAATTAATTTTTAGTTTTTATTCGTATCAAATAAAAGTAATGGCACCCAATTTCCATTTTTTTTTTCATTCGAATCACCCAGAGTAGGAAGGCACCAAAAGCATTCAAGGCTTACTGATGTTCATCCATCTCTCTATAGGAAGTTTTGGCGCCCATTTTCGTTGCAAGTGTACTTATCACGTGGCACCAGTAAAATGGATACTTGGATGTAATTGGTCACCTTCCGTATGGGGTGAAAAAAAAAGAACGCAATAAGCTGGCATGGAATAGGTATACCTATTTTCGAAAATTGTCATTTTTGCTTCAGCATCAAGGCAAGTTATCAAGAACTTTAACTTTTTTCGCTTAATTTCAGAGATTTTCAAGTTTCGCCCTTTTATTGTTTTCGATTCCAGTTACGCTTGCAAGTTTCGCCCAATTGATCGGCCGTTTTTGTTTTGGTTTTGAAGTTTCGCCCATTCGTCCTACACGCAAAAACAAATTAGGCCGTTTTGTCACACACGGTCAACTCAATTACGCCTATTGGCCCTACACGTATAGAAAAATTCACTCCATTTTGAAAAGGGGTAACTTCACGTTCCAACGAAAATGCAACATTCGCCCAATTGAATTTTATCAATTTTTTGAAAGTTTTAAGTAATTTTAAAATGAAACCGCGTTTAATAGGTAAAGTGCAACCGCGTGCATCCGGAATGACCGTTAACTCGATTTGTTTACATTTGGCAGTTTCGCCCTTAGTAAATGCTACGCTAGAATTCATAATTTGATCCAACACTCAGTATCAGAAATCAAGAACAGATCATTGGTTCAATAACATCTTCAAATACAAGAAGCTTGGAAAATAAAAATTTTAGTCTCGACGAAAATATGATTCAAGATCCAAAACAGAGATAATGAAAACTGAATTAGATTTGCAAAGACTTTTTTGAATTTCATTTCTGATTTTGAATTCAAGATCTCAAAGTAAAAAAAGATTTCATAACCGTTTGATTTGAAATTGCTGTGAATAAAAATTCCATGTACATTATTGTACATACACATATATTGAATGTTCTAATTTTCTTTGTTCAGTGCTTAAGCATCCATTTCTCGATAAATATGATAAAGTTAAAGTCGATATAAAAAAGATGATTTTAAAAATTAAAAGGAGATTATCTAATATAGAGAACATATCAAATGCATGATAGATAACGAAAAACAGAATAGTATATGAAAATTTGTTGATATTTATATATTAGCAGCATAAAAAAATGGCAAAATTTCATACCATGAAAAGTGTTGTGCCATTTCTACAAATTTGGTACCTATACGATAAAGAAAATTTCAAACATGGTTTTGGCGAAAAAGGAAAGACAGTTGATCATAACTGCTTAAAATGACGACACATTTCAACAAAACATTTTTTGGCACTTATCTTGGGGTTAATAGAAATTAAACATATCGGTGTCTAGGATCCTCTGTTAATAAAAAAAAATGTAAAAAGGGAAGAAAATAGATTTTTAACTTTATCTCAGAAGATATTCGCTTTCCAGTTTTGTTGGAAGTCAATCTTCTTCGAAAATTTTTGCCCCTGGAGGTAGGCACTACCATAATATGACAGAAGTATTACGAAAATAGTCAAAAAACTGTGTCGATTCACTCCGTTTGAAGGTAACAATCCAGTTTCATGAGCGTAAATAATTATTTACCTATTTTCTGCTTATTTACATGTTCATTATTTTTGCGAAATTCAAAGGCTTAACGAAGTTTGCCGGGTCAGCTAGTTTATATATAAACTTAAGCCTAAACTATATCCTAAAAACTAATTTAATTGTAAAGAGAACGAATCTCTGCGATGGAAGACTGCATCGATTTGCCTCTGAAGTTGGAGATGATTTTGTTGGCCATCTCTTCGATAGACTCCATGCCCGCAATCCGATGAAGATCTTCGGTGCTGTGCCAAGGTGGAAGCCGCAAAATCATTTTCAGAACCTTGTTCTGAATTCTCTGGATGGCTTTCTTCCTCGTCGCGCAACAGCTAGACCAAATCGGAACTGCGTACATTATCGCTGGTCGGAAAACCTGCTTATAAATAAGCATCTTATTCTTCAGTCACAGTCGGGATTTCCTGTTGATGAGAGAATAAAGAGATTTAGTGTATTTATTACATTTAGATTGAATATCTTCAATGTGATTTTTAAAAGTAAGATTCCGATCAAGTGTAAATCCCAAGTACTTCACGTGATCAGACCATTCTAATGAAACCCCATTAAAAGTTATAGAATGATTTTCATTAGGTTTTAAAAATTTAGCTCTTGGCTTATGGGGAAATAAAATAAGTTGAGTTTTGGAAGCGTTAGGAGAAATTTTCCACATTTTCAAGTAATTCCAAAAGGAATTTAAATTTTGTTGCAATCTACTGCGTACCACCCGTAAATTTCGACCTTTGGCTGAAAGCAAAGTATCATTAGCAAATAATCTTCTACCTTTTCCTTCTGGTACATCAGGAAGATCAGAAGTAAAAATATTGTATAAAATCGGCCCAAGTATACTGCCCTGAGGGACCCCAGCTCTAATGGGAGTTTTTTCAGAGCATGAATTTTGATAGCTTACTTGTAAGGTTCGGCTAGTCAAATAATTTTGAATAACTTTAGTGAGATATACAGGAAAATCAAATCGAGCTAATTTAGCTACTAAACCTTTGTGCCAAACACTGTCAAAAGCTTTTTCAATATCTACACAGCAAAAAATTTCTAAAAGTATACGGAATCTAAAACACGCGTGATCTATTTTTTCTCAAGTATAATCAAAAAAAGAGGTAATTTTCCACTCCTTTTGATGTAATTTTAGACTGTTCTCAAAAAGCGAATAGGAATAAATTGTTTTGCTATAATTTTACATTCCGTGATGTAAAAATAAAGCGACCAATGAAATTTATATCGCAAGCAGTGTAATATTATATCGATATAATCTGTTGATTTAAAATTGAATGAAATTGTTTGTTTGTTGTTTTTTTGTATACCATTTGCCAGTCGAGTCATTCTTCGGAAACCGAACGTCTTCGTTTCAATACGCAGCTTAATCATCTCTATACATAGCTAAAGTGGTAAATTTCTAAAGTAAAATACAAACGAATGATGTTATAAAAATTAATTATTTGTTTCTCGATTACAGCGACGGCAGATGTTGCACTGGCAGGGATCCGGAATATTGCCAGGAGAGGAATTTGCGTGAACAATCCGAGGCATTTGTGAGCAAAAATCCCTCCTGACCCGGCAGTGACCGGTATTAATGGACCATGACTGTCCGGAACGAAATTTTGTTTGGTTTCCCCAGTGAGCGGTTAAAATATCAGCAGAATATGAATATATTCGTATTCTACCGTGCCCCAGCCTGGCGGTGCTCGTGATGGTGGGTGTTCTTTGGTTTTTCTTTACTATTTAGGTTTTTTTTTAATAAATGTTTAATAATAGCAAACTGTAGTGTAGTTTTCTTCTCAAGACTCATAATATTTCAATATTTCATAAAAATTGCAAATATCCCGAGGAATATCTAAAATTTTACATCGCTGTGTATTTTTACACGACAGTAAGCTGTTCTCTTTTCGTGCATCGTTTATAGTCTAAATTTACACGGCTCAATGTAATGATGATGTAAATTTAGATTGAAAACGATGTTCCGTTTTCGTGCATCGTTTTCAATCTAAAATTACACGAATTTTTCTTGCTGTGTAGAAGAGCAACACCAGTTGAATAACCTTCAGATTTGCTAGCGTTAATCATATTAGTTACACTCAAAAGTTGATGTGTAGTAGAATGCCCATAACGAAAACCAAATTGTTCATCATGGAAAATAGAATTCTGATTAATGTGAATCATCATTCTATTCAAAATAACTCTCTCAAATATTTTACTTAAAGAAGGAAGTAAACTAATTGGTCGATAACTAGAAGGCTCTGAAGCACTTTTACCAGGTTTCAAAATTGGAGTTACTTTGGCATTTTTCCATTTATTGGCAAAATAAGCCAAGTGAAAACATTTATTGAAGATTTTAACTAAAAAATTTAAAGTGCTTTCAGGCAACTTTTTAATAAGAATATAGAAAATCCCATCTTCCCCCGGAGCTTTCATATTTTTAAATTTTTTGAAAATCAATTTAAGTTCATCAATATTTGTCTCACAGGAACTTTCAAATACATTTTGCTTAGAAAAAAATATCATCAAATTCAAGGGAAATTTGAGCATCAATTGGACTAACAACGTTTAAATTAAAATCATGAGCAGACTCAAACTGTTGGGCTAATTTTTGAGCTTTTTCTGCGTTAGTTAAAAGAAGTTTATCCCCATCTTTCAAAGTAGGAATTGGCTTCTGGGGCTTTTTCAGAATTTTAGTTAATTTCCAAAACGGCTTTGAGTAGGGTTTTATGTCCTCTACTGCTTTAGCAAAATTTTCATTACGAATGAAATTTAAACGACGTTTGATCTCTTTTTGAAGGTCGCAATAAATAAATTTCAAATAAGGATCCCTAGTAACGTTGAAATTGGCGTCGACGAATGTTTTTCAGTCGTATCAAGAACTGAAGATCATCATCAATTAAAGGTTGATTAAATTTATGTTTAACTTTGGGTATTGAAGCGGCTTTAGCATTGACTATTGAAGTTGTCAAATTTTCTACAGCCAAATCAATATCTTCAATTGAATTCAGTGGAACGTTTACATCTAAATTACGTTCAATAAAATTCCTATATCGCTCCCAGTCATCTTTTTGAAAGTTAAAAGTTGATTTTAAAGGGTTTTCAATGGGACTTTGGGATAAAGAAAAAGTTACTGGAAGGTGGTCTGAATCGAGGTCCGCATGAATAACTAATTGACTACAATGCTCGCCTAAATCCGTTAGAACCAAATCAATTGTGGAGGGATTTCTAATCGAAGAAAAACAAGTATGCCCATTAGGATATTCAACAGTATAATAACCTGCAGAGCAGTCATTAAATAAAATATTCCCATTTGAATTTGATGAAATAAAGCTTAGTTCTTTTAGAAATGGGACACTTTCTTTTGCTAATAACTTTTTTACTAGTGATCGGACATTCAAAATTTTGACAGCATTTTGCTGCCTGTGAAAAGTACTTCCAGACCTATTTTTGTCAAAATTTAAAATATACGCGTTTTTGAGATATTTACGATGCAAGAGAAAAAGAAAAAAAATATTTTGCACAGTTTTCTTTAAAATCCGTCATTATTAAATTGAAACCTAACAAAACCGTTGATTATTCAAAGAATTACTGTGTGTGAGTTGTGGAAAAGTATGCAAACACTGTCAAAAATGCCCACAAAGCTCAAATCAAGCATTGGAGTGAAGCACATGATCTGCAACTACGGTTGAGGGTCATCAGGGAAGTCAAGTCTCATACCAGAATTTTTGATTTTGAATAAGCGAAAAACTAAGTGTAGATCGCTGAAATGTCCAAATTTTTTTCTCCAATAAGCTGAAATTGTTGTCTAGATATGAGTTATTCAAATCTAACCTCAAACAATAATTTTTTGATAGTTTCTGAAGCTTTGTAAGCTGTATAGCCGGTACCGAGGCTTGCGACAGATGATTTCTGATGGACGACAAAACTTATGAAAAACCCTATTTCAAACCAATTCCACCGTTGGAATCCTTTACCATGTCTGCTCGTGTTAAGGTTCCTAGCATATTAAAGTATGTAATTGCTGGTTTTTTTGTATAAAATTTAATGATTAGCTAAAATTCTGCTGCTGTGGAAAAAAAACAACCATTTTCAAACCGAAAACTTTGGTTTTCACTGTTTTTAAAAGCCTTAAAAGCGTAATCTTGTATGTACCTTTCCCAACCTACGATATACACTATCCGATTATACTTTAAGTTCAATCTCATGGTGGTTTTGCTTCGTTATTTTCAGATTTTGCCAGTATAAAATCCACTAAAAACGCTTTCAAGTGGCTCAAAAATAATTAAGTTTTATTAATTTCCATTCTGCTGTATCTACTAAACTGCCCTCAGTTTCTTCTAAAAGAGAAATATTGGACCGAAAAGTAGCAGAAATTGAAGAAAAAGGATGTAGCCACCTAAAATACACAATAGACGAAGTATAAGTTTGAAAAACTGATCAATATCATGACTGAAAAAAGTGTGCGCCGGTCGATGGGATGTATCAAGAATAAAGCCGATTTTTTTCTTACAAAAAACGAAAAATATTTTTTTTCAATTTTTTTCATGAATTATCATAAAATTACCATCATTTCTTTCATAGAAAGTATTAAGATCAAACGAACGGTTTTTGAGATACACGCATTCGTAACTGTCCCATTTCTAAAAGAACTAAGCTTTATTATTCCAAGATCGGTGTTTTGCATTAAAGTCACCAATAATAAAAAATTTAGATTTGTTTCTGGTGAGTTTTTGTAAATCTCCCTTCAAAAAATTTTTCTGTTCACCGCTACATTGAAAAGGCAAATATGCGGCAAAAATTATAATTTTCCCCATAGACGTTTCTAATTCAATTCCAATTGTTTCTAAGACATTGGTATTGAAAGAAGGAAGAAGTCTAAATTTGAGGCGGCTATTGATGACTACACCCCCACCTTGTCGATCAAGTCGATCATTTCGCAAAATTTTAAAGAAAGCATTGCTTTTCAAGTTATTTTCCGGCTTTAAAAAAGTTTCAGTGATGGCAGCAATATGTATGTTTTGAGTTTTCAAAAATAAAAAGAATTCATCTTGGTTAGCCAGCAAAGATCTAGCGTTCCAATTCATAATATTTAAACATCTATTTGGATCCATGAGGGAATCGTAAAGTCATAATAATTTTATTAGCATAATTAAAAGAAGTTTGGAAAGCTTCAAACATTGAATTTGCTTTCAACATAAGTTGCATCATTTCCATTAAATTTTGATGCAAAAATTTTAATTTTTCCTCAGTAATCTCACCCAAATCAACAAAATTGTTAGGATCAGAAAATGAAGGAGAAGAACAAGTATTTGAATTTCGGGGATTTTCCCAAGCCTTCGCATGAACGTTGAGACTTGGTTTTTTCCCATTTTTATTAGTTAAACCTGAAGAGGGAAACCCATTTTCAACCACCTCTGAGAACGATAAACAACGAGTCTGTGGCGCAGATTCAGCACAGGTAACATTACAATCACTTCGGGTATTACCCAGCCGTGATTCCAATGTAGGCCGAGGCTGACCGCGAACAGGCAGGTTGTTTGCCGGCCCGACGTGTGAAGACGAAAAAGAGGAAGGAGGAGAAGAAACTTTTCTGGAAACTTTGGGATTTTTCCTAGAAGCAATAATTTTTGCCCTGATGGGACAGTCTAGCGAATTCGAGGAATGATTACCTGCGCAATTACACTTGAAAAATTCTGTTTGTGGTTTATCACCACCAAAAAGGCATTTAGATTTTTCATGATCGAATGAGCCGCAAAGCATGCATCTGGCATTCATTCTACAATTTTTAGTGCCGTGACAAAAAGCTTGACAACGACGACATTGCGTAATATTTTGAAGGAAATTGGTTGAAGATTTTCGAAAAGGTTCGAATTTGACTCGACAATGAAACATAAGACGAGCCTTTTCAAGAATTTGCAAATTATTAACTTGATCCTTTTTAAAATGGATCAAATAAAGCTCAGGAGCAAAACCAACACTACTGATATTATTCGTGTTGGTTCTTTTCCTCATTTGAATTACTTGAATTGGAGAAAAACCTAACAAAGAATTTAATTCAGTTGTGATCTCATCCGGTGTCTGATCGCCGGTGAGACCACGAAGTACAACTTTAAAAGGACGATCACTTCTAGTGTCGTAAGTAAAAAAATGATGTTTTTTTATTATTCAAATAATTTAAAATTTTTTGAAAATCATTAAAAGATTCCGCCAAAATACGAGCTGTTCCCCTTCGACCGATCTGAAAAGAAATCTTCACATCCTTGACGGAAGTGACGATTTCTTTTCAAAAGGCATTGAAGTCAGGAATCGTGACCGTAATTGGTGGAACCTTTTCGTTTTTAAGAGTATAAGAAGAAGAAGGTTTCTTAGTACTCTTATCAGAATTAAATATGAATATTTCCTCATCACCGATGTTATGAAGGACATCGAATGAATTGGAAATTTCAACTTTTTTGGGCGATGGACCTGAATTAGGTTCGGCAATCCGTTTTCTTCCGGTCCTTGAACCGGCCGATGACTTCCCCATGCTGGAAAGAAAAGAGAAAATATGAATAAAAGAAAATAAAAATAATTTTAGCACTGAGAAGTGCTGATTGAAAAACAGGTAAGGAAAAAATAAATAATGTAAAAATGTTCCTGCAGGTACACAGCAACGATACGATGCTCCGGCGTACGTGTTGACGGCTCAACGGTACAGATGGAAGTGAGATTTTTTAGCTGAGCTTAATCTGATTAATCTGAATTGGTTCAGTAGAACGAGTCCTACATCGCCAATGGTAACTACTCCGTGATTGACCGAGCCCATCAATTTTGTTCAATGGCCAAAAGAATGGTACTTGGGATTAGTAGGTCATTCTCATTGTACAAAACCAATGCTCTCTCTTTGAACATCAATAACGGCGCCGGCCACGTCCTAGAAGTCAATAGATAGTTAGCAAAAATAGAGAAAGGGATGAAAGATAAAATTTTGCGCTTTAGGACCGAGGTCACGTCTGTATCCTAGCAAACAATTTTTTTTTGGGAATGTGTGTAAAAGTATACGATCAGGAAACAGTTTTGACAAGTGCATGGATCTTACAATTTTAACCTGTTTTTCTAATATCTACATACAACAAAGAAACACCTATATTAAACTGAAAAAATCACATTACTCTTGTTTCATAAGAAACGAGATCGTAATTAAATTTGTAGTGATGATACTGTGATAAAAACGCTAAGGTAAAAACGAATATTAGGGGCTTACTTTTTTATAATTTTTAACAGTATTTTGTAGTAAAGAAAGCTTAAATTGAAATATACTGAAAAACTAAGGTTGTCTACAATTTTTGTGCTTTATTACTAAACTTAGCCTCCAACTTTTCTGTCCACTTTAAAATATGGTTTTTGTTAACTTTGCTGAATAGCTTCCAAACCATCGAGTATTATATCAATACAAAATTCCATAGCTGAGCTATACATGTCTATAAAAAAAATAACACAACACACAACACACAACATTGATCCATTGATGACTAAGCACTTCCGACAATGTATTTTCAAAGACCAATCAATATTTCAATATTTACACTTAACGCTTACAAACTTCAAATCCACTCTATTACATCGTTTTTTAATGGTCTTCCGATGTAATTTTTGGTTGTTTTGCTATCTAGCAAAAAGTACAAAAAAAATGAAAAAACAAGGGCTTGTTTCGTGAATACCAAAACTATAAATTTTCAACAGTTTTGAAAATATCTTCAAACTATTAATAAATGAAAATCGTAACGAAGTTGTGTAGAGCCAGTTCTAGTTATTTTGAACGTTTTAGTTATTTTCCACTTGACCCGCTGCATCTTAAGGAAGGACAACATGAAACGAACTCACCAATGAGACAGGATTACAAGGATTCGTTACAGTAATTCCAAATCTTCCATTCCTGGGCCATCTGGGGTCGTTTCTGGAGAAATTCCAATCGAATCTTACAAAGCTTAAATATTCTTGATAAGCGGCACCTCCAAACTTGTTAAACAACGTTGTCTTTATACTGCTTCAAAAATTTCAAAATTGTGTTCAAATTTTTAAATTTTTCCAGAACCTCTGTCAACAACCTCTTTTTTCAACCACAGCCTCCTCCTCCTCTTCCATTGCCAATATTTTACACAATATACCACTAAAACTTTGATTTCAAAGTAGTCGATGATTCCTTTGAATCCAGCCACAGCATTTAAAAGACCCAAATACTAGTATTTCACTAGCTACTTGCTAGCATCCTCAGTGGGTTATCGACATCGATAACCCGTTGAGGATGCGTTTGTTAGGGCTTGTGATATAGCTCAGTTGGCAAGTCTGTTGTCTCCTGAGCCGATGTCCGCGGGTTCGAGCCCAAGAGTAAACATCGAACACAGTTGTACCGGATAAGTTTTTCAAAAACGATCCGCCAACTGCAACGTTGATAAAGTCGCGAATGCCATAATGATGCTAAAACGACTATAATCGAAACAAAAAAAACGCGTTTGTTAATTTCAAAATTCCATCCATCCAAACATTTATTTTTATGATTTCAGCTAGTAGAATTTTTCGGAGTATTTTTTAATTCTTAAATGTATAACGTATCAAACACAAAATTTGTTGCAACTTACCCCTTTTTCTTAGTAGGGTTGAAATCGCATGTTTTGATAAATTTAAAAATAACTGGTGAAACTAATAATTTTTTAAGTCAATATGATGTCCCATCAACCCTAAAACTTTTCATGTACAAACGGTACGATTATCTGTGGACATTGAGTTTTTAAAGTCATTGAAGTTGAAAAGTGTTGCCCCAGTTGACGGTAACGATTTTCCATTATTTGTAACGCTAAGAAATTTCTTCCAAAAGATTTCGTTTTCATTCCGATTTCCTCAAATAATAACAAAAATACAAAAACAAGAAAGTTTAAAAGAAAAACTTTTGCTTTCAAGAGCTCACAAAATTACACTGAAAATTCTTATTCGTTGTAAATTTGTGAAGGTTGAATTCGGCGCAGTGTGATTGTGCATTAGACAAATTATGGATTTCGATACTCTTCACATAAAAGGAAGCTTGAATCGTTCATTAAATTTTGTTCTATTTTTCCTATACGATAATTTCAATATGCGAAAGCCGGTTAAGTCATTCTATTGGAAGATTGAATACTGTCCTATGAAGATAATCTCCTTCGAAGATTGCTTCCGAATAACGAAAACGAAGGGCCGGTCAATGAACAGCGGTGAAGGGCCAGAGATGCGGTCTGTTCGAAATTCTGGAAAAGAAAATTTGGTTAAACCTACTTGTCAATATTACTTTCACTATTGTTTGAACCATACCAGTTACAGCAGCGGCAGTAGTTCCACTTTCAGTGACATCGATTCGTGCGTTTTGCTTGATGCCGGACACCTTCGAGGGAACATCACTGGTTGGGAAAGCATCCTCTAGAAAGATCGAATCCAAACCCATGCTTGATAGAATGTCTTCGGCATTTGTTTTCTGAACAATTGAGAACTTGGGCATGTGCAGGTAAAGGTGCCTTTGGTACTGGCTAAGTTTGCGATTAATTTGATCCAAAATTTGTTGATCGTTCAGAAGGTCCAAGGCAACCGAAATGGATTTTCCGGGCTCTGGCATAATTATCAGCATCGATAGATCTGTGCCGAAGGAATATTCTAGTTCTAAGACATTCAACCCTGCCACTGAGCAGAACGGAAAAAAGTTGTGATTGAACATCATGTCTACTTCGTGATCCCCATTTTCAAAGTGGAAAACTGACTTCCGAGTTTTTTCTCGAAAAAATGGCATATCCCAAGTGGCATTCATAGCTACGGCATTCAGCAGCATCATGACGTTATCTTGGGAGAAATCTTCCTGGGAGAAGAGATCCCGGATCATGAAGTTGGTAGCATTTTCCACCCATCGATTGGCAGAGTCGGCCAACTTTTGACTCTCATTAAAGTTCACCGATTCCACGGGCACTTGGAACTGATTTTCGAAAGTGCGCTGAAGCTCTGGTCGAATGGCGTAGACATTGGAGTGGTACATTTGGAAAACCATGCGCAGGGCGTCGTTGTTGAAGCTCGACTTGATTTTGTGGATATTTTTTCGAATCACCTCCGGCTCAACCGGAAGCTCCAGGACGCGTCCTAGTTCTGCAGCCACATCCGGCTGGGCCACTTCGTACATCATCGCCAGCAAAGTGTGAATCGCTATTGGCGATAGGATCGTATTCTGATTCGGATTAGCTCGATAGCAGTGGCGGAAAAAGTTCAACGTAAAATTGGTCTGAATGGCATCTGAAATTCAAAGCGTTTAAGGCTTATGTTTACAAATTTATCCGGAAAAATTTACCTTCAGTTAGAATTCCCATCACTTGGAAACACACGACGAGAAGCACCAGAATCTTCATCTTGTTCGGGAAGTGCTGAAAACTGTTGAACTGAAGGATTCAAGAATCTCAATACCGAACTGAGGCGACAGCTGTAGTGAATTATATATGTACAAATTGTTTACAGTGGGAATTTCTTAGATTAAATTGAAATTCTCCTCCAGATGGAAAAACTGAACGTTGTTATGATGCCCTTACAGTGTTTGTTAACAAAGCTAGATAGTAGCTGAATAGTTGTGTTGATTTAATGCATGGTTTCATTCAGGAAAAATGATGAAAAAGAGTTGGTTAAAAGGCGAACACGAAATTATTGCGACACCGAAAATGTCATGCCAATTTTCTTATAATGTTTAGAATCAAACCAAAATTTTTGGGTAGTTTTATACATATATTTACTTTAAAAACCAAAAGAAAAGGTGAGCATTGATTGTAAAATTGAGCGAATTTTTGCTTGATGCCCCCCAAATTTCATTAATATTTCTTTTCTATTCTCTCGGATGGGAATTTATTTGAATTTATTTGAAAGATATGTTCAAAACATAGAAATCTCCTTTAAGTATTCACTGGTAGTAAGCATAGTATCCGATGAACATGATCTCCTTGGTCGACTGTTTCCGAACGAGGTACACGAAAGGCCGATTTATTGGCACATCGATCGCTCCGGATCTGAACACCATTCGGGTTTCTAGCAAGACAAAGAAAAAACCATAAAAACACGTGGTTTAAAAACTACCTTGTTCAGAAAACTTACCCGTGACTACGGCAGCTGTCGTTCCTTGTTCGGTAACATCGATGCGGCCGTTTTGTTCGATGCTCGAAAGTCGATGGTTAGCCTCAAACGCATCATTCTGGAATACGGCACTGAGACCCATCTGCTGCAGGATATCGTTGGCCTTGGTCTTCTTGGTAATTGAAAACTTGGGCAGATGAACGCCCAAGGTCCAGTGCGAGGTAAGCTTCCGGTTTATTTCTTCATACACCGATGCATCCAAATGTTTGAGGGCCGATTCGAAGGGTTCCACTGAATTTGGCATGATGATCAGCATGGCCAAATTCGTGTGGGCTTCATAAGCTAACTCAACAGCTTCGAAATTTGTAAGTTTACAGTAATTAAAATTGCCCGTGGTTTCCATCATGTCAACAGAGTGATCTCCGTTTGTAAAATGAAAAACGTTCTTTTTAGTGTCCTGGGTGATAAATGGGATGTCCCAAGTTGCGTTCATAGTAAGTACATTGAGAAGCATCATGCTGTCCTGTTCGGAGAAATCATCAGCAGCGTAGAGGTTCTTTATCATCGATTTGGTCACCCTATCGACCCAAGCGTTTGCGGAGTCGGCCACCTGTTGACCTTGCTCGAAGTCGACGGCCTCTACCGGAATCTGGTACTTGTCCTGGAGCGATTGAGTCAGCAGAGGACGTTTGAGGCCATTGTATCGAGCATGGTACAACTTGAAGACCATACTGAGCGTCTCGCTCCTAGAACTGGCCAACAGGTCATTAACCTCACGTTCAACCTGCTGTTTGTTAGGGGCCAATCCCAAAACAGTTTGCAGCTCCTGGGCCACATTCGGTTGTGCCTGATGGTACATCGCTGCTAGAGACGTATGAATTCCAACGGGAGCCACGATCAGGTTCTCACCCGGATTATGCCGGTTGGTAAGACGCAGGAAGTCAAAGGAAAATTTCGTACGTGCTGCATCTGAGAATATGTTAAGAGTTAAACTAAGTTTGAATCATTCTAAGATGATAAAAATCAACCAACCGTTTGCGAGCAGTCCGATAACTTGGGCAAACAGAAACAACAACACTAGAGGCCTCATTTTACTGATACGTGGGTACACTGAACTGGGAACACTTTCCAACTGATAGCCTGGGTTTAGCTTTTATAGTGATCATAATCCTCTACATCACAGATCGTCATTTCAAACTACCCTGCAGTGATACTTCTCATGAAACAAAAATTCAAGAATCAAAGAAATGAAAAAATTTAAAATTTAAAACTAAATTTAGTTTGCTCGATGGCTGGGGTCAATGTGACTCAACTCCGCTTGGACGTAAATCACAGCAGCCTATTCGAAGGTTAATCCCATGTTAAGCAAGTCACAAAATTCAAACAAAAAAAAAATAACCACAATTGGTGATTTGCAATTTAAAACGATTCTAAGAAGGCCTTGCGATCAAAACGATGATATTAGGGACTCAAATGTCAAAACAAGTTGTAGTTTTCAAAAACATATGACATTTTTTGAGAATTTCGCAGTTAAATAAAACATTCAGTCAATTGAAATTGGAGAAAATGGTAAGAAAAAGTTACTTCTTGAATCGATTATACTGTTCGGAAGATGTTCATCATTTAAACTTACATTAATTTTTAGTTTTCCGGCAAAACAAATTGTAGTGTACTTGCAGCAGCTTGGAAAACTTATCCGGAGGAAAAAATGTTTAAAGTGCCGCTCTAAAACGGTAAAAGTTCTCGAGAAGGAGCGATTTGTCAATAAACGAATTGGAAAGATTTGTTTTTTAAAACAACTCTGGAACCGATTAGAAACTGCGTTGGCAAATGATGTTTTGTTTGTCTACGGAGTTAAAAAAAATTCTCGCATCGACCAGACAGAATCAACAACACAGTCAACGCGGTAATTTTAAATTATTTAGATACTGATTTGTTTTGGTTCAGGATTCGCACCATGTATGAAGTTGGAAACAACTGAATTGGAATCAATCAAAATTGTGAGTTGTTTTCATCTAGTGAGTTTCAAAGCCTGAAACTAATGCCGTTTTCGTTTTTCTCCACTAGCGCGGGGCAAAACTTTCTCTGAATAAACAAACAGAATCATCACCCGGGACGATGCAAATATATGGTTGCTATAGTCAACCCTATGCTAACCCCCAACACTGACAACTTCTACGGGTTGCAACCGCCTGCTTGAGGTTCAAACCTCGGGCAATTCTAGTGGACTTCTGAATTAATAAACGAAGACAAAGACAGCAGTTAGGGCAAAACTCGTGGATAGCTAGGTTGCCACTGCTAATAAACTAAAACACTATAAGTGAAGACGCACACTTTTTCAAGCAAAATAGATGAAAAAATCTCAGAACGTTTCGAAAACGGTTGAAAGCAAAAGTTATTGGTCTAACGGCGACGAGCAAAATTTCAAAATTGGTTTTATTTATTTGTAAATATTTATAAATTTTGATTCCCTCTAGGATGGTTTCCACCGCGGGCCAGCTTTTTGCCACAGGGTAAACCAGGACCGATTCCCGATCAGGAGGGAAAAACTATCAAATTATATCAAGATGAGATATTTTGAATTTAATTTTTTCCTATCTAAATGAGTTATTATTCAGTACTCGTAGGATGTTAAAATATCTCAAATTATATGAAAAAATCTATGCGATCATAGCTAAATTATATCAATTTTAGATATGCTTCTTTCAAGATTATATCTCATTCAGATAGCATAGCAGATAGCATATTGGACAGAACAAAACCTATAAAAATTATAACTTATCAAGATATGTGTTTCACCTTTACGACTATATTGAAAGTACGTGCGTTCCGGTCGCTGGTTCGTAGAGAAAGAGAACGCATTTCCCGCGATTCACACGCAGGCTACTTCGACGATTGCTAGCGGTAGCTATGGTAACTAAATGATTGCTATGGTTACAATGAGGGGAAAATGGGTAGTAGTGGGTTGCTATGGTTCCTTGGAAAGAAGCTCAGCCTACTGGGATTTATCAGAATCTTACATACTCCCCTCCCAACACTATTCCAGAACTGTAAAAGAACATTAGAAAGTAAATTTCTCATTGGTTTCAGATTATCTCTTTATGGATGTATCAATTTCATCGTTTATTATTTTTTGTCAAACCGTTACATGAATAAATTGATTTTTAAAGCTCGTTTGTAGGAAATGGGCATAGTTTTGAAATCGCTCGTTTTACTTCCCCTTTTGCAGTACGAAGTGTAGCAACTCTCACGTTACCGTCAGGTCCTGGGTACACTTGCACAACACGACCAGTTATCCATTCTAAAGGTGGCAAATTGTCTTCTTTTATTAGACACAAATCACCTTGCTTGAGATTAGTTTTGGATTTTGCACCCCGCTTTGTTCTTTGCTGTAGATTATTCAGGTATTCAGTTCTCCAACGCTTCCAAAATAACTGTAGACTTTTCTGAACTTCTCCGAATCGGGTTAGCTGATGTGGCTTAGCAGATGATAGATCAATTTCCGGTAGGTTACTTATAGGTTCACCTATAAGGAAATGTCCTGGCGTTAATGGATTTGGATCAGAGGGATCCGCGGACATTGGTGAGATTGGTCTTGAATTCAGAACGCCCTCAATTTGTTTCAGTAGAGTCAACATTTCTTCATAGGTCGGGATCGATGATCCGAGTACTCTTTTTATGTGATGTTTTACGCTCTTTATACCAGCTTCCCAAATGCCCCCGAAATTTGGGGACCGAGGGGGTATAAATTTGAACTCAACTCCTTCTGTCGAACAAAACATACTTATTTCGGGAGCAAGCTGATATTCCAATTCCTTAGCGTTCCTGGCGATTTCGTGACTAGCTCCTGTAAAATTGGTTGCATTATCGCAATAGATTACGGAACTTCGACCCCTTTGCCCAAAGAATCTCCGTAGAGCAGCAATGAAGGCAGCACTAGTAAGACTACTCACTAGTTCTAAATGAACAGCTCTAGTGCTGAAACAGATGAACAATGCAACGTAGACCTTTAAGAACTTCTTCGTTCTTATCAAATTCTCCTTGATAGTGAACGGTCCACCAAAATCAACACCGCAAGTTTTGAAAGTTCTTGCTTCATTGATTCTAGCTGCTGGCAACTGGCCCATGACTTGAGTTATTCCGATTGGTTTGTTTTTGAAGCAAGTTAAGCATTGGTGCACAACTTGTCGAGCTAGATTTTTTCCATGAATAGGCCAATATTTCATTCTCAAGGAGTAAAGAAGCCCTTGAGGTCCAATATGCAGATTTTTGAGATGGTAAAGTTTGGCAATCTGTTTTGATAGAACACATTTCGCTGGGAGAATTATTGGGTGTTTTTGGTCGAAAGTCACTCTTGCAGCTTGTATACGCCCTCCAACTCTAATGATGCCGTCACGATCAATGACTGGGTTTAAGGTTAATAAGGGACTTGAACGTGGGATAGCTTTATTGTTAAGCAATAATTCTCTTTCCAGCTTGAATGCTCGTTCTTGAGAAAATTGAATAAGTAAGATTTCAGCCTCCCTCAATTCTTGTAGAGCAAGAGTTCCGACACGTTTTACAATATTCTGTTTTTTGGTGTTGTAGACAAACCTTAAACAGTATGCAGTAATTCTCAGGGTTTTAGTGTAAGTCGAGAACCTCTCCAACAAAAAAGTCTCGCTTGATGGTTCCGCCTTTGCAGAAGGAGCCGTGATGTCTACGAGAAGTGTTCTTGGCATTGGAAGCCATGATTCGCCTGTTCCCTTCAGGAACTCAGGACCTGACCACCATAATGCACTGGATGCTAACTTTTTCGATGACACCCCTCTGGAGATGAGATCCGCAGGATTGTCTTTTGATCTCACATGATGCCAGCACGTAATAGTTGTTTTTTCCTGTATTGATGTTACCCTGTTCGCAATAAATGTTGGCCAAGCATGTGCTGGTTTGTTGATCCAGTCCAAAGTAACCATTGAGTCCGTCCAATAATAAATACCTTGAATCGGAAACAAAATAGTTTGCTTTATCTTGTGCATCAGATCTGCCAGTAACGATGCGGCTCTTAATTCCTTTCTTGGTATGGTATCGTCTTGATTCGTCTGCTTAGATTTTGCTGGTGAAACTCTAGACTTAGCGCAGAGTAGATGAGACAAAATGTTATTTCCGTTATCTACTCTGACGTAAATTGCAGCTCCGTAGCCCGGTTTGGCAGCGTCTGAGAACCCATGTAACTCAACTAAAACCCCTGCCGATGGCACATGTCTCGGAATACTAATGTGATTGATTTCATATATCTGTTTTTTAAACCAGTTCCATTTGTCCTCCAACTCCTTTGGAAGTGGTTGGTCCCAATCTAATTTCGATTCCCATAATTCCTGCATTAGCAGTTTTCCATTTATGATAATAGGTGAGAGGAGTCCTAACGGGTCAAACACCTTTTGTATTTCAGACAGTACCTGGCGTTTCGTAGCAGTCAAATTGTCGATCACTTGGTTACTAAAACTGAACTTATCAGCGTGAGAGTCCCAAAGTAGACCTAAAATTTTAGTGACAGGGATCACATTTTGTCCGGGCAAAAGGCTCTTTTCATTCGAACCCCACTTATGCAATTCAAATCCAGCAGTACTCAAGATGTGCATCAATTGTCGCTGCAACTGTTTTAGTTTATCAAGTTCATTATGTCCAGTTAGAAGATCATCCATATACACGTCCTCCATGATAACCTAATTAGAAAATTAGTAAATTTTTTAAAGCGTTTATTTATGCTTCCAAGTTACGAAATCTTACCCTTGATGCTTCGGGATGACTTTCTCTATTTTCTTCTGCTAATTGTTGCAGGCAACGAACTGCAGTGAATGATGCCGAACTAGTGCCATAAGTCACCGTCTTTAAACTGAATGTTTTGACCGGTTCATCTGGTGAGAATCTCCAATGTATCAACTGCAGCTGTCTATCGGCTTTGTCAATTTCGACCTGTCTAAACATTTTTTTGATATCTGCTGTTAATACAAACTTCGGACATCGAAATCTTATCAATATACAAAAAAGTTCTTGTTGTATGTTGGGACCAATCATCAAAGTGTCATTTAACGACATTCCGCTTGACGTAACAGCAGATCCATTGAACACTGTACGTAGTTTAGTTGTACTGCTTTCCGGGCGTATTACTGGGTGGTGAGGGAAATAAAACGTGGGTTTTGCAGGATCAATGTCTCTATCAGTTATTTCTTCCATATGGCCCATATCCAGATATTCCTTCATAAACGCACAGTAATCCAATTTGAGTTTAGGGTCTCTAAGGAATCGAACTTCCAATTTCAAAAATTGGCTTAGGGCTGTTTCCTTCGATGAACCCAATTTCTTAACATTCTCTTTTAAGGGTAGTCTAACAATGAATCTCCCATTAGATCCTCGCTTAGTAGTTTCTTTGAACAACTTTTCACATTCTAATTCTTCTTCTGTCCAATTATGATGCTTGATCAGTAAGACTTTCTCAATGTCGTAGTTGTCGCTTTTCATGGGTGCAAGTTTGCTAAGTGTACCGCCAACAACCCAGCCAAGCGAAGTGTTCTGAATTGACGGTAAATTTTGATGAATCTTGTCGTTACCTTTTTTGAGAATATCAAAGAAAATTGACACTCCTAATAATATGTCTACAGGACGACTTAAGAAAAATTCTGGATCTGCCAGATAATAATTGGACAAATTCCAACCATCTATGTCAATATATCGCGGGGGGGTCGGTCCGGTTATAGTTTCTGTAACGTATGCTGCAATTTTCTTCATGTAAACATTGTGTCGGGCGGCAATATAAATATCTGTTTTTGCTTTTATCGGTAGAGCTTGTTGTCCAAATCCAGCGATTTGAATAAACGTTCGTTCTGGTTTGACTCCTAAGAATTCAAGGAAGGATTTTGAGATGAAATTCGTTTGAGACCCCGAATCCAGGAGAGCTCTTCCAGTCACCCAACCTCTATCTTCTGTCATAATTCGAATAACAGCCGTTGGCAGTAAAGTTTCCCAAGATTTAGATAAATATTTTGAAGATGGATCTGTATTTATTAGATAATATAAGTTAGATTACAATTGTCAGCTACAATTAACGACTTTTATTACCTATTTGACGGTGATTCCCAAAGTCCCTTTGCTCACGATGAATGCTTGTGTTATTTTTGCGTCCACATTTGAGGCACCCCGAACTTCTGCAGGTATCTGCGGTGTGGTTGCTTCGCAGGCAGTTGAAACATAAGGCGTGTCGTTTTATCGTTTTGATTCTTGCGTCCAGGCCCATCGAAAGAAACTTGTTGCATCTGTTGAGGGAGTGATCTTCTTCACATACAAGGCAATTTTTACGTTTTTCTTGGTTCGACGTGAGCACCTTCAGTTCCATTCGGGGTTTCTTGTAGCAGGTAGTTGTTTCTGACACGACGTGACGTTTTTTCGGTAAAACTTCCAACATTTGACATCTTTTGGTAATGAACGCTTCCAGACTGTCATATGTCGGGGGAATTGTTCCAGAAGTAGTTGATTCCCACTCTCGTCGTGTAGCGTTATCCAACTTATTGGCCATGAGGTGGATAAGAACCGCATTCCATGCTTCCACTGGTTGCCCCATGATGCGTAGCGATCTCAAGTGTTTTCTTGCCTTGTCGAAAAGGTTTCTCAACGATTTAGCAGATTCCTCTCGTGTTGGTTCCAATTCGAACAGGTCCTTCATGTGTTTTTGAATCAGCAACTTTGTGTTGTTGTATCGTTCTTCCAGTAGCTCATATGCCACCACATAGTTGGCGGAAGTCGTTGGAAGCGAGTCTATGATATTCAGCGCGGGGCCTCTCAGCGACAGTTTTAGGTATTCAAATTTTTGAACGTCCGCGAGAGATGCTCGTCGGTGAACTAAGTTGTTAAATTTGTCGCTCCACTCAAGCCAATCTTCGATTTGGCCTGAAAATAACGGCAAATCGACGGTAGGTAGCCGGACCAAATCATGGCCGGAGTTTTGAGCGGCCTTATTACTTTCAATTGCTTTGTCAATTTCAGCTAAGCCGGTCACGTATTTGAATTCTGTATCCTCCCTGTTTTGGAATTCGTCAGTTGACCATTGCTCCAACCGACTTTGAGCTTGGTCGTATGCTTTGTAAGTATCTTGCAGCATGCTTCTTCGGGTTTTCAGCATGCTCACGTCTCCCTCATAGTGATGGATAGTATTCACTATGGACAAAATGCGGGTGGTCGCGTGGTTGCGGGCACCCATCGTCTTTTCAAGGTCTCCATCTTGAATGATGTAGACCGTTCCCGGCTGACTGATGGTTTCCTCGCTAGGCAAGAACACTTCTTCGTTGGAAGATTGAGATTCACGTTGCTCGTTTTCCATTTCCTGCCAATACAAATTTCACTTGTTAGTTCTTCTTCAAAACTCGGACTTGCTTTTTGGCTAGGCACTCCGAATTTCATTCTCTAGTCCATTTTCTTAATTTACGAATCGCCCTGCAACCGTGACAAGGCATCTAATTTATGGAATCGCTTCTACCATCATTCGAAGCATCTCTTCATCTTAAATTTTGAATCGCCCTTCAAAGTTGCAAAGGCATCTTGATTTTCCAATCGCTTCTACCACTTTGTGAAGCATCATCAATTTTTCACACTCGATAATCTATCACCTCAGAAACCATTGAGGCATCTTAATGTTGTATCGCCAAACCCTCATGTTAAGGCATCTCTTTTTTTTTTTTTTGATCAACTTAAATGCATTATTATTTCGCCAAAACTCTCGTGTTAAGGCATCTCTGAATATTCTCATTAAGATTATATGATTTGTAATAATTTGATAATTACCGTCTCGGTATCCGGTTCGATAGGACCACTTTTATGTTTCACCTTTACGACTATATTGAAAGTACGTGCGTTCCGGTCGCTGGTTCGTAGAGAAAGAGAACGCATTTCCCGCGATTCACACGCAGGCTACTTCGACGATTGCTAGCGGTAGCTATGGTAACTAAATGATTGCTATGGTTACAATGAGGGGAAAATGGGTAGTAGTGGGTTGCTATGGTTCCTTGGAAAGAAGCTCAGCCTACTGGGATTTATCAGAATCTTACAATATGAGTGCTTCGAGAAAAATTTCTAGTGGAATCCCGATCAGGAGAACATATCAAAATAATAACTCAAACGTATCTCACCAAGATATTTACATCTGATTCAGTTATAATTAAGTACTGCAAAATTTAGATTTTAAGTTTCTCCAATCTGAATTATATCTTATTCTGATTGACAGACTTGAATGAGGTTGAGATAATTTTCATTGATAAAGAATTTTTTCGGGTTGTTCCGAAATAAAATGATTATATCTTATTTTGATATATGTACAACTTTTTCTGAAACACGGACATCGAAGTCATCGGCCCAAACCGTACATTAATGAGTTTCGCTCAACAGATCCTTAAAATTGGATCCAACTTTTGGGAAACCAAAAATGGAGCATGGTGTTGACATATAATATGGTTTATTGACATTCCACTAGAAATTTTTTCTCAAAGCACTCATATCTTGATAAGTTATAATTTTGATAGGTTTTGTTCTGCCCAATATCAAACTATGCCATCTGAACGAGATATAATCTTGAAAGGAGCATATCTAAAATTGATATAATTTAGCTATGATCGTATAGATTTTTTGATATAATTTCAGATATTTTAACATCCTACGAGTACTGAATAATAACTCATTTAGATAGGAAAAAATTAGTATCAAAATATCTCATCTTGATATAATTTAGTTTTTCCCTTCTGATCGGGATGTCAACCCGATCAGGAGAGCATATCAAAATGATAACTCAAACGTATCTCACCAAGATATTTACATCTGATTCAATTATAATTAAGTACTGAAAAATTTAGATTTTAAGTTTCTCCAATCTGAATTATATCTCATTCTGATTGACAGACTTGAATGGGTTTGAGATAATTTTCAATGATAAAGAATTTTTTCGGGTTGTCTCAAAATAAAATGATTATATCTTATTTTGATATATGTACAACTTTTTCTGAAACACGAACATCGAAGTCAACGGCCCAAGCCGTACATTAATGAGTTTCGCTCAACAGATCCTTAATATTGGATCCAATATTTGGGAAACCAAAAATGGAACATGGTTTTAGCAAATAATATGGTTTATTGACATTCCACTAGTAACTTTTCTCGAAGCACTCATATCTTGATAAGTTATAATTTTGATAGGTTTTGTTCTGCCCAATATCAAACTATGCTATCTGAACGAGATATAATCTTGAAAGGAACATATCTCAAATTGATATAGTTTAGCTATGATCGTATAGATTTTTTGATATACATAATTTGAGATATTTTAACATCCTACGAGTACTGAATAATAAATCATTTAGATAGGAAAAAATTAGTACCAAAATATCTCATCTTGATATAATTTAGTTTTTCCCTCCTGATCGGGAATAAACCACATTATATGCTAAAACCATGCTCCATTTTTGGTTTCCCGAAAATGGGATTAAATTTTATAAATCAGTTGAGCGAAACTCATTAGTGTACGGTTTGGGCCCTTGACTTCGATGTCCGTGCCCGATCAGAAGAGAAAAACTAAATTATATCAAGATGAGATATTTTGATATTCAATTTTTTCCTATCTGGATGAGTTATAATTTAGTACTCGTAGGATGTTAAAATATCTCAAATTATATCAAAAAATCTATACGATCATAGCTAAATTATATCAGTTTTTGATATGCTCCTATCAAGATTATATCTCGTTCAGATAGCATAGTTTGATATTGGACAGAACAAATTATATCAAAATTATAACTTATCAAGATATCAGTGCTTCGAGAAAATTTTCTAGTGGAAGTTCAATAAACCACATTATTTGATAAAACCATGCCCCATTTTTAGTTCCCCAAAAATTTGATTCAATTTTTGAATCTGTTGAGCGAAACTCGTTAATGTAAGGTTTGAGCCGTTGACTTCGATGTCCGTGTTTCAGAAAAAGTTGAACGTATATCAAAATAAGATATAATCATTTTATTTTAGCACAAGCCGAAAAAAAATCTTGATCAGTGAATATGAGCTCAACCCCATTCATGTTTGTCAATCAGAATAAGATATAATTCAGATTGGAGAAACTTAAAATTGAAAATTTTGAGTTCTTAATTATAACTGTATCAGATGTAAATATCTCGGTGAGATAGGTTTGAGTAATTATTTTGATATGCACTCCTGATCGGGTGTTTCAAAAAAAGTTGCACATATATCAAAATAAGATATAATCATTTTATTTTAGGACAATCCGAAAAAAATCTTGATCATTGAAAATGAGCTCAGCCCCATTCAAGTCTAAGATTTAATTCAGATTGGAGAAACTTCAAATCGAAAATTTAGATTACTTAATAATAACTGAATCAGATGTAAATATCTTGGTGAAATACGTTTGAGTTATTATTTTGATATGCTCTCCTGATCGGGTTATTATCGGTAATATTTGTAACCCCTCGAACAGCAGGAAGTGCTGGCTGCTGAATATAAGCAGAACCAATATGCTGTGCTGGGACTGAAGAAAATGAGGTTAGTTATTGCGGGACGTCTAATAGAAAATGTTAATTTTAAATGATTTGTTTTTCAATTGCAGTTTCTTTTCGACCGATGACGATATTAAGAGAACGTACCGGATCGTTGGGATCGGATTACGGAATGCATGCCTAACCGGAGCAAAAAGAAGTGTCTCAAGCGGTTCAAAAGATGGTGGATCTGATGAACGTCAAAACAGAAGCACAGATAACGTTCGCATCGAAGTAAAAGTGAAGCAATCAAATCACCTTTCTCATCCTGCGTGAGACTAATTTCTTGGATTTTCTGTTTTTTTGGATACGAAATTGAAGTTTAAAAAAAATAAATAATATAAAACGTGACCACACACTACAACGTTGTATTTCTCATTAAAAATTCAAAATTCAATTCGAAACTGCTGTATAATTCCATAAAAGGTTGAGTTATTTTCGTTCTCCCGAGCAAGCCTGAACAAAAACAACTCAGAATGCGCGAAAACCCCGCCCATATGAAAATGAGCATTTTTCCAATTTTGGCAAATCCTGAATTGTTTTCCTTCAAACCTGAGTCATGGAGAGTTAGAGTGAATAGTAGGCATGTCAAACTGGCCTTTTGGAAGCTGCATGCAACCCAACAATAAAATTTTGTTTAGTCTATATAATTATTCAGAGCTACGTTCGGCCCGCTTGGCTACCTGAAAAATTTTCAAATTTGTTCTGAGTCATTAAGAGTTTATATTGTGGTTAAATTGTTAATAAACGGACAAATTTACCGTATATTTACTTTTACATTGTTTAAATTTTCATGAAAATTATCAGTAGGTACATACCCAATCAATACGGGTCATTGTTGAGAGAAAAATTTCGCGCGTAGGGCTGCGATCAATGCCATAAATTCGGGTTTTAACTCTAAACGTGCATCAGTCCAGTCAGCTGCATGCACCGATTGCATATATACAATTACAAATATGTGCATATTATATGAAAAAAAAACCATCCATCTACACAAGTAGGCCTGGAAAAAATTTGCACCATCACGAAAAAACAGTCATTATGAAGAAGGACTGCTGGTGCTCCGTGAGAAGGAGGTGCTCCGATTGTGCGAAGTGATTCGAGTTGATCCGTTCAGGAGTAAGTGACGGTTTGCTTTTTGGGATTTCCTTTTTTAATGATAGCTCTTTTTCCAGCTGGTTACGATCATAACAAACAATCCACCACCATCGATCTCAACGCCGTACGGCTCTGCTTCCAAGTGTTTTTGGAGGGCCAAAAGCGGGGTCAAGAAAGTCATGTGGGATTTGGTAATTCCGGTGGCCGGTGGCGAAGAGATTATTCAGCTGTACGAGAAGGTCGCCAAGGAGGACATCTCCTTACGGTTCTACAAGGAACAGCACGGCCAAATCGTTTCTGAAGATGTCGGCGAATCCCAGCATACCATCGTGCACAATTTGCTTCCGAACCCCCCGGTACCGCTGGAAAAGGCTCCCGGTCCAGATGGTATCCCGAACATTGCAGTTAAGGCCGTGATTATGGAATTTCCCGAAATGTTCCGATCGTTACTGAAAATTTGTATTGAGGAAAGGATGTTTCCAGAGGTTTGGAAAAGGCAGAAGCTGGCTCTGCTACCCAAACCAGGAAAGCTTTTGGGGAACCCATCGGCATACAGGCCAATATGCCTGCTGGATACTGTTGGAAAGGTTCTGGAAAAGGTGATCTTGAATCGTATCCATGGGTACACCGAGAGCGAAGACGGATTGTCCAACAATCAATTCGGCTTTCGAAAAGAGCGAAGCACAGTCGACGCCATTCGAACTGTCATCGAAACGGCTGATAAAGCCAACCTCAAGAAGAGAATAGGGGATCGTTTTTGTGCGGTAGTAACATTGGACGTGCGCAACGCCTTCAATACATGACGAGCGAAGGATTTCAGGAAATGAATGTTACAGCTGGAGTACCGTAAGGGTCGATACTGGGTCCGGGCCTGTGGAATATTACGTACGATGAGGTGCTGACATTAAGCCTGCCAGAGGGAGTAAAGTTGGTTGGTTTCGCGGACAACGTCGTGCTACTAGCGACGAGTTACTCAACAGAAATCGTCCAGCTAAGCATTCATTGGCTCTAGGCAGAGGCTCCAAGAGTTTGCAGTTGGTTCACCACAAAACCGAGATGGTCCGGATATCAAACCTGATTTCTCCGCAAAGAGGCAGGATGACAGTTAGATCATGCCAACTGGCAGCAGCTGTGGGACAGCTCAGAAAGAGGAAGGTGGACCCATCGTTTGATCCCAAATATCCAGGAGTGGATGGAGAAAAAAAAACACGGAGAAGTGGATTTCTACACGACGCAATTCCTGACTGGTCATGGATGCTTCATGATGTACCACAGGTTCGGACATGTGGCCTCGCCGGTCTGCCTAACATGCGGTGACGAACCCCGACACCCGAACACGTGTTTTCTATTGTCCATGATTTGAAGAGGAACGTGCCAACATATTCGCCGCCTGCAGACCAGACACGACAGCGGACAACATGTTACAGAAGATGTGATAATGAACTATGTTAAACAATCAGCGTAGCCGATCGGACAACGACGCGAAGATGATCTCGGCTGGTCAGGATGATATTTTATTTAAATACTAGCTGACCCGTTGTGCTTCGCTACACCTTCCAGGAATAAATGTAATTTGTAAAAATTTATTAAAATTTAGATTTTAGAGAGCATTGTTTTAAATCAAACCTCATCATATTTCAGAACCAACAACTTTGAAATGAGAGCTGCAGCTGCAGTTCTGAATAGCAATTCAAAGATGGTATATATTATTTACTGATCTCTAAACTCTTTTTTCAAGATCTGAAATTTGTACTCTGTACCCAAAAAAACCTTTTTAAATATAGTCCCTTCTTTGAAAAGCTCTTTATCTTAAATTTACATGGGAGCTCTCCCATCTTTTTCAATTTTGTCCCCCACTGCTTGAAGAAGGTAGGCAAATTTAACCGGCTCGATACCCAAACAGCACTTATCATGTTAATGAAAAATATATTAAATAAGTTATGTATTAAATACAGTGCAAATTTCTTTTTTTTTTAAATAAATTTACTACGGTAAACATATAAATATTTAAAAAAAATATCAGTCACTAAATAAGTTCTCAGCGTTTTTTTTTATTTTCTCTTTGAAAGTCAAATATACAAAAATGAAGGCAAAAACAAATTTCTAAGTTTACATTTGTCCCGTATATTGGGGCAAGTGTCAATGCAAAGCTTATTTACAGATGCGTCAGAGTAATGGCTTTAAAATGGATTAAATACGGATTCCTGTTTTTTGTTCTATCAAATTTCACTGATATATCTGCAGTATTTCTGCAATATAAATTTATGTTTGTTACTCCACTTTTAACGAATGCTGTTTAAAGGGAATGACCTTCATTTACAAAGACATTTAAGAATTTTCAATATCCGCTTTCAACATTCGGAATACCCTTTGTGGTCTTTCCAACATATTGAATCATTTTGAAGATGAATTTCTTAAAAGTTCGACGTTTGCCCTTGCCCCACCGTGTAAGTCGACAGAAGGGAATATTGTTTTTAACACTTTAAGGGTAAACTAAAAATTTCTCTTAAAAATTTTGCGTCCAGTTGAATATCAGTTCTAAAGTCTCGCTTTTCAAAAACGAAGCGGATCAAAAGTCTATTTTATGCAGCCATGTAATACAAAAACACTTTTCATGTTAAGTACGTATTTGAATTGGTATGTAAGCAAAAAGTACGATGGTTTTTTCAGAATTATTTAAAATAAAAAGCACCCATTTTCATTTCTAAATTCGTTTCAGTTGTGTATTTGGGCCGAAGTAACAATTTCTAGAAGAAAACATAATTTTTAATTTTTTTTAACAGAAAAAGTTGAACGTTTGAACATGTTCTAATGTTCCTTGAATGAAAAGTCGAATGCTACCTACATTAACACGAACTAAATAGGGAAGTATTTTAGCAAATCTTTCAATTGGTTTTGATTCGATTGATAAAATACCAATCCGTGTCACATATAGGCGTCATTTATTACTACGTGCTGTGTACAAATCAAATAAGCAAGAAAATACCCATCTAGGTTGCATATCGCCCCACGTGTTTGAGAAACAGGCGCCTTAAATTTTCCAGCAATCAATGAACAGTGTGCTTTGGTTACTATCCTCTTGCGTCGACGTTTGCTCGCCCATGGAGACGAAAAACAAACCCCAGGTTGAGAAATACGCGCCAAAATATTCCTACTGATCAGTATGCTATGCCTGGGTTACTTTCCTTTTGCGACGCCTCGACCAGAGAGACGGAAAAATAAACCGCCCAAAGGAAAAAAAATCTCAAGAAAATGGATGTCATGACTTTAATTTGTTCCGAAAAACTACAAATTTTGTATGGAAGCCTCTCCTTCCTTAAGTCGGATAGAGTTTTGACTATTACAGAAACCATCCCCGGCCTCAAAAACCCTCAGATGCCAGTTTTGACGATGATCGGTTCAGTAGTTTCCGAGTCTATAGGGAACAGACAGACAGACAAACATTCATTTTTATATATATAGATGAACTTCTAAGCGAGTGTTGCAAGAGTAGCGCGTATGCGTGAATTAGACCCCCTTCCGAAGTACTTCTTTAGGGTAGTTACCAGTTTGGGAAGTGGTCTGAGGCCCCAAATGGAGTTTAGGGCGTATGTAATATACGGATGAGTATATAACGAGTCACCATTTTCCACTAGAAAACAATGGGACGGCAAGTAGGATTCCTACTAATCTTTCTAGTGGTCCTACTAATATTTTGCGTCAAATACTTTCTATTGAATCGTGCCTGCGACCTTTTAGATTATGATAAATATTTATACAACCCGGGCATCCTCAACACCTCATTAAGCGACCCATTAACCCCTTGATTTTGATATGCATCCACCAAATTGATCTCTTCCAAAATAGCTCCACTTTGGTTTGCCTCCAAATTGATCAAAATTAAATTTGCTAAGAAAAAAATATAAAACATGCCTAATTATATTTACTAATGCGAAAAACAGCAGATTTTCTTACAAGATTCTGCAATTATTATTTTCAGAAACTTGAAAGTTTCCACAAAAACCTTAATTTTTAAAACAACTCACTGCCGTGTTGAAAAACTGCTTATCAACACCCTTTTGTTAGTTCTATTATTGACAACCAGTTGGTGTGGCATGTGAAATAGCTTTGCTGCAAATCGCCAATATCAAACTGTAGTTTTCTCTATAAATAGCCTCGAACTTCCATAATTTATTGGTAAACTAAGCATCATATGAGACAGACTCCATAGACAGCTTTCTCTTAAACATGATCATTCTCTTTTCGACTTAATTTGATTGATGTCACTGTTGGAAGCAACCATTTTAAGAACATTCCCTGTTGACAAGAATTTTTCTCACATTTTTTTTTTAATCGAACACAAACACTGACGTTTCCTCGAAGAGAATCCATTATCTTAACTCTTAACATCTTTCGAAGATATGATGGCTAGCATCTTACAAATGCTAACACCACCAACCCATAGAAAGTGTACTACGTATACCGGGGACCGGGATTCAATCTCATGCCCTCTGGCTTAGAAGACTTGAAGTTTTTGCTCTATGCCACGGACTCCGGCAATTTTTATCGTTATTTTGATCACTTTAAAGAATTCAACAAGTTAGGTGTGGATGGCGATGATTTGAAATTCGAGTAAATGTCTGACACGATGACCCATTTGCTTGGAATTCATTTGCCCTACTGTAGGCAAAATTTTAAAATTGCTAAATTGGCCTACTGCTACATGCACTGCTGTAAATGGAAGAATAAAGGGGTAGTTGTTAGAGAAAGTGAATCAGAATTGGCTGAAGAAGATCAATTTTACTGGTAATTTATTTTTATATAAATTCATATCGCACTCAATATTGTACTCACTATCCGGATGAATAACTTACTTTTCATCAATTCATTGGAACAGTAAAAGTCCGATGAGTTGAGTTGAGTTTACTATCTGTAGTTATAATCGCTGACAAACAAAGTTGCAACAAAGCCAGCTGCGTTGTTTTGGCATATCATTTTATTTGCTTAGTTAATGGTAAAAAATAGTTTTTCCATGCTCATGAGCTCCTTTGATTAAAAAAAAGGTTGTTGCATTTGATGTTTTTATTTTAAATACTAACAATTTTCATAATTGTCAACAAAAAATCATTTCCAGTATTATCTTTTTTTGTTGATTGAACTAACATCTAAACTAGGATTGTTCGATCGTCAAGAAAATATCGATCTCCTAGATCAATGCACAGTGGTCCAAAAGGGCCTAAAATGGAACTTTTTTCCTGGTGCCTTTGTCTTTCATTTTAGCTATTAGATGGCTTCAGAACATTTACTAGTAAAATTATTTCCCATAACATGAAAGTATCAAAAGTTAGCCACAGCCTGCTACGATAAAAACACTAACTTTTTTGTTTGAAGATATAGAGACCAAATTTGTTCTACAAAGTTGTAGATGTCATCAAAATATGAAACTTTGCTGAAGTAATAAGAGCTCTATCTCTATTCAGTGCCGAGTTATAAAGGTTTTAGTTTAAAACATACTTAAAATTTGTTTTTTGTACTTAACTATTGTAAATTTTAAACTTACATAAATATGATGTTCACAACATTTATTGCGATACTCAATACGCACATTTTGCACTAGATCCTAAGTCTCTACGACCTTGTCTTCAGAAGTTATCGCAATTTCAAGTTTTATTTTTCCTTAATTTCAAGAATTTCTAGGGTAAAATGGGGCAAGTGGATCCATATACTAAATACCACATTTTGAAGTATGATTCAAGTTCTACAAACTCAGCCAGAAACTACTTGTCTCCACGCGCCCGTTTTTGAGAACGGTCGGCATAAATTTGTTGAATTCTTAGATTTTAACGAGAAAATAGAGTTTTATTGTCATCGTTGAAATAAAAACATGTTTAAAATGCACATAACTTTATCAGTTTTCAACCGAAATCATCAAATAGCACATCAAAACGCATTGAAATTTTATCACCTTTTCAAATTTAATATTAAAAAAAAATAACCAAAAACATTTCCAGTTAAAATCGTAAAAACGCTTTAAAAATTGTTTAATGGTACAAACGGTATCATCAAATATTCCCTTAAAAATACCATTCAATAGCTCGCTTGATGTTGCAACTTTCATTCGAAGACACCAAAACAGAAAATTCATTCCTTGAGCAGATATGACAGAATTATTAACAATCAATCTCTATTTTCTCGTTAAAATCTAAGAATTCAACAAATTGATGCCGACCGTACTCAAAATCGGGCGCGTGGAGACAAGTAGTTTCTGGCTAAGTTTGTAGAACTTGAATCATACTTCAAAATGTGGTATTTAGTATATGGATCCACTTGCCCCATTTTACCCTAGAAATTCTTGAAATTAAGGAAAAATAAAAATTAAAATTGCGATAACTTCTGAAGACAAGGTCGTAGAGACTTAGGATCTAGTGCAAAATGTGCGTATTGTTGTCAACATCATATTTATGTAAGTTCAAAATTTACAATAGTTAAGTACAAAAAACAAATTTTTAGTATGTTTTAAACTAAAACCTTTATAACTCGGCACTGAATAGAGATAGAGCTCTTATTACTTCAGCAAAGTTTCATATTTTGATGACATCTACAACTTTGTAGAACAAATTTGGTCTCTATCTTTTCAAACAAAAAAGTTAGTGTTTTTATTTTTATCGTAGCAGGCTGTGACTAATTTTTGATACTTTAACGTTATGGGAAACAATCTTACTAGTAAATGTTCTGAAGACAACTTATAGCTAAAATGATAGACAAAAGCACCAGGAAAAAAGTTCCATTTCAGACCCTTTTGGACCACTGTGCAATGGTCGGCAACCTTTTAAGTCGAAAGAGCCAAAATATCGAATTTGATCAAATTTTTAAGTTTGAAAAGCCGCATTAGTTTTTCAGTGGAAAGCACATGTATGAGTAAATATTTTAATGAAAGTCATATGTTCCTGCTGTCTATGAAGAATAAAAATGCAAAAAGAAGAACAAAAAGTCTCATGAAATCGGTGTTTATAAGTATGAAATAAATTGTTAAAATTGGCTCGAAAGAAACAAATCGAGTTTCGGTCCGCGAGATTTTTCTGTTTTGCCTCGAATTTTTGGTAGATACGCGTCTCATTGGAGTTTTTAGAATTGAAGTTATCGTTGTCGGTTACGGATTGTGAATTGGGCCTGGTTTCGTTAACATACGTTGATCAATCGCAATTTTTTGCAACCATTTCAAGTGGCTTGGGTTTTCATTAGTTTCAGTGTGTGTGTGTGCTTTGTTAAGCGGAGCCCTGGTGCTACCGTTTTTTGTCGGCGATGTTTTATAATTGAGCTGTTGGACACAGCCGAAATAGCAACATTTGCGAAACATGCTCGGAATGTGGGGCTTCGTAATGCACATAGATGAATTGTGACATGGTGATAAATATGATTTGTTCGAGAGGAGGAAGAAAATCTTGAGAAGATTCAGTGCAGAAATGATCGGCAAACATGTAGCTCAATATTTACGCTCATGGATGCGATGTTTTTAAACAAGAGGGAAAGTGTGTGCGTTTTATCTATGCGATAGATGGGTTTGATGATGGTTTCGTCAGTGCATGGGAGGCCATGGCTTGAGTGTTAATGATGATTGTTGAACCTTACGAACGTAGCTGAGCAAGACGACCCGCAAACCTGTGTTGCCAAGATGATTCTTCGACCAAACGGGAAAAATTCAACATTTCCTTAAACACTGGTGAGATCCATCCATTTCTTCTTGCATAACTTTTGTATTGGGAACTTTCATAAATTAAAGGTTGCTGTGATAGATATTCATTTATTAGTGTAAAATACTTATTCCTTTATAATATACCGTAAACTGTGGGAACTTTGATCAGCGGGGTAACTTTGATCAACATGAAATTTTTCCAGATAATCACCATTAACTAAGTATAAAGTTAAAATATCTGAAAACTGTTTACTACGTTTGAAAGCCTGTAAATTGAGATACAAATAAGCTAAATTTGGATTGTGTCAGGAGATTTTTTATATTACTTAAAACATAATTTAAAAATCTTAAAATATCTGGTTTTTTGAAGGCTCACAAACAAACATCTCTCCTGATCAAATTTAAGCATTTAGGAGCAAATGGGTTGTATAATGTGAAAGTTCAACTTTTTTCTTGGTTTAGGTTAAGTTTAAGTGTTGTTTTTGTAGTCATTTGATGATAATTTTTGGATATTGAAAAAAAACGGTCATTTTCCATGAAAAAGCCCATATAGAAAAAAATGCTAAAAACCCCATCAAATGATTAAGTTTGAAAAAAAAAAAAGAACATGGGAACAGTACGAGGACTTAGGGAATTGCGTGAAGGTAAAATTTTATTTGTTTTTGAGGCCAAAAAATATTGAGAAATGTTTGTTATTTTTGCCCCTTAATGTATGCAGCAACATTATCCATCTTTCGAGTATATTTGTTTTTGAAAGAAAACGTTGAAAATTTCAATAGAGTCCAAACAAAACATTGCTGTTGTCGATTTTTTTTAACTTTCTGTGCTTAATGCTATCAAAACAATTAATTTGAAGATGTTGAGATACGTAAAAACCCTAGTGATCCAAGTTACCCCGAAACTCAAAATCTGGTTTTGTAACAAACATTTAATTTTAATTACCAATGTCGTTTGAATCTCCTGTAATCAATGATCATGTTTAATACTCCTCACCTTAGTAAGGGTTTTAAAGTTTTTAGGTATTACAAAAAAGCAACCCCTTCCAAAATATTGAAAAATGAACGAAAAAAGTGATCAAAGTTCCCCCAGTTTACGGTACTATTTTAACTGGTTTTGAAAGCGTAGTAACTTTCTCGCTCTACCACAGGAATATCGGAATTTGAAATTTGGAAATTGGATATAGAAAAATTAAAACAAAAGAATTAAATTTACTACTACAGACCAAATTTGCTAAATTTGCACAACAAATGTTGGAAACTAAATAGTTATTGGAAAATTCACAGTCATCGTTGTTCTCTCACCGGGCGCGGTTCGTTTTTTTTGTGTCCCGTTTTAGCCTTGGTTTTAAGGTGAAAATTGTGATAGTCACATGATACCTCAATAATCGCGAAATGGATTCGTTTCCCGAGATCATAAGATAAAAATTAGAATTTTTTCGAAGATTCTGGAAGTCTAAAAGTCAAGTGTAAATAAAAAGTATTAAGCAACGAAATGTTGCCGCTGCTAGAGAGGGGATATTGTGTGTGACCATAGTCAAAAGCTTAATTTAGTGAATGTTTGTATGGAAATGGTGAAAACGAATGCGGAAAATGTGAAGATTCTATGAAGTGAGCTGGAAAATTACTTAGTGAAAATTTTCGTCCGAAGAATTAGGCTTTCAAACAAGCCCAGACATGATTTCCACATTTTTGCGTACATACTTTAGTGTGCGATGCGTGCGCAAAATGGTTGCCTAGTCAACATGCGACATAGTTATGGATTTTCTATGCACGAAAATCAGCGGTTGCTTCGATGGTTTTTTTCGAAGTAGTCGCTGAAATTTCTAGCTGCTTGCTGTTTGTGGTGGGTGTTTCGCGATATTGAAAATAGAAGAAGTGGAAGAGAATATAGCCAAAAGCTGGAAGATAGTGGGTACAAGTTTAGAAGATATAATTACGGAGGGAGGGAAGCGTGAGACGAGTTTGTAGGTGATAGCTGTGCTATTAATTGATAACGGCCGGCTTGATGATTAAAATTGTGATGATTGAAATGTGTGGTGTTTATTATTCAAATAATTTGAGCTTGGATTTGAGCTTATAGTGGTCAGCACTGCCTATAGAGGGAGAAAATGGTAGTAACAATTCGAGATGAAAGTGAGTGGCAAAACTTACAAGTTCTTGCCAGATTCTACTTGATACCACTTTCGACGAGGTGCATGCTGTTTGCATTGGAGAAGTAAAAGCTCAATTGGAATAGCACGGTGAATGGGGAAGTTTGAGTTTTGAAAAGGGTAAAAAATGGTTTATTATGTGGGAGTCGGTGAAATGAAATCAGAAGGAACAAGATTTTTATCAACGCGGTAGTTGAAGAGCAATACTTCAGATGTTCTGTCGAGCCATTTTTGGTAGCCGTGATGGGTTTGTATTAATGTATCTACAAACAGGTAACATGTATTTCATCATTTTAATTAAATAATTATGAATGTTCAATCATGTACAAACTAGCCAGCTATATACACGGATGCCGGAATACCTGTAGTAAAATTATAACATTGAAGATGTTGTAAATTTTTTACTGGTTTTGTATCTGATTGATTCATTCTTCCAAAATATACTCACAATAACACGCAAAACATTCATTTCATGACAGTTCACACGAAGCCATGTGGGTCCGGGTATTGTGTGAGATGCATGGTAGATTTGTTATATTAATTATTTGAAGAATGCGCATGAACACATACTTTGGCAGAAATTGCGGTGAATCCGTGCACCCATGGTGGATTATCAACATACAACATACATGAAATAAATTGTTAAAATTATCTCAAACTTATAAAAGAACCAACATCTAAGAACAACAATAACTTAGTATCAACAAACTCAGGTTTCAAACACGACTTATTAATAATTTCAAATTTCGCCTTTAACTAATATTTTTTAATATTCATTTGTATTGATGTTCACAATTGGTTTTTTTTCTAATATTTGATTTAACCGTCTGATCGATTTTTGTCAATAAGTTGAACATGGTTTCGGTTTGTTTGTTTTTTTTTTTCAATTGTAATTGTTGATTTATTTACACACGAAACCCTTTAATGAGCACAGGCATTTTTATCTGGTCAAGAAAATATGCCTATAGTTTTTATTCGTGTTTTGGATTTTAATTCAGAATCTTAGTTCTGAACCCATAAATACAGAAATCAAATTTTTAAAAAGTTTTTACGGCGTTCCTAAAATAATTTATTCAATCTGACATAGTTGTGATTTGGTAACATTGTTACTTTTTCAACACTAATCGATATTTTGGCTTTGAATGTATAGATCTGAAAAAAAAGATTTAAAATAAAATGTATTTATTTACTTAATTAACTCTTTCCAATGATTTTTAATTTGGTACAGCTTCTCTGACTGATACACATTATAAATTCCTTATAAACTCTTAGTCTTCAAATTTGTTTAGAATTCTTGCCTATAATACTGTCTAGCAATACTCAATTTAAATTTTAAGTAAAAATTTATGCAATGAACTTAGTTTGTTTCTTCACGTGCCAATAAGAGTCAATTTTTGTTACTCGTACATATTGTGTGATTCAGTTTTCATTGCAAATCTTCATATACTTTTCTAAAATGCATTTCGAAACACAGACCTCGCACAGTTTTTGCACGATTCGTTTTCTGCACGGTTCGATTTTTTGCTTGATATCCATATTCATCAACTGAACCGTTTACACACTTACATCAAATTTTTCTTTCGATAATTTTAGAAATATCATTATGGAAACTGGGCTTGTGATAGTTCTCCTGAGTCCTGAGCCGATGTCCGTGAGTTCGAGTTCAAGAATAATCATCGATCACAGTTGTACCGGATAAGTTTTCGAATGACTCTCCGCCAACTGCATCTTTGATATAAGTAGCGAATGACATAAAGATGTTAAAACGACTATAATCGAAAAAAAATCATTGTGGAAAGTTTAACATTTTTATGTTTGGAGCTGAAGAGCCGCAGCTTCACCTCTAAAGAGCCGCAGGTTGCCGACCACTGTCCTAGATCGATCAGATGGACGATCGTAGCAACGATTCACAAAAAAATTGAAGCTTGAGGAACAATCTCTGATAGATTGATCTCATTTAACAAGAATTTTTTTTTTGAAGAGCAAGTTAAAAAAAAAGAAAAAAATGTTTCTATGGAATATTAATCTTCCATCCATAGATAATGAAAAATGTTATCAGACGCTTTAATTTAGTTACTCAATATATTGAAATAGCATAGCATAGCATAGCATAGGGTGACTACACACATCTTGCATTGGCTGATACATTAGGTACAACTAATAATCAATCCCAACACGAGATGCCAAAACGAGTACCTGGATTCAATACTCGTTTCAAGTGCTGGTATTGAGTATTAGTGTGGTACCACAATGCACACCGTGACAAGTCAATGTAATCATAGATGGGATGGTCTGAAACAGCTAAATAAACTTTTCAGGTGCAGAGAACCAAGGATCCGAAATTCGCTCCTTTCCTCTAATCACCAAGCGAGCCAACTCATCACAGGTACAAAAAAATTATTTTTCCTTCCTGCTGCAATCAAGTTTGCCACTTTTCAGCCAAAGGGGAAGGCGTATGTTGCATCTATCTTCCTGTATAAGGCAGTCAAGCGAATGCAACAATATTGTATCAACAACGAAGACGCTCAATGGTGATCTGCAACATTCAAAATTCTAGTTGTCGCTGATCATTGCTGAGCGCATCGTTGGAAAACTATTCACGAGCAGACTATCCGAGCTGTTTTTGTTTTCCTGATTGTCGCAGCAATCTTTGGTCAGAATTGCTTGTAGCTTTTAGCAGGGGAAGTATAAATTTTCTACCCCCCAAACATTCCCGCCTTACCCGGCGTCTACGATTGGTATATAAGCGATACATTTTGAGCAGTTCACTTCCGAATGTTTCACTGCTGAATAATACATAGAGACGATCGCGAGCGAATGCAACAAACAAAAATTTCCCCTACTAAGATCGCTTAGCAACTATGCATCAGACGGAAAATTCTGTTGTGAGTCGTCCATCAATTTGTGTTTTGGACAGAGCCTTCCCCTCATCCGTAAACAAGAAAACGGAAGGCCCGCTTTGATAATTTGGAAATGAAATGTCACACAGCATTTCCTCGGTTCGTACAGCAAAGGCAGGGGCTAACCCATAGTACATGGAAAATAACAGGTAGGCCATTGCGCTTAACCTCACTTCAAAGCTCCGTGTATGTACACAGCATGCTTGCATACCAACGAAAATAGTTATGAAAATTTGGCAGTTTTATATGGAACGGCAATAAAAACTATTAATTTCTCCGACAATAGTCATTCGATTCCTTTGAAAAGGGCTTCAGATTAAAGATTGATTCTTCAGGCTCATCGAAAACTATTTTTTGCTTTGGATTTTCGGATCTGAACCTTAAATAATGCGCATTCAAAACGAAATTTTCATCATCGTCCCTCTTTTTTAAGAGCAAACAATTAAATATTTTCTACTGTCTATGTTCAAAATTTAATAAAAATGTAAAATACTTCATATTTCTGTTATTAAATATCAATTTGTTTCAATTTTTGTTCAAACTGCCCAACAAAAAGACCACACAAGGCAAAATAATCACCAAATTTTAGTTTAAAATCGACCAAAAGCCCGTTGCATATTACTTTAAGCGATTTTGAAAAGCCAAATATTGTTCGTTTCATTAAAATGCATCAATGCATATTTTTCTCATAATTTTAATGATTGTCAATTTTAAGAAAATAATGATTTTTCTGAAAAATTCCATACATTTGCCAGTTTTTTCCATAACTATTTTTTGGGGCCTCTTACCAATACGTTGAAAGAGAGCGGAATAGCCTACCTTGTATATTTCAAAGTACTATGGGCCTAACCAAAGCTGCCTGAGGGTGCTATGAGAAAAGTGTATAGATAGAAGCTAACGCGAGCGAATTTCGGAACCTTGCAGAGAACTCATACGACCCTACATAATGGATGCTGTTTTCAGACATGAGAGGGAAGGGTTTTTTATGTTTACGGAAAATTCTAATTGGCAGATAGGATTGATGAAAAATTATGTTATGATTTACAAATCAATACAAAAATAAACAAACAAATACAAAAATAATGGAACGAGCTCACCAATTTTGTGTTGTACCCAGCTGAATACATGGGGGCTTTTTTGAGATGTGGAACCAACTGACTATCTTTTGAAAACTAACAGCCTGTCGACTGATCAAGCCTACGTATCATACAACACCATTCAAATAGCAAGTGGCGATTCATAGCAAGCGCTTTTTTCTCTATACAGGTTCAAAGACTACAGCATTTTTCTTTATCTTCCTATTCTCACACAGAACTTGATTATTCTTGCATATATAAAGTTTATATCTTTCCCTCGATATTTGTAATTGTACCCAATCCATGGATAAAAATTTCAATCATCATTTACCATAACACGACACTAACAATCCCGATTCTCATGTCCATGATCAAGGAAATTTCATCCTTTTTGGCTTCACACTCGGCTCAAATAATTGTTCCGAACTCGTAATCTTACAATTCCAATTCCCTTGAACCTCTATCACGACATCCAGCGATCACTAGTTCACATTCGGCTCCACTTCGATATCAATTGAGAATTAATATCAGAAGATATTTCAATATATTGAAAGTTTTCAATAAATTTTTGAAAAGCGAAAAAAAACTCCAGCCATCTGTTAGTAATAATTCAAATCAAATTTCTTCGTATTATTCTAACCCTCATTGTATTTTTATATCACTGATTTCCATGAACCAACTATGCAAATGGAGCACTCAAAACTTCCGACCGTTTCCTTTGGCACCTTACAAACGGCTCCTGTACATGGTTTTTCACGCGTAACTTATTAAAAAACACTTTTTTCGCACATTTTCTACATTCCTCAACTGTATTAGTTTTAATATCCTCAAATTTATTAAATGTTTCTTAAAATTTCAATATAATTTTTACAGCACAAAAAAACACGTGTTGACGCTTCAGCACGCGCCTACTCTTCATTTTCTTAATTACTCAATATATTGAAATTTGCAGAAGCCCAGAAGTTCCACCAAAGCCAACCTGATTTAAAAAAATTAAGGACCACGAAAAAATCTAAGCCCGAAAAGACCAAAAATTGACATTCTCTATCTCAGAAACGACCTGGCCAAACTTAATATCATTGAGTTATCGAAAGTGTTATACACAATTATGCAAAATAATGTTTCTTTATAAAATGTATAACATTTGAGATATACATCTTAGTGAAAAAACGGGATATCTCGTAGTTGGTCTGCAATGTGTTAAGGTCCATATCGAATACATGTCCAACAGGTGGCACTGTTCGATTAAATCGATATAAAAATGATGTCTAAATACCTGGCTAAGCGAGAAAGTGATCGAAAGATCGAATCGAAAGTAAACCGTAATCGCTTTTTTCATGCTTAAGAATTAATCCAAAAAATCGAAAATCTAAGTCAAGCACAGTACTTTCGATCGTCAAAAGTCTCACTTCGGACAAAGAAAAAAAAACTGTTATCGTTGACTTGGCGGATTGTTTACAGTGAAAAACGATTTGTTTTGACGCTAGACCTGTAATGGTAAAATGGTAATGGTAATGGTAAAAATAGATTAACACTTTCATTTTCACGATAGGGCAACCGTACTGCTGCTTTTGATTACCAGTTTGATTAATCGAGTTCTGAAAAGCGGAATTTTGATGAAAATATTCAAAAGCAAGATTCAATCAATAATAAATATATAGGTAAGAGGTCTTTCTTAAAAAAATTGTTAGAAAAAATTTGTGGCTTCTGGAGAACGATGAAACTTTTACCGAATTTGACACGATTTGGTGTTCTAGTTTGCAATTTTTCAACGTTGTCAAAATAAAGGGCATTCCTGATGATCTAAAATACATTTGATAAAAAAAAATTAAACATAAATGTGTTTGGGTTACAAAAAATGTATTTACGGCTTAAAGCACTCTGCATGTTTTATATCGGTCACAATAAATGAAGAGACTTATTTGATTAATTTAAAATACTTTAATACTGGCTTATTTTTGTTAACTGAGGAATGAACAATTTTATCGAAAAATACCGAAATTTACCAAAATGTTTTAAACTGCGACATATTGAAATGAACTGTCCTATAATCGATATACGAATTGAGAAAAATGGTACTGAAGTCAACACTAAGGAAAACTTGAGTAATTTTAGTCAAAATGATGGCATATAAGTTAAAAATCAAAGTTGTGCGAAATTTTACAAAATCTACTATTTTTTAAATTCACGAACTCTCTTAAAGCCAGCTGTAAGGCTCTAAATTGTCATACATATGTACACTTTATTGTAATATTTTAAGCCAAGTTTTTATTTTTTTTTCAAAAAAATAATTTTTACCGTAAAGAATAGGTTTTAACTTTTTTTTCGTAAAAACTTCTTCTGTCAAAAATTGAATTCTAAAAAATAACTAAAATACTTTGGCATCATTCAAATTTTAAGTTATTTATCGTGGCTCTCAGAAACACGGAGAAAAAATACGACTGTTGTTCCAGTTGTTTCAGCTTGTTATACCATAGGTCGGCAACCTGCGGCTCTTTGGATGCAAAGCTACGGCTCTTTAAAATAGTATTTTATGAAGCATAATTTTTCGCTTTTCTCTGTTTTTGAAGCATCAGCATAGAGATCAAAATTTTAAACCTTAAATGCAAAAATAACTATTATTTATAACAACAAAAGTCAAAATCAATGTATTTTTTCAACACCTGTGTATATTTTTGAATCAATCGAACATCAATTTACATAAAAATAGTTTTTAGACAGCCTCTGTTTTGTTATCAAACAACGTAACCCTCATCCAAGTTTTATATTTGAAGCACTCACAATCATTTTTTTCCCTCTATGAAAATTGATAAGTTCCAAAATCGTAGAATTAATCAACCATTTCGAAAAATATTTACAACTTAGACGCGTAACAACATAAAAATATTGAAAAAATCTCCTCAATCCAATCATATTGATTGAATTGAAAACGATTGAAAACGTGCCTTGGTAAAAATAATTTTCCATGGGTTTATTTTTCAGCTTTGCTTTTGCCTTTTTATGGTAAAAATGTAGATTTTGGCTGGATTTGCCCAGATATTACACGATTTTGAGCTTAAAATTTAGAAACCCTATGCCCGGATTTGCCAGACCTGGATACGTACAAAAAAAAACTGAAAAGCTTGCTCAGTAAATAACGGTTTTAAAAGTGAATAGATGCATGAATTTCGCATACAAAAATCCTAAACTATGAATTGAGAATAACAAATTAAAGTTTGACAACTTTTCATACTCGAATCAGCATTGAGAATTCATGAAAATTTTAATTTTTAAAATCTTTTTGAAAATTTAATCACATGCTTAATTTTTGTAATCAATAATTAAATAGACAAACCCCGAAGCAGTTTTTGATTATTGAATTGTATGTATTTATTTTAAAAAAATGTACCTTTGAGCCTTTGAACACATTTAGAATTTCAAGTGTAATTCCTGCAGCCAATATCGACCAAAAGCACACAAATTTTGAACGAAGTATAATTACACTAGTTTACAAAATTTGAAAAAAAATCGTGAACTTGATTGACTGACCTATATTTTTTAGGTAAAATCGAGCGCTAAATCCGAAAATGAAATCCAAAAGAATCTCAGTAGAACAGTTTTTGAGTTATGCTCCAAATATGAAAATTTGAAAAATTCGAAAAAGTACTTTTACTAAGATTGAAATATCTCAGACTGCTTAACAGTAATTTTAAATCTATTTTTTGCATATTAAAGGTGAACAAATTTGCTATCGATCATCTGAACATCATTTTTGCGCATCATCAACAGTATTGTTGATATTAGTGGCTTTATGAAAGAAAAAAATTATAAAAATCGCATTTTTTTAGAGAAAATATTTATTGATTAAAAGTTTGAGATTCGATGGTAGCATTTAAAAAATCTGATTTTCTGTTGGCCTTAAAACTGAATTCAAAACAAAGATTTCAAGTGGTTATTTTTCAAAATCGGTTGAAAATTGAAGAAGTTACGATTACTTTACCATAACATAATTTTTGAATTTTAGGATTATTGATGATGCGCAAAAATTAATGATCTTTAGCAAATTTATTCACCTTGAATATGCAAAAAAGAGATTTCAAATTACTGTTATGCGGTCCGAGATATTTCAATCTAAGTACATGTACTTTTTTAATTTTCCAAAATTTCATATTTGGAGATTAGCTCAAAAACTGTTCTACTGAGATTTTTTTGGATTTCATTTTCGGATTCGGCGCCCGATTTCACATTAAAAATGACCTTCAGTTTTCTAAGTTCAAAAAAGCTGTAAACTAGTGTTACCTAACAGACATATTTTTCCATTTTTCATTAAGAGCTAATCATCGTTGAATTTTTTTATAAATTTTTGTTTCAATTTTTTTTAAATATTCTTGAATTGATTTTGCCACTTATAATGTAATGTTTCATTATTTTTTGTAACGAATTTTTCTATGAAAGCTATAAAATCACATTATTACAGATTTAAACTGGTCAAACCACAGCTTTTTTTCCCAGTAATCAAAGTTTTGGCAAACATTGATGAATATTGAATGTATTGAATTTTATTTCTCATTCAATCAGACGCACAATACTGAAGAATTAACAGAAATAAAATGAGGTTTTAGAATTTTGAAGATGCATAAATTTCTGACGACACGCTTGAAAATTAGCTTGATGTCATGAATTTTGAAAATTCTACCAGTTGTCAGGAGCATAATTTTTGAAGATTAAAATTAACGGCTACATAAATTTGAGTTGAATTTAACCTCATACTTCTGGATTTTGGAAAGAATTAGCTAAATCTGGGGAATGACATAAAAAGCTTGATAATTTTAGAAACGTTTATTTTCTTTTACTTTATTATTTAGAAAACTTTTCTTTGCCGAAGAATTTATAAATGTTCTGCTTATGTAAATATGTGCAAATATTTATAATCATGCAAATTAATTTAACCTTTATATGGATTTAAAATTTTATTGACTCAATATTTGCCAACGCATTAAAATTGAAATAAAATCAAGCCATGTTAGAAGAATTGACGATCCAGAAGAGAATCCATAACAGAAACAAATTTAAAAGAAATATACAAGAGTTAGAAGTAAACTCTAACAGTAAAGTTATTAGATGATTTATTTTCTTGAAACAATGTTTTGGTTGATCTTACGTTTCAATGCTGATTGACATCTTCCTCAGGGAATTAATCTATCGTTCTGCGTGTAATTTCTGTGCTTATGTGAAGCTTACTGTCCACTTTTTTATTCTCAGCATTCTTCAAAATTATATCGCTTAAGAAGTTCGATCATGAAAAGTCATTTACACCCGAATATCCCGGGTGGTTAAAAGGTCTCAAATAAATAATAATAATAATAATAATAATAATAATAATAATAATAATGAAAAGTCATAAAAAAATCCGAAATAAGTTAAAAAAATATAGAGACGATTAAAACATTAGTTGATTGCATGAATTTTACGATTAATTTCAACTATGTAGTCGCACAGCTTATTCTAGCCAACTGTGTGCAAAATCTATGCCAATTACGTACAAATACCGGTTATTCATGGTTGGAAAAGATCCTGAACTGTGGGTGTACTTAGTATTCGAACAGTCTTAGCTCGTAACTTTTCAATCATTAGCTGGAAGCACATTTCAACTAATTTCAATTCTGCATATTTTTTATCTTATTCCAACAGTTTTTTTTTTCAATTTATTTTAGAACCCTGGGAAACCCTTTTCAACAAAATTGAACCAATGGTACAATATCGCGACATCTTACGGTTAAGTGAAAGGTTTTAAATAGAAGCCAAAACGCTTGTGGTGACTCTTTACAGCGATTGCGTGCTTGGGACAGAGACACGAAAAACATGAGTGAGTACCGCGAGTCTGGTGATTTTTTCCGCTCCTGTCAATCTTATTTATTTCAATTGTTTATTTTAGACTTTCACGACGCAGCAAGATATTTCGCCTTCAACATCTTCCAGCAGTCGTACACAGCTCAGCCGAATCAGAACTCCAGCCTTTCTCCGAATGCCATCCAATCGGCGCTTGCCATTTTGTTCCTGCAGGCCAATCCGGAAGCGGCTGATGAAATGCGCCAGCTGTTGGGACTTTCACAAAACACCGAAAAAGTGGCCATGGATTTGGAAGCCTTTGTGATGAACTTCAACGACGCCTACCTGGGAGTGGCTTCGAACCTGGTCTACTCGAAGGACATTGATTTTCGAACCGATCTGCTAGAGACACTGCGCCGATGGTACAAAATGTCCCCGGAAGCCGTTGATTTCAGCCAAGGTCAACAGGTGCTGGACTGTGCCAAAGCCTGGACCAACAAGGTGACCAATGGACAGATCAAGCGATGTTTGAAACCTAAGAAAGTTTACAAGGGTGAGAGTATGATTCTGCTGAGCACCTTCACGATGAAAGCATCCTGGAAGCTACCCTACATCAAGGAATCCTCCGGAAAGGTAAAGTTTCATTACGAGAACGGTGATCACGAGATAGAGATGATGAACATCCGTGATTGGTTTTCGTACGCCAAGTGTGACGGGTTCCATTTCGTGGAGATTCCGTATGCCAACAACACCGACCTCGAAATGTTGGTCATCATGCCCCTAGATGGACAGCCCCTAAAGCAGATCATTCCCAAACTGACGGCTTCCTGGTATCGGGATCTGCAGAGTATCATGGGCTCCCGGAAGCTGAACCTCCACCTGCCCAAGTTCTTCATCAACGCCCAGGTGCCGATCAAAACCATCCTGGAGGGTATGAACGTTCCGGAGATGTTCAAACCTGGTGCGTTTAACGTGTCGACCACAACACCGGCCCAGCTAACCGACATCAGACAGTGCGTTCGGCTTGAGTTCAAAGAGCTGGCCAAGAAGTGCTCCGACGGTAACAGTGCGTTGAGACATCAAAAGTTGTTCGTAAGAACCATTTGTTAACTTCGAAAACATTTATAATTTCAGATCCCCGCGAAATCATCTGCAAAAAGTCGGAGTTCCTCGTCGATCGACCGTTTGTCTACTTGATCCGGAAGCAGTCGACCAAGGATATCATATTTATCGGTCACTATTCGTACTACGAGACGGTGGCTACGGTGACGACCCCGGTCCAAGCTCAAGCTGCCAAATGATGGCCGCCAAACGGATAGACGGATTTTAAATTTAGAAAATTACTTGTAGCGCGTGTCGATCAATCTCCTCAGAGTGTCGATGAGAGTTTGCGTCGTGCTACACATATGCTTGGTTGTAAACTGTTTTATTTTTAGAATACTAGGAATACATATATCGATTAATTAGGTGGCAATGCTGCAAACTGTTGCCTTTAGGATTAGAACGTTAAGGACACTTTAACTTGTTCACTGCCTTCGTTTTTAGAAATATTAGTAATAAATGGTCTTATCAAATAGCTTTTTCACTTTTTAAACATTTTTCTTTTCTCGAAGTACAAGAACTTTTTCTAGAAACCCCCGTACAAACTTTTAGACGAATCCATCTTGTTGAAAAATGCTCTGCATATCAATGAATTATTAAGGATCTTGTTAAGAATTCTGAACAAATTTTTCAAGTCGGAAAATCAAAGGTCAAAACCTTCCAAGTAACAAAGATTAAGCCAACTAGATTTTAAAATTTTTATTATGTTTATATTATTGCATTTAATATGCAGCTGAATGCTCTGAATGCAAAAAAGGAAACGCTCAGGCTAGATTGCACATATTTGAATTGGAATTCCCATTTTGACACATTTTTGATAAATCATGTGTTTTAAATATATAAAAATCTTTGAAATACTTCAAATCAACGGAAGTGGTACGAATATCTCTACATTGGGTATTGAGTGAGAGGATCCAACGAGTACACTCAGGCTATTTCTGATTATAATTTTCATAAGATGCGTCTTATGAATCGCTTTTAAGAGTGCAAAATTATGTTTCATAAGATTCTTATGAAATTTTTTCAGTTTTCATAAGAACATCTTATGAAAAATAGAAGAATCGGCTTTGTGAAAACATAATGAACTTATTCATTCGTACCATAAGTTTTTTCATCGTCTAACGAAGCACTTTCCATGAAGTTAATGTTTTTTTTAAGTGAAATGTGATTGTGATCTATTGAATGGTAAGTTTGAGTTGAAGTTCTTCTTAAAAATGTTAAATATAATTTGTAAACTAAAATGCATATTTTGTTTACTTTTCAGCATAATACTCGGAAAAAGTTCAAAGGACCGGATGTGGCAAAAATCCCCGTTAGAATTAAGAGTTGATATGCTGCTGGCTGACTATTATGTCTGTTCAATGAAGTCTAGTCGAAACGGTTCGAAACAAATTGAAATGGATTGACAGTTGATCATCTGTCTCTTTCCAATTGACTTCGACCGATTTCTACCAGGTCGAAACTAATCCTGCTGCTGAGCTTGATCGGTTTCGACTAGTTTCAACTTGCTACATTGAACAACGACCAGACCTGTTTCGACCAAAACATTGGCTCGTTGAACATCTACCAGTTGACAGAAACCAGTTGAAACCGATTTTTACCAACCGTTGAACGAAGATATTATTTAATACAATTTAAAATAGCGAGAAAATAAAATGAAAACACCGGAAATGTTGATTTTTATTGTGATACGTAAGATTTCCTGTTTCCATAAGATCCTCTTATGAAAAGCAACAACCTCTCATTGAAGAAGGCGGTTATTTGAAGAACTCATTTACGTCATAAGACAATCTTATGAATTTCAATGATTTCTCTTATGGCGCCACTTCATAAGAGAATCTTATGGCCTACATAAGAGTATTTTTTTGAGTGTAGGAGATAAAGTTTATTGCTTGACGCTTTCAATTATCCAAGATGGCGACTTTCGTTTTCCTTTTCAAATCTCATGGAACATCCACAATATGGGAATTGGGTGAAAGGGCTAAACGAGTAGAAGTCGTTTTATTATGTGTATAGCACCAAACCGTATGGCAACAGTTTTACTAGCGACACATTTTACTAGCGAGATTCCTGTCATTCGTAGGTTTGTTATTCTTTTTTTCAGTCCAGTAGGCGATTTCGCTGTAGTACACACACATTGTTTACGTTATTTACTATTCATTTCCCTTAAGCCATCAATCGCATGCTTCAAATCTCCTAGGAAACTACGTCGGTATGATTTTCAACGTCGCGACGAAGGCCAAGCTACTATGATTATGAGCGCTCATACTTTGGTTTATATCTGCATGTATAATACCATCTTTATGGCATTCGCGACTTTACAACGACGGCATCTGTAAATCCAAAATAGTTTCATCCACTCAACTTGAAAATGGGTGAAATGGCATGAATCGCTTCTAAACTAGAAGAAAGACAAATTTCGCTATCTGACGCCATCTTGAGATCCAAGACGGCGGCTTCCGTTGAACTTGAAAATACTGTAAATCACAGAAAATGTCATGATGTTTTAATAAGATTTTCGACCATTAACAACATTTTAAAGATCAGCGGAAGTCGCCATCTTGGGCGGCGTCAGATGGAGAAGTTTTACTTCTACTTGTTTAAACCTTTCACCCAATACTCATATTTTGGGGGGATTTCAAGCTATTTTCAGTTACTGACAGCTTTTCAAAATTCAGCTGAAGCCTCCATCTTGGATTTTGAGATAGCGTCAGATCAAGAAATTCGACATTTTCTTGTTTTACACTGACAAAACATCTCACACATTAGTGTGTGAAATTTCACAATTTTTGGAAATAAGTAGACCAACACATTCAATGTGTGAAGGTACTGATGCACATTAATGTGAAACATCCTGTAAGGAAAAGAAATGTGTGTGTTTCACACATTATGCTGAAAGCGTTGAAAACGGGAAAATGTGTGAAATAATTAAGCGCTTGGAAAGAAAATGTGCAAAAGGAAAAAATATGGAAAGGGGCCGCTATTTTTAAGCACGACTGGAACCCAATGAAATGCTGATGGTTTTTTAAAAGTAGTTTTATTTATCAAATTGAAGATTTCCATCATTTTTCGGTTTTTGAGGAAACTCATCTTCAATTTTTGACAAACAATTTCTCCATTGGCACCGCCAGCAATCAGCGGACTGAATCCGAAATCTAGAAAATAAAAATTATAATAAATTATTAGGTTGATGTTTAAATTTTTAATAATGACCAACTTACATCCGACCATCCGATTCGTTACGACTATTCAGCCGTATAAATTCTTCGACGTCGTTTGTACATGGCTGACACCAAATAGATTGAAAAAACAACAAGTGTGATTCACCCGCTTCCATCTTATGTAGACTGATCTGGATAATGTGTAAATTTCGAATCTGCATGGTGTGTAAAAATCACAAATCGATTTGACAGCTGCATATATTTGCCGATAATGTGTGAAACATTATTGTAAAATGTGTAGCCCTTTCACCCAATAGCCATTTTTTAAAGAGTTGCGCTTTTTAGTTATTTAAAGCATTTTCAGTTCAGCGGAAGCCGCCATCTTGGATTTCTAGATGACTTCAGATAGCGAAATTCAATTTTTGCTCGTTTAGCTATTTCATCCAAAACCTATATATGTGGTAAATGTTTCATGCGATTTTTAGTAAATTACAGCATTTTAAAGATCAGGAGGAGAGCAAGAGGAATCGATAAAAAAAATTGCATGCATAAAAAAGAAATAAATGACGTTTCTGGAACAGGGTCAAATTAAGCTTTATTAGAATTCTTGTGATGTATAGAATGCGATTTAGCTTTTGATGAAGAATAATGCTATAGCTTTAACCATTGCATTTGTGGCCAAGATTTTAAATAGGCGGGCCAAATTTAGGAGATTAGATATGCTGGTGGGCTTCACAACAATATTTTCTATAATTTTTAGAGCAAATGTAAGAATAACTGATGTTGATTGGTGATATGAAAAATGGTTTTTTTTCCAAAATTTTCTTAAAAAATTTGAATGTTCCAAAGACAAACTATTGAAATTCGATACCATTTTTAATGATTCTTCTTTATTTGATTAAAAAAATAATAGGAATGAAGTCATAGAAAAAATATCATTTTCATTACTTTATTAAAAACATTTATTGTCTCAAATAGCATTTGGGTTTATCTAATAAAAATTGAATATATATGTTATATGGGAAGCAATATTTATGTCAAGTTTGAAATTTTTAATTTAAAGGTTAAAATTTGTATTGATTTAATTTGTTCCAAAAATTGTCAAACAGTGTGGGAATTATAATGAACATAAAATGTATTTTACAACTCTTTAACTTATAAAATGATATTTTTGGTAAAAAAAATTGTCAAACTTTAACTTATTGTTGTATTTTTTTACACATTGAGCACATTGTCTATTTCAACCAATTTTACTTAGATTCTAAATCATAACTTTGTCTTTATTTTGCGAAAATTAGTAGAACAATTTGATTTTTAAACAATTTGCACAATTTCTAAACTTATGTTTGATAAAAGTAATAAAAAAAATCATCAAAGTTCATATTATGCTGAATCAAAGCAATCGAAAGATTCCCTTTAATTCAATCACGGTGAATCGACTGCTTTGATTCAGTAGAATTATTCAAGCAAGTATGCTCACAACGACTATTAGAGTTCATATTATGATAAAGGATGCACATTTATATCATGTATTTTATAGAACAATTTTTGCAACAGGGGATTTTTATTTATTATCTGACGGGTTTGCGCCGGGGGTCTTCGGATTTTCTCCAAAATTTCAAATTTTGTTCGTTTCAGCACCATAAAAAAACATGTATTTTTGCAGATTTCTAAGACTTTTATTTTTCGAGTTAGATAATGTTTAAGATTTTTTGAAAAAAAAATTACCCTCTTTTCAAATGCCCATAACTTTGTCAATTTTCAACGTAGAATAAAAAATAGCAGCGGCGCGTGAATGTGCGAGAATTTATACCCTGACGCGGGCACAAGACTACATTATGGTCCTTATTTCTTCCATAACTCTTGAAGGAGTGATTGGTTCATTTTGGTGTCTTCAGGTGAAAGTTGTAAAACTAATTAGACTATAAAATGGTATTTTTTGCAGATTTTTAACTCCCGGTGCACATGCGTACGATAGGAGAAGAAGTCCCTATATGTGAGTGCAGTTGTTCTAAAATTGTTAGTTTTTGACGTTAAAAAAGAGATTTATTGTCACTGTTTCTTTCATAACTCTTGAAGGAGTTTATGGCCCACTTTGGTGTCTTCAGATGAAAGTTGTGAAATTAATAGGACTATAAAATGAAATATGTTTCAAAAATTTTGGTGGTGCATCGATACTTTTTTACGTTATTTTTAACATATTTACTTTATTTTATACCGAGAATCAATATACAATTTTTTGTTAATATTTTATTTGAATTGCTGGTAAAATTCTAATGCGTTTTGATGTGCTATTTTTTATTCTTCGTTAAAAATTGACAAATTATGGGCATTTGAAAAGAGAGTAATTTTTTTTTCAAAAAAACTTAAACGTTATCTAACTCAAAAAATAAAAGTCTTAGAAATCTGCAAAAATACATGTTTTTTTATGGTGCTGAAACGAACAAAATTTGAAATTTTGGAGAAAATCCGAAGACCCCCGGCGCAAATTGTCAGATAATAAAAAAAAATCCCCAACACTAAAATGATTCTAAACTTTTGCGTTTGTATCATCGATGTGGGGAAATTTTTTTTAATCTGACGGCTTTGCGCCAGGGGTCCCTAATTTTTTTCATAAAATTACAAAATTTGTTCTTTTTGGGATTTGAAAACACATGTTTTTTGGCATATTTTTTTTTTAATTTATATTTTTTGAGTAATATGTTTGAGATGAAATTTTTTCGTAAGAAATATTTTGATAATATTAGTAATGCTAAAATACCTCAAGTCTGTTAAGATTTTTTTTTTAAACTGTAAGAAATGGCAACAATAAACCGATTTTAAAATTTGGTGAAAACCTAAAGACACCCAGCGCAAATTGTTATATAATGTTTTTATTTTCCGTGATATTTATAGTAAATGTTTTGTTGATTTCAAATGAAGCTAACAGAAGAAGTAAATTCTTTGCCCTATAATTCCTGGACTATTAAACTTAAACAAAAAAAAATGTTAAATTCGTAGATAAATGTGTTTTGAAATTTTGTATAACTTCGTACTGAATTTTACATATTTTTTTTTGACGAATTTCATTTTAGTCTCTCTATGAAATCTCAAAAGCCAGTCAAAATTAAAACTAAGTAGTGTCATGCGCCCACTTGGAAGCTCTCAACGTTTCCAGAGAAATGGTTAGACGTCATCAAATAAGGGAATTTTATCGCAACACATATTCATTCTTAAGTACAGTTGTAGACACATAAGAAAATGTCAACAAAAATATTGACCGCACGTAATTCTTTGCTTTCGTTCGTTTGCTAACCGACTCAGATGGTGCACTGGAATAGATAACGGATTGGCAAGCCGAGATGAGGACGTTGCAGTGAGTTCAATTCTCACTATATATTTTTTTTGTATGAAATATCCTATAGGGTGAAAATTCCATAAAATGTTTTTTTTTTTTGTTTCGCTTGAGTGTAGTGGTCATTAGAGTGGCCCAAATGAACCGACATTTGAAAAAGTTATGCACTGCAGGCTTAAATTAATCATAGGCCTTGTGCAAGGTTTCATGCAAAAATTTGGCCAGATCGCATCACAGAAGGGGTTGCTCAAAGAGCCTTAAGTTTGTATGGGATTTTGAGACATTTTGTTCGGGAGCAACATGAAAATTCAGTATCTCATCAATAACTTTGGTCCCTCGGTCGATTTCTTTTGAAACCGGTTTTTCTTAAAGTCTATACTATGACAAATATTCCATCCGAAGATTGCATTTCAATTTGAATTATTATAAAAAAGTTACTATACTTCAAAAATGGGGGTAACTTTTTTTCAGGGTGATATTCAGCACTGTTAATGCTGCGTCAAAATGCTCGAAGCAGTGTCTCTCATTAATAGTGATGAATATCACCCTGAAAAAGGTTACCCCATTTTTGAAGTCTTATAACTTTTTTTTTATCATAAGTCGAATTGAAATTGTTAAGCCCGCAGGCCTACGCGGCCCTCATTAGATGGGAACCGATAAAAACCGATAAAGATTAATCGTAGCCAGATTTATTTTATTTTATTTTTTATTTTATTGTTCACGGTCTACGATAACTCAATATCACACAGACTGATTTTCTCTTAATCTACGCTTAAAACTATCCTTACTTATATTAAAGTCGAAACATGAATACACTTGGTTAAAAAGCTTACAAGAAATATCAAAGAAGTTATAAAATTCATTTCGTCCGTAATTCATCATCCTTAATGGTTCGTAATTGCGCAAAGCGCGGGAGGGGACATGGAATGGTATCATTTCGATCAGGTTGGTACTGTCGATGTTTCCAGATAAGATATCAAAGATGAATACACGCCGGAGGAGTAATACACGAGATCCGATTGGTTCGATTTTCAGGATTCCGCATCGATCGTCGTAAGGCGGAAGCCGTTGTGGTTCGTTCCAGGGTAAGTTCGGCAGTGCATATCGCAGGAAACGTTTCTGGACAGATTCTAGCAGCTTCATACCGCCTATGGATGAAGGTGCCCAAATTTGGATATTATACTCCAAAACAGAACGGACCAGTGAACAGTAAAGTACTTTTAGAGTGGTGGTATCACTGAATCCTTTTGTGTGGCGTACGATGAATCCTAGCACTGTTTTAGCTTTAGCCACAGTCAAAGCTAGGTGATCCTTAAACGTGAGCGATTTGTCCAGAATCACGCCAAGATCCCTCATAGATTCAACCTTCTCAAGTACAAAATCACCCGCTAGGTAACTATGCGCTATCTCTGTTCTGCTCCTCGAGAAAGTCAAGATTTTACATTTTCCTAGATTCATCTCCATTGCATTCACTCGGCACCAAATCATAAGTTTATCGAGGTCTTGTTGAAGTGAAACACAGTCTTCATAATCTGTGATGGTGCGATACAACTTTAAATCGTCGGCGTAGAATATTATTTCCGAATTGATCAGTACGCAAAGGTCGTTCATGTAGAGATTAAATAGCAATGGGCCCAAGTGGCTTCCTTGGGGAACTCCAGAAGGAACGGCGAAAGTTGTGGATTTGATGTGACCCTGTCTGACGAATGCGGTTCTGTCTTGAAGGTATGACTCTAGCCACATGATCAGCCATTTGGGGAATCCGATAGTGTCAAGCTTATCGATAAGTAGTTTGTGCGGGAGCCGATCGAACGCTTTGGCGAAATCCACATAAATTTAGAACACGGGTTAGAAACCTTACAATGGTCCAGTGTTATGCGCCAACTGACGTTGCCGACTTGCAGGAGACAGAGCAATTTTACAGTCAACTGAACAGCGTGGTAGAGAAAATTCCGAAGGGTGACATTCAAATCCATTTGGGCGACTTCAACGCAAAGATTGGCTTCGACAATCAGGACCTTGAGCGCATCATGGGACGCCATGGCCTAGGACAGATGAGCGAAAATGGAGAGCTGTTTGAAGAATTTTGTGGCAACAACAACATGGTGATCGGTGGATCACTCTTCCCCATCGACCAGCACATAAGGTCACTTGTGTATCCCGAGATGGCCGAACAGAAAATCAAATTGACCACATCTGCATCAGCCGAAAATGGAGAAGGAGCCTTCTTGATGTCCGCAACAAACGAAGCGCAGACATTGCATCTGACCATCACCTCGTCCTTGGCGAAATACGACTGAGAGTTGCGCGTGTCCAACGGCGCGAGGAGAAAGTCGGGTGTCGGTACGACGTCCGTCGATTGGAGAATCCAGAGGTGAAAAGGGCATACGTTGAACAGCTGGAATTCCGAGCCTCGGAATTGCCGACAGACGGAACAGTCGAAGAACAGATGCTCAAGAATGCCTTTGGTGGCTCTAAGGCGACGAGGGGTCCCAGAGAAACTAGTCCATCTCATCGAAGCACAGTACGAGGCATTTTCGTGCAAGGTCTTGCACGAAGGTGGCTTGTCCGAACCAATCCCGGTAACTGCTGGAGTGAGACAAGGATGTATCTTATCACCGCTACTTTTTCTAATCGTAATGGATGAGATTCTGACTGGATCGATCGACTGTGCACCGAATCGGGGATTGCCGTGGAATCCTTCAACAATGGAGCGACTGAACGACCTTGACTTGGCTGACGATATTGTTTTGCTCGCCCAAACACAACCGGACATGCAGAGCAAACTCGACGACCTCACCGAAAGTTCCAAGACAGCAGATCTCAAAGTCAATGTCGGAAAGACCAAGTCGATGGAGATCAACACGGGAAATCCCTCCAGTTTCATGGTAGCTGGGCAACAAGTTGAGAAAGTGGAGTGCTTCCCAGTATCTTGGTAGCCAGATAACGCCTGATGGTGGTACCAGGAAAGACATCGAAACCCGGATCAGAAAGGCCCGTTTTGCATTTGCGAGTCTCCGGAACATCTGGCGCTCACGCCAGATCTCTCTACGAACGAAAATTCGAATCTTCAACTCAAACGTCAAATCCGTATTGCTGTACGGGTGCGAAACTTGGTGCACATATGCGGTGACGACGCGAAAACTGCAAGTATTTGTAAATCGCTGCCTACGGAATATCATCCGCGCTTGGTGGCCTGGCAACTGGATCTCGAATGAGGAACTACATCGCCGGTGTCATCAAAGGGCGCTAGAAATCGAGATTCGGGAACGTAAATGGAGATGGATTGGGCACACGCTGCGAAAAGATGAAAACGAGATTTGCAGAGTGGCGCTAGATTGGAATCCAGAAGGACATCGAAGAAGAGACAGACCCAGAAATTCGTGGCGGCGAAGCCTAGCCGCTGAAATCCGAACTGTCGACGAGAGTCTTGACTGGGACCAGGTGAAGACGCTGGCACCGGATCGTCAACAGTGGAGGTCTTTTACCACGGCCCTGTGCACCGGAGGACCGGCGCGGGACCATTAAGTAAGTAAGTAAGAATTGAAATGCAGTCTTCGGATGAAATATTCTTCAAAGTTTAGGTTTTAAGAAAAACCGTTTTCAAAAGCAACCGACCGAAGGGGACCAAAATTATTCATGAAAAACTGGATTTTCATGTTGCTCCACGACAAAATGTCTCAAAATCCCATACAAACATTAGGCTCGTTGAGCGACCCCTTCCCGTAATCCGATCTGGCCCAAATTTGGTATGAGACCTTGTACTAGACCTAGAATCAATTTAAGCCTGCAGCGCAAAACATTTCACAAGCTTGAAATTTCCCATACAAATTTGGGGCAGTCTAGTGGTCATGCTTCGTTTTGCTTGGAGACTGGAGACTTTATATCAGTAGTGTTTTTGCCGCATTTTCGGCATAGAGATTTGCTAAATAGGCATCGGATTTTCGCAACCTCTTCTATGGGTGTAGTCTCTCAAAAATGGTTTCAACGATTTTATTGTGACTTCATCGATGAACCCCAAACCAATCCAAGTTGAACCGGTCAGCGAAAGACGCGAAGAAAGGACAGTTGAAACTCGATCGTCTCATTGCGGTCTTGAGATCAGACTTGGGGTAATAACAAGGAGACAACTTGTGTTGTCACGAGGAGAAATAGAATTTTCAAATAAGATACTTGGTAATATGAACATATTTGAAACATCCTGTATGAAAAATTCAAATTCAAATTCAGTATTTTCGTTAGCTAAAGCTTAATTAACTTTTACAGGCGATGACCTTCGTAAGTGGGCCTAATCTAAATAATTGATAACATCGTACGAATCTGACCTTCGCAACGATTCGATACCCAACGATTGCAATTTACACTAATCAGCTTAATCAAGCATAAACACAATTCGTATAAAACCACCTATAGTCAAACTAGTACCCAGTGCAGTGGCATCTCAACTGCCAATTGAATCGGTCCAATATGAAATCCCCGGTGCTGTTGCTCGTTTTGTGCCAAGTGGCTGCGATTTTCAGCCAAGGTTGGTATTGAAATTTTCTTTAACTTAATTTGAAAATAGTGGCACTTCGATATACTTCGAACAGCTTTAGATGCCGATCGAACGAAATTCACGTTCGAATTCCTCCGGCAGATCCATCGGGCTCATCCGGATGAGAACTCGATTCTATCTCCGTTGGCCATCCACACGGTGCTTTCGATGATGTATCCGGTAGCCGATCCGGGTGCAGCCGCCGAAATGCAAAGTGTCTTAGGGCTGGCGGAGAACTCGGACCAGGTGGAGTCCACGATCCGTGAGCTGCTGGGAAGCTCTAAGAATGAGGCTCTCAATATGGTCTTCAAAATGTACCACTCGAAGCAGAACGAAATCCGTCGGGAGTTGTTGAACACATTCCGAGATCGGTACCAGGTTCCATTGGAGGCCGTCGATTTTGAACAGGGACAACAGGTTGCGGACTCAGCTAATGTTTGGGTTGACCGGGTAACGGATTCAAAGATCCAGAATCTGTACACTGCCGATGATTTCTCCGCCGACGACAGTATGATGCTGCTGAATGCCATTACATTGAACGCCGAGTGGAAGTATATGTTCTTCCCGGGAAGCACCAAGAAGGAAGTTTTCCATTTCGAGAACGGTGACCACGAGGTTGACATGATGTACAATGTTGCTTATCTGCCTTACTGCGAAACGCGAGGCCTAAGAGCTCTGGAGCTCCCCTACAAATCAAAAACCGATTTGTCAATGTTAATAATCCTACCATCGGAAGGTACAAGCCTAAATCAAGCTTTGGAGACTTTAAACGAACAAGTTTACGATGAAATTAATAACAATATGGAAATCAGTTACTTTGACCTGTTTTTCCCCAAGTTTTCCATAACGAAGAAAACCAAAGCCAAGGACATTTTGTCAAACATGGGACTGAAAAGAGTTTTCTTATCCGGTGCGTTCGATGCTTCCAGCAAAGGACCCTTTATGATAACTGGTATCAATCAAAACGCCAGAATCGACGTCAATGAGAGGGGCACAGTTGCTGCTGCCGTAACTGGTGAGATTTTTCCCTTGAATTATAGTGAAATCTTTATATTCATTTACTTCTTTTTGAATATTTTTTCCAGAAATGAGAGGCATATTTACATCCATGCCCAGGACGCTCCGCATTGACCGGTCATTCGTGTATCTGATCCGAAAACAATCGACCAAAGAAATTATTTTCATTGGGCATTTTTCACACTTCCAGTAGGTGAAGCAAAGGTGGTCAAATTAAAGGATCTTTGGTCTAGGGGAACATACTCTCATATGCCCCATCTAAGCGAATCGCTAAATTTCCGTGTAATCCTTGTACATTTTTAGTAAAAAAACGAAAATATTCGTTGAAGAAATGTGTTTTCTACAAAGGCCGATCATTTTTCATTACTTAGATTCATTAAGTTACCTCGAAGCCTTATTTGTCATTGAAAAACCATAGCCAAAGCCGAACTAAATTGTGTTCTAAATTACCGCCACTATGTTGCATTTTAAAAAGAGTTCAAATTGCTGTTGTGCTCTTTGCTAACTGCTTAGACGCTAATTGCATATTCGAAGGCGCTGATTGCCTGCACAGATTACTTCGACGGCTGGGAGAAGCTTATCTTAAAGGCGGTTTTAAAACTTCGAAGCTGTTGTATTTTACTTATACAAAAGTACTGCTGATGAAACAGCAAACTTGTGTTTAACGAAAAATTTAGATTTTAATCGATTTGTGCTGCTTTTCCTGAAATACCGTGCCATGAAAGCATAAAGTGTTGCAGTTCATTTCCCTGATAAAATGTCTTTCAACAAAAAAAGAGTACATTCCACAAGATATTACAAAAAGAAGAGTACGCTCATTTATCGATTCAGTATTTCTCAATTGGGCGGAGCTCTAGCGTGATGGGAGGGTTCTTGTCCTTGGGAACCACTTGCCACCACGTTGTTGGCGGCGTACCACTCCATGGCATTTTTACCGTAATGGCAAGATGCCAAATCCAGCCAAAACAGTACGGAACAACCGTGTTTCTTCAGGAAAGGCAGCAGACGTTTATTCAAACACTCTTTCACGTAAATTTCTTGGTTGACAGTCCCGGAAGCTATGAAAATGCTGCTTTTCAAGCCACAGGCACAGATGGCTTGCCAAACCAGATATTTTTTCGCGAACTTTGACAGTTTCATGTTCTGAAAATATCTGCTACCTTTCCCCTTCCTTTTGCCGTATAAAACTCCTGTCCCGGAAGCTGCTTGTAGTCGGCTTTGACGTATGTTTCGTCGTCCATTACCATACCACGCAGTCAAACTTTGTCAGCATCGTCGTGTACAGCCTCCGGGATCGCGCTTTGGCCGTCGTATTTTGTTTATCATCGCGATTTGGAGTCACTATCTTCTTGTAAGTCGATAGTCCGGCTCGTTTTTTGGCTCGATGCACGGTTGTGGACGGTACACCCAGCTTATTTGCGACATCTCGAAGAGAGAGGTTAGGGTTTCGCTTGAAACTACCGGCAACTCTCTTTGTCGTCTCAGCGGCTTCCGGTTTTCGATTTCCTCCCGATCCAATCTTCCAGGCTGTCGACAAACGTTCTCCAAACACTTTAATTACATTTGTAACGGTTGATTTGGCAACTTTTAGCGATTTTGTCAGCTTTGCGTGCGACAACAACCGAGCGTCTGTTCTCCAGGTCAGGGGCGGCTCAAACAGCGTCTGTCTTGCAGCAAGCGGCTGAATTTATGAAATGCGGCTCCCGCCAGCTAAGTCCAAGATGGCAGCCCCATCGCGGGATAGGGACTTTAGGCTAACAACCTACTGCTCCTGAAATCTTTTATTGTTACAGAAACTGAGAGAAGAAATAACCGAATTGGAACTTTGGCAACGACTCTTAGCATGAAAACACGGACAAGAATTGGAACTTGGAATGTTTTGACCCTTGCCCAGCCAGGAAAGCTGGCTCAACTTGCTAGAGAAGCTAGCCGCCTGAAGCTAGAGATATTGGGACTGAGCGAAGTCCGTTGGCCTAACACTGGAGAACACAAGACACAGTCCGGGCAAGTACTGCTTTACTCTGGCATACGAGGAGTACATGCTACTCGGGAACGAGGAGTTGGTTTCCTGTTAAGCCCGCAGGCCCATGCGGCCCTTATAAGATGGGAACCGATAAACGAAAGAATAATCGTAGCCAGATTCAGAACACGGGTTAGAAACCTTACAATGGTCCAGTGTTATGCGCCAACTGACGTTGCCGATTTGCAGGAGAAAGAGCAGTTTTACAGTCAATTGAACAGCGTGGTTGAGAGAATTCCGAAGGGTGACATTCAAATCCACTTAGGCGACTTCAACGCAAAGATTGGCTCCGATAATCAGGACTTTGAGCGCATCATGGGGCGCCATGGTCTAGGACAGATGAGCGAAAACGGAGAGCTGTTTGTAGAATTTTGTGGCAACAACAACATGGTGATCGGTGGATCGCTCTTCCCCCATCGACCAGCACATAAGGTCACTTGGGTATCCCGAGATGGCCGAACAGAAAATCAAATTGACCACATCTGCATCAGTCGAAAATGGAGAAGGAGCCTTCTTGATGTCCGCAACAAACGAAGCGCAGACATTGCATCTGACCATCACCTCGTCCTTGGCGAGATACGACTGAGAGTTGCGCGTGTCCAACGGCGCGAGGAGAAAGTCGGGTGTCGATACGACGTCCGCCGGTTGGAGAATCCAGAGGTGAAAAGGGCATACGTTGAACAGCTAGAATCCCGAGCCTCGGAGCTGCCGACAGACGGAACAGTCGAAGAACAGTGGTGTGGAATCAAGAATGCCTTTATCACGACGAGCCATGGTACTCTCGGTAAAGTTTGTGGAAGACGAAGTGAATGGATGTCGGATGAAACCTGGAGGATGATCGATGATCGGAGAAAGGCGAAAGTCGGAATTGAGCAGGCATGTACCGGGTCAGCCAAAGCAGCCGCCCGCTTACGATATGCGGAGCTGGAAAAGGCAGTTAAACGAGCTTGTAGACGAGACAAGAGAGCCTGGACAAACTCCCTAGCCGAAGAGTGAGAAAGAGCCGCCTTAAGAAGAGCCCCGAGTTTTTGGTAAAAATAAGCAAAAACTCTAATTATGTCGGTAATTTTGTACCGGAATCTGTAAATTAGTTTCTGGTAGAACCGACAAAATTGCAGTTTTCGTTAATTATTCAAGGAAAAATTTGGTTATTTCGATACCGATAAGATATGTCGGTGAAAACTACCGATTATTCGGTAAAACTAATCGATATTTCGTTAAAAATTACCGGTATTCAGGTAAAACCTACTGGTGGATGGTAAATATTACCGATTTTTTACAATTTTCCGGTAAAAACATCATGGTATTTCGGTAAGTATTACAGATATTTCAGTAAAATTTCAGATATCTCGGTAGTAAACATAGGTATTTCGGTAAACTCTACTGGATTACTTACTTATATTACCGTTGTCACGCTGACAACTGTCAAGATTTTGGCAGTTGAACTTACATATGATCAGCCGAGTTACGATAATTTTTCACCAACAAAGCATAATATATGACAGTGATCGCAGCAAGCCGCGCTCGAGAATGAACGTGTTTTTCTGACGTCGCGTTTTGCTCGTTTGTTTTTTTTTTAGCGCTATAAAATAAGGTGAAATTTGGATTTTTTTTCTAAATATTTGTCCGAAAAAGCAGTAGATAATGGTTTGAATCGGATATGAGTGTCATTAATGATACAGTGAAGTGCATAAGCCCAAGTTGCAAGTGTTTGCAAAAATGGGGGCTGGTGTTACGCGCTCCAGACGGAAAAGAACTGTTCAAAAGATTACCTACCGCGAGGGACGGTATAAGAGCGATCCAATAGATTCACAAGATAAGTCAATATTTTATTGAATATTTTGAACATTTTAATTGATATTTATTAGGCTGTATATATATATATATATTAGGCTGTAAATTTGAGAATTCACAACGATTAATTTTCTTATTTCTGTTTGAATTTGAATTTGAATTTATTATTTGAAATTATGGTCATGCAAATGCTTAAATTCTTGAATCGACCATCTGATAGTTTTAAAAACGCTCATAAATCTTTCATTAAACATACTGTTCTAGTTATTTAGAAAGAGTTTGGAATGCTATGTTTAAACTATAATAAAACACAAACTAAGAAGTTTGCTCCAAGCATTTTTATGCATGTTCTATAATAGCACTCAGTGCCTGATTATTAAACCGCCAAAAAACTTAGTGACAGTTCTCGATCAAGATGTCAAAACAGGACACGCTCAGGTTAGATAGCACATATTTGAATTGGAATTCCCATTTTTACACATTTTTGATAAGTTCTGTTTGTTCATTTTGAGTTAAAATAAAAAAAAAATATAAAAATTTATGAAAACTTCGAATTAGCGGAAGTGAAATGAATAACTTTACAATATGAGTATTGAGTGAAAGGGTTCAAATAGGAGGAACAAATTTGTTGCTTGACAAAATCATTAATACAAGATGGCGGCTTCCGCTGTTATTTTCAAAGCTGTAAATTATTGAAATTATCATGAAACATTCTTAATATTGTTATTAGGTGAAAGTAATAAACGAGTAGAAGTTGAATTTCGTTGTCCGTCGCCATCTTAAATTCCAAGATGGCGGCTACTACTCAACTTGAAAATACTGTAAATTATTGAAAATCGCCTCAAACCCCTACAATATGGGTATTAGTTGAAAGTGATGAGCCATAAAAAGTCGAATTTCGTTATTTGACGCCATCCAAATTCAAGATGGCGGTTTCCGCTGAACTTTAAAATGTTGTAAATGACTTAAAATCGTATGAAACCCCAACAATATAGGTATTGGATGAAAGGGCTAAACAAGTAGTAGTCGATTTTCTCTTTTCGCTTTACTCTGAAATGCTGTAAGCGACTGAAAATTGCATTAAACAACTACAATACAAACCCCGATCGTTTTAGGCAACATTCGATTTTGGCAACATCCGAATTTGGCATATGTGCCTAAATCGAACAAGTAACAGAAACAACATAACCTTATAGTTTTCGCTTGAATAGGACCAATAAAATTTAGACATAATAGCATGGTAGACATAATATAATGACATAAATAGCAAATATGGCAAAAAAAAAACAAAAACTATCAACAAAACATGAAAAGTGCTAAATGCATCAAAAACATGATAAAAAATGTAAGTAAATAAATAAATAAAAAAAAAGTTGGGAAAAAATATCGATCGATTTTGACAACAACTTTTCACCCAATGCCTATATTGTGGAAGTTCCATGCGATTTTCAGTGATTTACAGCATTTAAAAGTTCAGTGAAAGCTGCCATCTTGGATTTCAAGTTGACTTCCGATAGCGAAATTCAACTTCTTCTAGTTTAGTCCTTTCACCAAATACCAATATTGTGGGCCTTTCATGCGATTCTCAGTTACTAACAGCTTTTCAAAGTTCAGCGGAAGATGCCATCTTGGATTTCAAGATGGCGGCGGAAAGAAAACAATCGACTTCTTCTAGTTTAGCCCTTTCACCCAATATCCGTATAGTGGTGGTTTAATGCGACTTTTTGTCATTTACAGCATAAACAGTTGAGCGGATGCCGCCATCTTGGATTTGAAGATGGCGTCTGGTAGCAAAATTCGACTTCTGCTCGTTTAGCCCTTTCACCCAATATCAATATTGTTGGGGTTTCATGCGATTTTAAGTCATTTACAACATTTTAAAGATCAGCGGAAGCCGCCATCTTGGATTTCAAGATGGCGTCAGATAACGAAATTTGACTTCAACTCATGATTTATTCCACGGGTCATTCACAACCAATCCCTTTTCATTCAAAAAGTCTGTCCTCATTTACTGTACTAATGATTAACAACTCAGAAATGAGGAACTGATCCTAAGCGTGTGATTGGTTGGCTTGCGAGAGAAACGTCAGATCGTAGCTTTTTTGGAGTCATTATTAAACCATAATTAAATTAGCCATTTTTCTGACCATAGAAAAGCTATTGAGCATTGAACTGACTAACGCCATGTAGGTTGCAAAATCGAAGGGCACAAAATGACACCATGTTGATGGATTCACAATGCAAGCATTTGAAAATATTTTCTCAGGCCTATTTTCCATCAATTCCATCATGACTGACCATCAGATTTGACGAGGCGCATTTATTTTGAGATGCTATTTCATACACAGTTTACCTAAAATCTTGACTGGCAGTAGAAAAGATGTTCATAATATGGTTAAAACATTGGTGTTTTGTCTATTAATTTTACCAGATCATATCTCAATAATGCAATTATCATTCATCAACCATTATGGTTGCTGGAAAAAATAAAAAAAAAAACTTCGAGAGCTCACAGAATCGAAAAAAACAAAAATTGCGAGCATGTTTAATAATAGCTTTTTAAAAGCTTTGGAGCCCAACATTGATGACCAACTATGATTGGTCATTATGACGTTTCTAGGATAGGGGCAAATAGCGGCGAATGGGTTTATTAGAGTCCAGGTGATGTTATAGAATGCGCTTTAGCTTTTTATGAAGATTAATGCTATAGTCCAAACGAAATTTTGCTGACCATAATAATGCTAAAATTGTTACTTGGGCTCGGAAATTTCCGTTTACTGTGCAGATCAATTATTTTTTGGATCGGTCTTCAAAATTGGAATTTTTCCAATACTTCCATTGCACCCTAACGCTGCTGTATACATGAATTGAACTGTATTATACGAGGAATGCTACTTTCAAGTTGTTCAGTATTGCGTATTTGCGCAAATGAAGTATAATGTATGGCGCCTATAACGAACTGCCTAATATTAATTAAAAACTGTTCAATGATTTATTGTAGAACGAAATCCACCAGGGAAGCTATTATAATTAAGAGAAAAAAAAAATTAAACGAATCTACTCAGTGGGTATCTCGTGATAGATTTGTCGAGACTGAAAAGTTGCCAAGAATTGAACATGAATGTTTGCACTTTCTCAGACGGTTTGTCAACAAGCTCACCTGTCGGTTGATAATCATCATCAATTGGTGACATACCTACGAATATAACCTTACTTTAGTGTCTGTTGATTTGTTTCGGGATACAGTGCCGAGCGTAAGTTAAACACAATTTCATAATGTTTGAAGAGGGTTTGAAAACAAACGATTTGTTTTTTTTTAGTTTGAGTATCACAAGAATGTCCTTATGATCATGCTAATGAGTATTCAAAAAACAAAGTGTAGGTAATATTTAAACTTCAAGTTAAGGCAATGCAAAAATGGTGCAACTACTGTGAATGCTAATCTCAATTGAAATTTATACAAATTTAATTTCATATCAAGATAAGACAAATAAATATAAGTTCATTATCCCAAATTGCCACAAAAGCTATTGCTGTGAATGGAACCGTGAAAAAAACAATCAATCATTTGATGAGCTCATCTGAACTTTCTCTGAAGACAACATGTAGTCTATTGATAATTATATTGAATAAAAGTGATTCAGGTGTCTTGTCTAACTCTAGCATAGAACAGGTTGAGTCATGGATGATGTCTTGTATCCCTTTCCTTATCCAATGTTTCAATGCTCGCCCAACTTCGCAACACCATGTGACAGGGTTAAAAATCTACAGACACAATTTTGTTGAGGTGTCTGGCATCGGAGCGAAAAGAGAACTGAATACATCATCAGCGGAAGCTATAAATAATTATTCAGCAACCTGACTTGGGGGATTGTCAACAATCGATCAGTATTTCATCAAAATAGCAGACAAGTGCAGGGTTTCGATTTTCGCTAGGCTATTCGATTGATTCGAATGATGTGTAAGTGGAATCTAAGAATCTTTCAAACAATTTATCAACTAAAATGTGGTTCTCAGCACTAGGTATTGACGATAAGGCCTCGCATTTCCTGTTCAACTTATTCCTGTTGTTCTGTTTACGAGAACCGGACCAGAATTGTATCATGTGCCCGGTGATGGTGTACGCTATGCTTGCCACCATGTATCAGCTAGCCGATGGGAATGCGGCCTACGAATTGAGCAGCTTTCTGGAGCTAGCCTACGGAATACACCAGATTAGGTCGGACATTCGAGAGATGTGGCTTAAGTACGAACACTACGCGATCAACACTACTTCTAAGCTATTCTATTCGAAGGAGATCGAGTTGAGGGCCAATCAGTCTACGGTTGTTAGCGTTCCAACGAGAGCGATCGACTTCAACGATGGGCCTCCGGTGGCCGACGTAGTCAACCATTGGGTTAGCAGGGTGACGAATGGGAACATCCACAGCGTATTGGAGCCTAACGAAGACATTTTAAATACAAACTTTCTGCTGCTAAACACCGTTTATCTGAGCGCATCCTGGCAGGCACCCTTCACATCACGAAACACCGGCAAAGCTGTGTTTCATTTCGAAAACGGGATCCACGAAATCGACATGATGCAGAAGAGGGACAACTATCTGTTCGGCCATTACCGCGGTTGTCACGTGCTCGAGCTTCCTTACGAAAACGGAACCGACCTTTCACTGCTTCTGGTGATGCCAAAGGAATACACTGCCCTCAAACATATCATTCCTATGCTGGATGCAAGTTGGATCTCTCAAATAGATGGCACCCTTGGGTACACCAATTTCATTCTGTACATCCCTAAGTTCACAACGATCAAAACGATCTCTACCAAACCCCTTCTAAAGCACATGCAGGTGCAGGAGATCTTCAAACCGGGGGCCTTCGACATTTCAACCAGGACGGCATTACAGTTGCTGGACGTCCGGCACTGTGTTCATGTCGACGTAGCCGAGAAAGGAACTCGGACGGCCAGTGCAAAAGGTGAGGTTGTTAAATTTAGTTAAAAGTATCAAACATTTTAGGGTTTTTTTTTCTCTCTCAGGGATGTTCCTGGACGAGTTGTCTGACCCGGCTCCGGTGCGTCAGTTTTGCGTTAGTCGACCATTTCTGTACGTCATTCGGAAGCAATCGACCAAGGAGATTTACTTCATCGGACACTACTCCCATTATGAGGATTGATTGTGATCAAAATTTTTTTAAATTTTTGTTCCAAAATTTATCTGCAAGGTTTTTAAGTAGGTACTTACATGTATGATATTGTTACTGAATTGTTACAGAATATATACATGAGCTCAAACCAGCATTGGAATTGGCATCCGTCACGAAAAAAAAGTATTCGTTAACAATAAAAAAGCGCAATCTAGGGTCAACTATTTCTGTTTACTTTGTCCAGTTTTGTAGTTCATGTTAACAAGATAAACAAGCCGTATAGTTGGAACTTACTTACTCAATTACCCCGTGTCGATTCCCCGGCGCATCGGGCCGTGGTAAAAGACCTCCACTTTTGCCGATCCGGAGCCAGCGTCTTCACTTGGTCCCAATCGCGGTTCTCGTCGACAGTTCGGATTTCAGCGGCTAGGCTTAGCCGCCACGAGCGTCTGGGACTGCCTCTCCTTCGATGTCCTTCTGGATTCCATTCAAACGCCTTTCTGAAACGCCTTTTTGAATCTCGATTCCATGCGCCTTTTGATGACACCGGCGATGTTGCGTCGGGGGATTGCAATAGAGAGAGATTTCTTTGCATTTGGAATGATAATGATCAAAATTTCATAACTGGAGTTGAAAAATAAGTTTATATTTTTGCTACCTAGTTATAAATTAGAAAAAAATATAATATTCTTCAGTGTTTCCAAACATATGTGTGTAAAGATATTTTTTAAATAGATTTTCATCAAAAGTCAGAGCTGTTATAAATAAAAATTACGTTGGATAAGGCTTCTCGTTGACTTGTTCAGAATAAGATCATGTTGACTTACTTTTTTATTTACTACGAACAGTTTCCTTTGTTTTTAGCAAGGAAATTCAATTGCAATAAAAGGCTTAAAATTACTTCACATTCAATTGCGCCTTCATAACCCAAACACACCAACACGTGTACAGAAACGGCCGGCTTCATCGAAGCAACCCGATGCGAGCACCCTGATAATGTAACTAGTCGTCGAGCATCCGCATGGCATGCTCTTATCAGGCATGTAAAAAAAAACGTCACAATCGGGGTAATTATGTCGTGCGGCCATTCAATTTCAAGCCATTCATGGTGAACTATGATGGGCGCATAGCCACACATAATGGAGGTGGAAAAATTGATCAATGAAAAATGAATTAATTTCAATAAAACGATTAAGCCACACGCACATTCCGGGACCCCATTCCTATTGTAGTGAATATAAAAGAATGGGAGAGAAATGCATCGAGATACACGCAGCATATAGCGTAGTGATTGCTGAAAGCAATTCAAATTGAGTGAAAATCAATCAACTGTACTTTCCGGCCACTGATCCGCGTCGCCGGTAAGATTCAAAATTGGTTTCACTATTCCTGCTGTCTAAAGTTTGGATGCTTTGACCATTGCATACTTGTTCAGAACATCAATCTAGCGGAACTAAATGCATAGCGCTCAGGGATAAAAGATTAGTATCTTCTGCGAAATTGTTCAGTTTTACAAGGCGCATACTTTGAAATGAAATATAAAGACGAGGGGTTTACCGATAGCGATATAAAAATGATAACTTTTTTGATAAGCATTCAAGGGCTTAAGTTTTTTCTACAAAATTGTTTATCTGACCAAAATACACAACTTTGCTCAACAAGTCAAAGCTCTACAATTTCATTCTAAGGAGATATTATAAAATTTGAAAATTACCTGAAAAATAAAGAATTTAGAATCTGGAACGTTGTAGGTAGGTCAAAATAATTAGCAGTCTTCGCCGCAAAGTTGTAACAAGCCATGATCTACAATCGCTACAACTACATTATGATGTGTTTTGAAATAGCTGAAGCGCTATAGAAAGCATTAAGTATAATTTTTTGACGATTTTTAACGAAATATACTTCAAAATCAGCACATTTTCTTAATGCAAAATCGTCAGATGGAACTAGTCAAATTGTAGCTCTATAACTCAGTTGACTTTATCGAGTTTAATTTGCTGCTAGATTCTGCGGCAGAAAATGCTCATCGCGCCCCGATTAATGGTGCTTATAATGCCCCACTGGGGTTCTCATTATGCCCCTTAAGTGACTGATTTTCAGCTTTCGCAAAATAAAAAATAAAATGCATTTTTAAACACTTTGATCTACTTTTTAAAGTTTTTTAGAGTCTGAACACGAAAATATGTTGTAAATCACCTAAATATTAAAGCTGTTTTCTATGGATAAATTTCGAACTTCTTAAGTAGACCATTATCTTCAAAGATTTTCATCATATAATGCGCTTTATTGATACAGTATCAGATATTAGGAAGTGTCATTTTTTTCAATGATTTCTACACACAAACTTTTATAATTGAAAAGATACAGTGTAATTTTTTTCTAGGTACAAAGTTTCAGCCAATACCATTTAAAGCAAATTTGTCGAAGACCTCAAATTGATATGACGATTAGGAAGCGCGCTATGATTTTTTCAATGTTGAAATGTGTTATAGCGTGTCTAAAAAAAACAGTTTTTAAGCTCTTATTCTATTGGATGAATTACTTAGCACTTTTAATAAATCAAAATGAGCACTTTTTGTCTTAGATAGCAAATGTTTATCTTGAAACATGAAACAAGATGTATTTTTCAAACTGCCACAACTGCCAAGATTGGGTCAAACCAAAAAAAAAAAAACAGCGTTGTGTAGGTCGAATTTCAATCTTTTATTTATGGTAGGGGAGATGGGGGCATAATGGCCACCTTAAGGAAAACGGTTATTTAACCATAGAAAATAGCTAAAATATGGAGGTTACATTATTGTTTCGTGTTCAGACACTTGAAAAGCCTATTCCCTAACGGGCTGAAACGTGAAAAACTAGATGAAAACGTTAAAAAATGCATTTTAAAAAAAATTGCCAAAAGCTGAAAACCAGCCACTGTGGAGGCATAATGAGAACCCCCCCTGAGGCAGTATGAGCACCATTAATCAGGGCAAGATTTGCGTTTTCTTCCGGGGAATCTAGCAGCGAATTCAATTCGATGAAGTCAGGTGAGTCGTAAATTCATCAAACAAAACAATAACAAAATAATCTAGGTCTGTTTGTAGAATACAAACAATTCACGCACGCTCATACATTAAGTGCTTTGTTCGGAGGATGATGCTACTAGCCGTATAATGTAACAATAAAAAAATCGATCATGAATTGTGAATGGAAAAAAAATCACCTCGAACAGAAATCTAACTCTAGTCTTTTGATTACCTCTCCGACACCTTACCAATAGGCTAAATTGTCGGATGAAAACTAGTCAAGGTGTGGCGCTTTAAATCAATTTTAATTCGCTGCTAGATTCTACGGCAGAAAATGCTCATTATGCCTCGATAATATGGTGCTCTATATGCCCCTAGTCAACAAATTTAAGTAAAAACGTGTTTAAAAATTGATAAAAGTGAAAAATCAAAAATTTTATGATGGTAAAAATTGAGAAACAATGTGTACATCATGTTGCAGTGCGTACATTATTGATCAAGGTTATTTTAAGATCATAAGAGCTTATTTCGTGGTGCTCAAAAATTATAATATTTTCGAAACTTTAGAACCAAGCTAGTTTTTTTTAAATATCTCTGTAAAGATGATAAGGAGATTCCTTTTTTTGTAAAAAATTAATACTATAGGAAGTACGAAACAAATCCTCATGAAAATTTATTTAAGAAAATACGCACTTTCGTAGAAAAGCGTAGTTCTCATTATGCCTCGGGTGCTCGTTATGCCCTCATCTCCCCTACTATCCCTGATGCGTTATTTTTTAACTTGAGAAAAAAAAACAATACAAAATAACACATTAGCCTAACCCTTTAAAGGAAAGTCCTCTGATTTTTTGTCGAAAAGTCGCATTTTCATCGTACAGTTAATAGCTTAATGCAATAGAAAAGTAAATTTAACGATTTTGCACCATTTCTTATTATTTTGGTCAAATTCAATCAAATATTGTGAAATTAAATTCCAAAAAAGGTTATTTTTCTTGGATAAACATTTCAACCATGTTTATAAAAGTGTAAACTTAAAATGTTGCCTCAAATTAGATTCCAATGGATCACTGGAAAAAGCTTATTTTCCGAGTGGAGTCGCCACTAGCGCTCAGAGCTGTCAAACCTCATGATCAAAGTAGCAGAGGAAACACAGAAAAATCAACAAAACATGGCACTGTGTTGTCATATGAGAAATCACGCGGACAAAAATCGGAAAAAAAATTTCAATTAAATTTTTATTAGGAAGAAGACATTTTGTTTAAAAAACTCGTGTTTCAGAACTCTTTCATTCTTAACCCTTCATTTCATGATTTTTTTGAATAAGTGGCTTGTGATATAGCTCAGTTGGCAAGTCTGTTGTCTCCTGAGCCGATGTCCGCGAGTTCGAGCCCAAGAGTAAATATCGAACACAGTTGTACCGGATAGTTTTTCAATAACGATCCGCCAACTGTAACGTTGATAAAGTCGCGAATGCCATAAAGATGGTAAAACGACTATAATCGAAACAAAAAAAAAAAAAAAATTTCATGATTTTTTATTTTTTCTTGAAAAAATTCTCAATAGTGCGCAATGATGAGTACATGAAGGGAAAAATAATGAAAAAATATAATTTTCACACATTTCGAGTATTTAGCCAAAATATTAATTGTTGCAAATTTGCAACAACATGAAATGGTTATACCTTTTTGTTCCTCACACAAGACAGCTAGATGTAAATGTTTACTCTTAGTTTATCTTGCACTAACCATAGTTTTAGCTCAAATCGTAAACCTAGTGTCTGGACACCATTTAGCTGCGGGTAGAACCTATGTATGCTGGTCATGGGTGCACGGATTCACCGCAGTCCCTACCTAAGTATGTGCTTACATGCATTATTGAGATTAATTAGATCGACAAATCTCCAGTTCTTGTTTAGTAACTTCATTTTTTGTGAAAGATTTATGTGGTTTTATGATCTTCGTGTTCATGGTTCTTAAACGCAATATACAACAATCTAAAAAAAAAAGTTCATTCTCGGCTGACAACAACGAATTATAAAACCATTATAACAGAAAAAGTGATTGTTGTACATAGTATACTTATTTGCAAAGAACCAAGTAACTTGAAAATCAGGGAATACAAATTGTTGAAGAAACAATTTGCATTGTTTATTGAAACACCAATAATAAAAAAAAACAAGAAAACAATATTTTCAATATTCCTTAATAAAGAAAACCGATAGATAAAATACCTTCAAAATGCACTCATATAACTTTTGTTGATTTTTTTTTAATCATAGGTTTATTTATTTAGGCATTTTACTTATGAGTTTCATTTTGCCGAGTGGATCACTATTTAATCCATGTTAGTAGAGGAAGGAGCCTAAATAGTTGCGGTGACTCAATTAGATTTGATTCTGATTTGGAAGAGGGAAGGGGAACGTTTAGGGTTCAATATCGAAAACGTTTTTCCGATGGTACACATTCAGAAGAGTTAACGGAATTATAAATAAGTAGGACTAAAATGAAACTACTATTTAACCATCATGCACCGTTTCCTTATCACATTCGTTCTGGAAACATTGATACGGTAAACATAAATATTGTTTAAATGATAAAAAGTAATTGAAGCACATTATTGAACTCATGTTACAAACTAGGGTACTACATTGTATGATGTTGAAAACATGTAATGCATTTGCTCTTAAAAATTCAATGTACTAGAATGGAAAAAAAGGATGTTAATAATTAATTTACTAAAAATGCAAAAATATTTACTTCGAACCCAGAAAATCTTTCCCGGGGATCACAATATAATATTTAAAATCATAGAAACACAGCGCTTGTTGTATTTAAAAAATGAGAGATTTAAACTATTACTACAAATACTTCAACTACTCAAAAGTCACAAATTTGTACTAAATGTGACCCTTTGGAAATATATTATCGAACTTAATAATCTGAGAATACATTTGAGAACATACTTAGGCAGAAACTGCGGTGAATCCGTGCACCCATGGTGGAAAACCAACATTCAACATACATACATAAGTGACCCTTTGGAAATGCAATTTTTCAACTTTTATGCAGGATTTCTAACGAGGTTTCGTAATTAATGCCATTTTTTAACTTTATGATACGAATGGTTGATGATATAGTCAAAAGGATTTTTTACTGTTTTTCCCATATTTCTTCAGTTAGTAGCCATTTTGTTCAATTAGAGGCTAATGTATCTGCATTATTTTTAAAAATGTCTCGATAACATGATAATATAACATTAAAATAATAATACTTTCATCGGGTCACATATACACTGTTTAAACGATGGAACTTTCGAAAACACACTTTGTAGCCCATACACGTAACTAAAGGTGCTACCGTTGCATGATGTTGCAAATTTGCAACAATTAATAAAAGGCCATTATATCAGACCAAAATTAAAAAAATCTTCAAATTATATTCAATTGTGTTAATTGCATTACTGAAAATGTGAAAATATTTTTTCCAGTCATTTTTTTTTTCCTCGGTGCGAATTGGACTAGGTCATAGGTCGGTGACGTGCGGCTCGCGAGCCGCATGCGGCTCTTTAGATATCAAACTGCGGCTCTTTAGCTCACTGCGCAAATATTATGCGCAAGTATATATTTTTTAATAAAATATTTTAAAGATCGTGCTAAACCAATAATTGATTCTTGTGACCTGACACTAGAATTTTCATAGGTCAAGAATAAAATTCAAGTTCCTCCATTGTCGTACCAGGTTCCTAATTCCGTCGTACAAGGAGACCGGAATTGTCTCAATTTATTCCACCCTCTTCAGAAACACATTTAAAATTTTGCGGTTGCGGTTCATGCAATTAGCATCAGCTTACATCGAACGGATCAACCGCGCAGGATAACAGCAGAAGTTCTCTCGAGTAACCAGTCGCAATAAGCTATGAAACCAGGATAGCTTTATTCTAAACAGGTCTACCATTGCTTGGCTAATGCATCTGCAGGCAGCAAAGTATTATACCTTCTATTCAATTCCACCGAAATTGTCTCGAACTATTCCTCCCTCATGGGGGATAGATTTGAAATTTTGCGGTTGCGGTTCATACAAATGCGATTATTTACTTCGCACGGATCAACCGCGCAGGATAACTGCAAAGTTATATTGAGATCTAAGTCGCAATAAAATGGTCTTGCCAAGAAATCCCAAGGTAGCATTTTTGTAGCTAAGTACCATTGCTTGGCTAAGGCAATTGCAGGCAGCACAATATTAGACCTTATAAATTGAATCCACCCTGCAAATGTATTTTGTACCAACACACTCTCCAACGGACTGGGCTGCCATGATCCAGGAATTGTCCGTAAAATAAGATTTTATAACATTCAAACAGACATTTTTCACAAATTACATGGCACAAATTTACAAAGTAATTGCATATATTTAAAGAACATCAACATTTTTAATAGTACTATATGTTTTTCTACGCAATGAGACTGAATAGTAAGACATTTGAGGAGAGGCACAATCACACTTGCGTTTTGTCAACATGTGTATTCTTATGCATGTGGGAACCCTGGCGAAGGATATCGACACAAAGCAAAGCCATGTTGATGCGTGTAATGCGCATTAGACTGGTTCAGCTCATCTATTCAAGTTTTTTTTGCGAGCGATAAAAGTTTTTGCAAAAATGAATATCTGAATATAGATACCTCATAAGCATTTCAGATTGCTCAGTATTAACAGGGCTTGCCAGGATTTCCTAATAAAAATGGGAAATTCCCGATCCGGTTGCCCAGAGCAAAAACGCCAGATTTTTTCCCAGATAATTCACAATTTTTACGAAATTCCTAAATTTTAACTTGTTTTAGCGAACATAAATTCGCATCCCTGTTTTGAAACTGTTCGAAATTATTAAATTCTAAATCTGAAATGACATATGTAACCAGTTATCAGAAGCATAATTTTTGAAGATTTACATTTATGGCTACATTTATATCAGTTAAATTTTATCCCATTCTTCTGGATTTTCAAAAAGATTAGCTAAATCTGGGAAATTGTCATAAAAAAGTTTGACAATTTTAAGAAAAGCTATTTTCCCTTACTTTGTTATTTTGAAAGCTTTTCTTTGCCGAAGAAATTATAAATATTCGGCTTATGTTAATCTTTCGCTTTAACACTATACACACAATTCATTTAAGCTTAATAAGGATATTAAATTCCCTTGACCCGGTTTTTGAAAAACGCATTCAAAATTATAAAAAAACACCGTGTTAGAAGAGTTGACGATCTAGAAGAGAATCCATATGCTTAATGGTAGTCAGAAACAAATTTAAAAAAAATACTAAGAATCAGAAAAAACTCTGACGATGTTAAAGTTTTTTTTTTTCGTAAAACTTATGTTCATTGATCATTCATATATTTTGTTTTTATTTTAAACATAGATAATAAATCTTTAATGTGGCTCTTTTAACTCCGAAATTTTGAAAATTTTAAGTTTTTGGCTCTTCTGACTCAAAAGGTTGCCGACCCCTGGACTAGGTCAAAGTTCTGAAAAATAAGCCTATTTTAACATTTCATATTTTTCAGATTGAAGTTGGTCTAGTTTGTGCATATATACTCGGAAAGTCATTTTTTTTTAAATTGAATGGTATCTTGAAGTTAGAAATATGATTGTAATGAAGAAACAAGTTGACTATTTGAATTTCTGCATAATTTACAACAGCATTAATTAATTGTTGCAAATTTGTTACTTTATGAAACGGGTTAAGTATAGAAAAATGAGTAAAAATTGCAAAGATATAAATGTTTGATAAAAAAATAACAAGGCAAATTTATGATCACTTATTACAAAAAAACTTCTACATACAATACATTTATGTAAACGTTAATCTCTATGAAAATATAGTGTTGAGAGGCTTCAAAATCACGAAAAAGAATATAAAATATGATGAAATGAAGGAAATCAGAAAAAAATGAAATAATTGAAGTTTTCGGACGAGATCATTAGGTCCGGCTGATTTTTTTCATGTTTTAAGTGGATATTTAACAAGTTCTGAAAAGTTCAGTCCCGATCTCAAGATTTGAAGCTTTTTTAGAATTTCATCAGGATCAGTTTTTTTTACCTATCCTCTATGCAAAGTAATTATAAAACGAAAAGATCAGTTTTTCATATTTCCAGGTCACCCGTCTTTGACTTTGAAACTAGGTATCCTAACGGGCTACCTATATAAATAGTCCTTACTTTTAAAACGTGATTTTATAAAATTAGAGCTGTTTAAAATATAAAAGGGTAGCCACTGAAAGGATAGGGGCCTAAGTTTCGCTCAAATACATGTATAATTTTTCCCATTTTCTTTGAAAAAAACATTTTTTAATTAAAATTTTATTATTTAATTTCCAAAATGTGATCGTGAAATATAACCTTTTTATCTTACGATCGTAACCAAAAGAAATGACAGTCAAATTGTTAAAACCATTCTATACATGTTTGTTTTTCGAAATAATCGAAATTTTTCGGTGAGTTTTAATATAATTCAAACAAAAGCTACTCCTCGAGTAGCTCGAATTGTATAGACAACTAGTAATTTTTTTTGATTATTATTAAAACTCGCCGGACATCGTCGATAATTTCGAAATACAAACAATAACGTTGATAAAACCAAAACTCCAATGAATATAAGTTTGTCCGCTTGCTTGTATGACTATCTCTCATAGTGCGTTACCATAGTTGCCATAGTTACCAAAGGAATTGTTTAATTTTCATAATAAAAAAAATGAGCGCCAAGAATGGGCATGAAGTAAACATGAAAAGTTACACGCTAACTTTTGGCTACCCCTTAACGAATACTTTTGACCCGTTATTTAATAAGACTGGGAGAACTCCTTTTTCCGGATATAGTCCCTTTACCCTTTAAGGGGTACTCAGCCTGATAACGCTTGTAGCGGGTCAAAATTACCCCTTATTTCAAAACGCTTGTGGCGGATGAAAATTACCCCTTATTCCAAAAGCTTGCATATGCAATTTCAGTAGCTGTTTATGGGAAATAAATTACACAAAAGATTATGTTTCATTTCATTTATTCAGATCACAGTAAATTGAAACAAAAAATTCATGTTGTATGTTTATTCACCACCAATCCATTGTGATTCGGGTTTTAACAATCGTTTTTTTTATCGTCGCACACATCCGGAACTATGCAGTGCTGAAATATGTTAAAAAAAAAATTTATTTCTGAATGAAACAATTATAATTTAAACGAAAATACTTACAATCTTTCTCATCATAATCTGTTTTCCGGACAAAAAGTAACGCTTTGGATTTGTTAACATCTGAAACTACCCCTTTTGAGGGGAATCGAGCCTTTCGGAATAAGGGGTAATATTAATCCGATAAATTGACCCGTTATTTGACAGATCGTGAGGGTTCTCAATAACGGGTCAATTTTACGCCTTTAAGGGGTAGCCAAAAGTTAGCGTGTAGGCTGGCAGATTTTATGAGGTTTTAATTCATAATGAAATGATATCATTAAAAAAAATGACACACTGTTATATTTGTGTTAAGAATATTTAAGTGCATGGCTTGACGAGCATTTTTGCTAAAGATACTATAAGTCTACCTCTGATAATATCTTCGCAATCAATTTTGTCACGATAAAGTACAGTAGTTTTTCGATTTTATCACTGTTCGCTTTTTTCACTACTCGCCAAATTCACGCTCGATTTTATCACAGTTTTTCAATAATATCAAAAATCATTCAAAACCCATTTCAAATATAACGTTGAGCTCTATTGTTCTTGGTAGTTTAATGGTTTATGATGTGGTATATGAGCATGCTGTTTCAAATTTTACTAAATAGATGTTTACTGCCGTGTTACGCTGAAGTGACGCATAAACCATTTTTGTTTTTAGCAAATAAAAGCGATTTTCTCTTTTTTCTCTTTATTCGTTAATCTGGGACTTTTCATAAAATGTGATCTGTAGAATTCATGCAAAAATAGACGACACATGCAGCCTTTTGAAACACAATTCTTAATTTTGCGTAAAATTCGTACAATTCCTTCAAATGGGCATGCCTCAGTTCGGCGTATAAACGTTTGTTTTGACTTGACGATTCTCTATTGAGGTGACGTTTTCCATAGTCTTGACGTGCAACTGGAACAAATTTCGTTCCTCAGTTAAAATGGCCAGTGCGTTGGATCTTCCTTAATTGTATCCGAGTGAGGGTGTTAAAAATAGGGTGTCCAGCGACCAAAACTGGCCGAAATAAAAAAAAAAGGTGAAATTCGTCAGAGGATCGTTTTTGTTTCATTATAAATCTTGTTTTAAAGGAGATTGGAAGCGGTTTTCATTATTCACAGTGAAACAACTCAGGGAAGTAAATGAAAACATTCGATTTTCTCAAAAACTGATTGATATTTTCTATATTTGTTGAAAGCATTTGAAAGCTTAAAGGAAAATGCACAAAATAGCGTCGAAAAATCAATATCGGAAAAAATGGATATGCGTCACTTCGTCATATCACGGCAGTTTAATCGTCATTCGGATTTTCAAATGTTTTTTTATCAACATAAGTATTTCAACGTCAAACTATGAGTTGAGTTGATGCGGTTTTTGTACTTTGTAAATTATTCTTTAAAGGAGATCGGTTCCATCTCAACGATGTTTTTTTTTATGAAGATGTAATTTTATTTGCCTTGGCTTAAATATGCGATAGTGACTTCAAAACTTTTTTTCTGAAAAATGTGGTAAAGGGGAAATGGTCGGTAAAAGACTTTGTGGGGCTTTTGAAGGAATAGGGGAAGTCGGTATAAGATAGAACCGCTGTTTTCCATAAAAAAATCATTAGAATCATTCAATGATACACTATAAGTTTAACACTATTAAGGTGATGGGCTTGTGATATAGCTTAGTTGGCAAGTCTGTTGTCTCCTGAGCAGAGTTCGAGCCCAAGAGCAAACATCGAACACAGTTGTACCGGATAAGTTTTTCAATAACGATCCGCCAACTGCAACGTTGATAAAAGTCGCGAAGCCATAAAGATGGTAAAACGACTATAATCGAAACAAAAAAAAACTACTAAGGTGATATTTTATATACTTTTTCGTTTAGGAGAAGTCGTAAGATTGCTTTGGAGAAGAGTATTATGAACTAAAGACGATTCTTTGTGTATGGATCAAAACTGATTGATACAAACCCTGAACACTTCTTTAGAAATTATGATTAATCATTTAAGACTAGAAAAAATACATTTTTTTTTTCAGTTTCGTCAAATTAACGGTTTCGCTAAATTCACGGTTAAATATTTTTGGGCGTAATGAAATCGAAAAATTACTGTAAACGCAAAATAATTTTGAAATTATTACTACGAGATTTTTCACGTAAATTTAGATTTTGTTGCATATTATCGATTTCACGTAATTGTTGTTGTAATCACAGTGTATCAAGGACGCCCTGGTAGAAACTTCTTCCACATAACTGACTCATGAATTTCACGTGGATGGCTTGCAGTACATTTTCTCAAGCGTGTGCTATTAAATTCTAGTTAGAATAAAAGCTGCCATCAGCCAGCTGTTTTTATTTACTACTTTGAAAAATCGTATTGAACGTTTTGTGTTTGTTTTTTGGAAATCTCGTGGATTTCCGGATACCTTGAACCTTGGCCGTGATTTGTGGCGCTCAAAGTTTCAGTTAATAGTAGACAAAAATTTGCCATTTACTCGTACAAGCTACGTGAATATCAATTGAATAAAAATAATGTAGGGTTTTTCACGTAGCCAGGACGTGCGGATTATTTTGAGTGTACCGTCCTCTCTGTTGTGTTGTGAGCCTACTTGGTTGAATGCTTCAATTTCGATTGCTTTGATTGAGTGTACCGTCCTGGACCAGTGTGCATTGCTCTGATAGTCTGAGCTACCTAAAGACCAATTATAATTGCGATTGAAATAAAAAAAATCCTTTCGTTTTTAATGTCTTTAATCTACCTATTCAAGCAATTAACTCAAAACTGGTATAAATCATTGGCACTAAATTTACAATTATAAAAAGAAGATTGGGAATTCTGATTTTACTATGTCGAAGACTTGCACTCAAACTTAAGAAAATAAATTCTGTTCTGAAGGTTGAAATAGAAGACTTTGTTGAAGTAGATACGAGTATTTATTACAAAACAATAGAAACATTCAGAAAAACACTTCCACTTTGTCATGCCGCACACCAATCAAAGTTCGCTCGGATCCATTTGTCGAGTTTTGTGTCAACAGTTCCACAATTTGATCATTTTCCAGATCTAATGGAAACCGGGACAGATCAACGGCCAGTTTTTGGATCTGGACCATAAGAGGACCCTCCCTTAGTATCGCAGCCTCGGTTGTTGTACTGGATCCTTCTAAATCTCCATAGCAACAGAGTCCTCCCTGACGGAATTCGCTACAGATGTAATCGAGACCGAAGGTTACAATCCGATTGTCCATGATGTCTCTTCGAGCTTGGCTAACCCAGGCACAGGTCCATCGATTTCCCATCAGCCGAATCGTTTGCAGCTTAGGGAAAGCTTCCGGAAATCGGGGGAACTCCTGCAGCAAATTATGGCTGATCATCAGGTCCTTCAGCATGGTAAGCGTCAGATCCGGACTGGAATCGATCGATGTGATCCGATTGACCGAAAGGTCCAACTTTTTCAGATGAACCATTTTACTAAACACATCGAGATCCACCTGTTCAATTTCGTTCTGTGACAAATCCAGTGAAGTAAGACCTTCCAAGTATCTTAGATTACGGGAAATTGTATTCAATCTGTTTCGGCTGATCTGTAGAGCCTTTAAGGCTGTATTCACAACAGGAAGAACTTCGAAAGTGCTTAAATTCGTTTGGAACACGGCCAGCGATTCCAGTTTCATTGACCAGAAGGTAATCAGGGGAATGCTTCCATACATGAAGGTCAGATATCTGGTGTGAGGAATTCTGTAGAAGAACGATTCCTCGCAGCGTGCCATGGAAAAGGACTCCAGAATAAGCTCTGTAGCATTAGGAAGCTTTCCAAGGCTTACTGCGTCATTCGGCAGTGATTCGTTGATCGTATTGTTGATAATATTACGGAAATGGGTGATCTGATTTGCATTCCTTTGCCTATGATGGGGCACTGCTCGATTTTCGACCGACTGCAAGTTCAAAACCGTAAACGATACCCTAAAAACATAATATTTGCGGTTTAAAATACGTAATACAGTAAAGTAATAAAAATGTAAATCTTACACTAACAACGCTAGGTTCAGCTTCATCTCAGGCAGCAAGGGCACGAGCTGCGAGCTCTTTATCAATTTAGTTCAAGATTAAAACTGCGTTCATCACTGGGACTTGGTCAGCATTTGTCGGCGCTAGAGAGAAATGGCACCGTCCCGTTCCTGCTAACTTTTAGCTGTATTTGTGTACGGAACTAACAGATTAAGTCACTAGCTACAACAATTACATCCCGGCTAATTGCTTTGATTTTTTTTTTCTTCAAACGGCTTAAGTTATGCTGATGATAACCAACGACGACGCTGTCAATAATTAAGTCAATTAAATTGGAGTTCTCAGAAACGATTGCGCGAGAGGTAGGACAAAGCTAAATTGTTCAAATCTTATGATAATATTTTACAAAAAAAAGGAAAGAAAATTCCATGGCTCTAAACCAATCCAAATTTTAGACCCAAATTATTTATTTCTAGTATTCAATTAAAAGCAAGCATCCAAAGAGAATATTTTGACTGCACAATAGATTCCAACAGAAATAACTACTCATTAGGGCTTTAGATCTACTCAAAACTGAACTGTACTCATAAGTATCCAAATTGAATTGTTCAACAGTTCTGTTGACAGATTAAAATTTTAGTAAAATTTACTATCAGTAAGATTTACTGCTGTCATTTTTATTATTATGATGAGTTTGTAGACTTCAATAAAAAGACAACGAGCATATCGATCCCAACGGCATTTCGATACTGAACACATTCACCTGACTTTTATCATCATATCCAAGGCCGTATTAAAGAGGGGGGCAATTGCCCCCGAGTAAAAAGCCTAACATTACTTCAATCACACCAATTACTAGGAATCTAGTAAAGGAAATAATTTCTTTTTTGATTTTAAACCAATTGGTTTATTCATGCCCATAAAAGAAATAGAAACTAGAAAATCGGAGTTAAAATGTAAAATATAACAGCTTATAAGGCCCGCTTGAAATAATAACTCGAATAGTTAAACTCGATTATAAGCTTAGGGGGCCCCTAGAGTTAGTATTGCAGAATTTTTCCCACATTTATGAAGGCTGAGAAAATCAGGATCATTTTTATTCGAAAACTTGTAAAAATCTGATCAATTGATTTGAAATTTTTCAAATCAAAATACGGAAAAATCTAGGCAGAATTGAGCGATTTATTGGAAAAAAAAAACAAGAATAAAGTGAGGAATAATATTACAAACTTCATTATTTTTTATCGAAACACATCAGCAACGTTGAAATCATTTTATAAACTTGCAAATAAAAACCTATTTAGATAAAGCTAGATAAAAATTTTTAGCCCAATCTGAGTTTTTTAGGCACAATTTTCTCGTATCTTTGGATAACGTCCGCAATTAAGCCTACCCCTTTTTTGATGCCCGAAAAAAATCTGGAAAATCTTGAATGACTATCCACAATAAATAATAAATTACGTTCTCTCCACAGCAAACATTTTCATAGCTAAATTCTTATGCATTTTTGATATACGTTCCATTTACATTATAGAATGATCGTATGAAAGTTAAAAAAAATAGCATTTCCCTTCCAAAGTGGAGATAATATAAAGAGGGAACACCAAATTATTACGACTCCGAAAATGTCATGCCAATTTTCTTATAGTGTTTAAAATCAAACCAAAATTTCAGAGTAGTTTTATACATACATTTACTTCAAAAATCAAAAGAAAAATTAGTCGATGGAGCCTTGAGTGCAAAATTGAACGCATTTTCGCTCGATGTCCTCTCCATTAAAGTCTTTACAGTGTCATTCGGTACCAGTTTTTCAGTTTTTTTCCATTTTCTTAACATGTTCTTCTCGTCTTTGAATATCTTCTTGCTCTTCTGAAGTTCCCGCTATATCATTGCCCAGTACTGCTCCTCCGGGTACAGTTTCGGACGGTTTTACAGGTTCATGTCCTTTGGACCAAAATGGACAGAATTGGCCTCATACCATTCCAGGACAATTTAAGAAATTGTGGCATTATGCCAAATCTGGCCAAAATAACGGTACTTCGTGCAGCAGCACGAGCTGCTGCAAGAACGGAAAAAGGCGCTTCTCGAGACACTTAGATTTGTAGATCTCGCCATTTACTGTGCCCTTTGTCACGAAAGACTCACTCTTCAGTCCGCAAGACAAATGGCCTGCAAACGAGATATTTGGAGGCGAACTTCGAAATTTTCTTCTTCTTAAATTTGTCGTCCACATCGAACTTGCTCTTGCCGGTGAAAAATTCTAACCCCGGAATTTGCTTAAATCGGCTTTTATATACGTTTCGTCGTCCATCACACAGAAGCCATATTTTGTCAGCATCTTCTCGTAGAGCTTCCGTGTCCGAGTTTTAGCCTTCGATTGTTGCCGCTCATCGCGGTTTTGGGAAGTTCTGTACCTTGTTTGTATGTAGTCCAGCTCTCTTCTTTGCATTCTGGACGTAGCTCTGCGACATACCGATCTTTTTAGCCAAATCACGGCTTGAGACGTTGGGATATGCTTTAATCATCCGCTTCACCTTTCCCTCCATCTTTTTGTTCTCCGGTCCCGGGTTTCTTCCAGCTCCTTTGCCTTAATTCAACGTCAACTGCTCCTGGAGCCGCTTCAACACTCTGGAGATGGTGAATGTTCAATATTTTTCCCAACTGGCGGTGCAACAGGTCAGAAAATTCCAGGTGTTTGGCAAGAATTTGTTTTCTCGACTTGCGTTGGTTTACCTCCATTTTCGTTGAATTGAAAAACACGACTTCTAGTTTGACAGCATGTAAACAATACACATCAATCAGAAAGTGTGCAAAACTTGGTTGATTTTTACCCAATGGTAAAAAAGTTATGCCCTGTTGAATGTGTAACAATAATTTAGTGTTCGCCCTTTACATACATAAATGTCACTTCTTTCTAGAGCGACGAAAACTACACCATTGGGCGTTATTTTTGTTTTTCCTTTTTTTCTTTTTTCCTGTTCATAAGGATTTTAACACCCCTCATTGGGCAATATCCGACATCTTATTCGTACCTATCGGAAGAATACAAGAGAGCGCAAGATTCTGCTCTCATAGCCTTCAAATCGTTGCCAGCGACAATATTTTCAGTTCTCTCATTGGACTATATTATTCAATTCCCATCTGATTTTTAGTCATTTGGATGCACTGCTGGTTGCAGATAGAACATAACGATGATTTTCTCACTTAAAGTCCGCGCGGGAGAAAAATCATCTCAAAATTTACAAATATGGCGGATTTCCTACCATATCCGATTTAAACTGACTTCAGACGACATTTCGTACGATCTTCTCACTATGCAATGGAGTTGCGATTCGCAACACCAGTGTAAACGACTTAAGTGATCATTTATTATACGATTTCATATTTGCTGGCCCAGCAAACATTTTTGTAGGTATATTTCTCAACAACTTTGTTATACGTTTCATATACATTATAGAATGATCGTATGAAATTCGAAAAAAAAACAGCATTTACCTACCAAAGTGGAGGCAATATACATACATATTTTCGATAGAGATAAGAGTATACGAATTGGACGATATTCGACACCTTATTCATACATACTGAAAGAATTGGAAAGTTCTTGCAAATTCACTATCTGATTTTGAGGAATCTGTTTGCACTACTGGTCGCAGAAAGAACAACAAAGCTGTTCTCTCACTTAACCAACGCGAGAAAGAAAAATGAACGAAATCGTCACCAAAATCTGCAAACATGGCGGATTTTTCATCATATTCGATTTAAACCATTTCATCCGACTTCGAGGATCGATTTTTACGACCTTTTACTTGCGTTAGTTGGAATTACGATTGGCAGTGACGTTTTAAATGAATTGAGTGATCATTTTTGATGCAATATTATGTTTGCTGGGAAATAAAAACCACCTTAATAAAAAATACAGAAATTATCAGTTTTTGAACGAAAATTTACAGACCTAGGCAATCTGGAACGATCACTTTGAAGTTAATTATGGGTATGAATAATGTAGTTAATTTTTTGGATCATAATTGAAATTCACGCCTTTTTAGTTTTGAAAAAAAGGCAACTGTAGTTGACTAAATAGGATCAATCTGCAAAGCTGAGTCCTAATTCCAACTAATTCCAATTCAGCCCCAATTTCATACTTTTGATTCTGATGTACTTTTTTAAAAATTATCCTTTGCTAAAGAAGACACTCTGATTTCAGCATATCATTCTCTTAATCTTATCAAGAAAATCGTTTCGAAAAATATTGTTGCATTATATCTCAATTTTAAAAAAAGCCTTCGAATCGCTAAATAATGAAATTTTTTTGGTTAAAATGTTCAAATATGTGTTTAGTTATAGGTTGGTAGACTGAGTCGATTTGGGGTAATTTGTTTTAATTTCTCAAATCCTGGGGCCCAAAAAGCTTCGCTTTGTTTTAAAACTCATCCGTGATTTTTTGCGAAATTTTTAAGTAACGTTTACATGAGTAAATTTGAACTTTAGGTTTGTATGGAAAAATTGAATATTGTTTAATGAAAGATTCACATCATCATTTTTTTTCTGTGAAACCAAGCTTACTTATGATTTATGAACAACTTTGTCGAAGACCGCAACTTCGTATCTTATCAGACAAAAAAGTTATTAGGTGTTGAATGGGGGCATGCCATTTGGCTCTGAAAAATAAAAAATTTAATTGACATCACTGCTGGATGTCTAGCGAGATATTGCATGACTTCATTTCATGCAATACTTCGCGAGGCACCAGCAGTGATGTCAAATGAACGTTTTGTTTATCAATTCGAAAATTAACTTTTGTACATTTGATGAATCAAGCATTTCCCTTCGTTGATCAAATATTATGATGAATTATTGACTTTTTTCGGTGAGTGAAACAACTTTTTTAATTTACGTAAAGTTTGTACATTTGTTTTTGTTGTTGTTGTTGTAAAGAATAGTAAAATATCGTCCTTACATAGATCTCTTCAATGGAAATCTCTTTTCAGTGAGATTCATGGTGTTAGTTAGTTCAATTAAGTGTCATCACATTTTCTCGCACTAAATGATCTATTATTGCGTTCTCAACGTGAATAAAATTTTGCTCGCGTAAGTTTTTTTTTAAATTGCATTCCACAGGACACTTAGAACAAAAATTGTTGGTGGGGGTTTGATGACTGAATTTTACCCATGATTTTTTGCCCAACAATTCTTGAATACAAAAAAAAATTAAAACAAATTATGTTTGTGACTATATGATTATTTATTTTTAAGTACTTTGACATTAAAAGTTTTCGTATTAAACTTTAACTTTAGAAGATTGGTTCTAAACCTCAAAGGTGAGCTAAATTCGCTTTCATCAATGGTTAAAATCTTTGTATATGTTTAGGATTCTGTTAGATCAAACTATGTTGATTTGAGCATAAAATGAGCTTTTTAGGACAGTCCTCTTTTCTTTAAAAAAAACTTATTCTATACTCAAATCAAACCAGCCCAATCTTCCAAACTATTTCGCAAATTCATTTTTTTTACCTTCTATGAAAATAAATAAAAGTTAGAGATAAAAATCATCAGATTTTTGGAACAAATTTCCTTGATGTAAACTTGAACCAAATTAATGAATATTGTATGAAATTTGACTTTTAAAAAAACTACAATATTAACACATTGCGTTTTTTCGCTTGCCGCTAGTATGCTCAATTAAAAAGCATAATTCAAACGTTATGAATCTAATAATGAAATCTCATTCTACAAAATTGAACACAACACTTTCCGTTACTCAAATATTTATATTAAACTAGCAATTTGAATTTTGTTTATTGATTTCTTAAACAAAAAATGGTGAATGTTTATTGTCTTTAATGTGTTAATAATGTTTAACAATACACTGGAAAAATATAAAATTTTCTGCTGATATTGTAAGTGAAGATGTTTCTTCAACAGAAAATATTTTTCATAAAGAATCAATTTCATAATGAAAATCCTGTGTATGATTTTTTTTAAATAAAATTTGGGGTGTTCGGATTAAACAAAGAACTCAAATTCTACCTTTAATTTGAGATTTTCAATTCAATTGTGTTTACAAACTAATTTTGATTAATAATTGAAAATCTGAAAATTGAAATGACAAGCAATCTGAACACATTAAGGACCGGGAATAATCTTTAATTAGAAAACCAAAATTCGGCATTCTATATCTCAGAACACCCTGGAATAAATTTCACAAATTTAACATTTTTTAGTTAAGGCAAATGTTGTGTTAAAATTTGTCGAATAAAATTTAACACACAAATTCAGACCATTTGAATTATTTCTTCGAAGTTTAGCACTTCGTTGGCAAGGCAAAAACGAGATATCTCGTTTTTGGTCTGCAATGCGTTCATGATCTCTTAAATTCCTCAATAATTTATGTTGATTGTAAAATTAATTAACAAGTTTAACCTTTTGCTGAATTTTGAATCTGCATTCTGAATCTGAGTTCTGAACCTGAATTCAAAAATTGCGCTTTGAATCTGTATCCGAGTTTCCATACGATTTCTGAAATATTTAAAAAATACGATTTCCAAATCTTATTCCAGATCAGAGGTTTTTTAGCCAAGTTTTAGAACCCTCATTCATGAATCTTTTAGAAAATTCTGTAGTTCAGGTTTCACTATTTAAATAATGTATTTTTAGTCTGTATTGTGAATCATCATTAAAATATGAATTTACAGAGATCTGTACCTGACTTTTTTATTTTGTATTGTCATTTCTTTTGATTTTTTTTAATTTTGTGTAAGAATTAATTTGAATACAAAACTGGTTTTTTTTTTATTTTCAAAAAAACAAACCAAGGCTAACTCGAAAAATAAAAATGTTAGAAATCTGAAAAAATACATGAATTTTCATGTCGTAAAAATGAATCAAATTTTCAATTTTGGAGAAGATCTTAAGACCCCCGGCGCAAATTGTCAGATGATAATGGGGTATGTTACTGAATCTGGCCCCTGTTTGTGTATACATATTTTAAATGAAATCTTGGGCAAAGTTTCGTATACATGATTTTTAGTTATGAATATCCTACATTTAAACGATAAGGATTCCTTCATGCATGGATTGTGATAAGAGGTGTGAGGGGCTGCAGATTACTCCTTGCTTAAAACTATTAAATTGTTACCCGAAAACTGTTATCCGAAAATTTAATAAAATTAATCACCGCAGCGTAACCGCACCAGCCATACCATGCCACGGCTGGATGATGATCGATCATTGTCACAACAGCCATCAACCTGGAAGGATGGATGGGAATTGTCCCTCGTCGAGGGTTGGAACCAAGATAATTGCTCCGGATTCAGTCCCCGGGAGACAGCGGAACATTCTTCAGTCAGCCGGCCAACATGACTGCTGACACGCTGTGGAAATTTCCGCTAAAGAAAGGCGTTGAAGCGTTTTTGTCGGGTTTCCATGCGAGGAGGCTGCTGGCGAAGATTATTCTTCATGTGAGTCGATGTCTATGAATGAATAAGCGCCTCTTTGAAGGGGGTGACACACACTTCAGTCACTGTTGGGAATAAGCCATCAATTTAAGCGTAACCGCATTAGATAGGTATATGAGCGCCTTTCAACGGGTGTCAATGCGATTTGGGAGCAATCCATTTCCGATGGAAAAAATACACACTAAACTGATACTGATACGTTAAACTATGCTTAAAAATTAGTGAAAATTGGATGAATGGTAAGAATGACCCACTACGATAAAATTTAAGTCATACTTAAATTTAACTCAACTGAGCAGCTCAACATTAACGATCGAGCCTCGAAATTCACACGAATCTTTTAAAACAAAAACAAAACTGTCATCCAATACCGGGCATGCTGCCGGATTGCGGTTATTGATCCCGATGAGAACTTTTTTTTTCTGCTGTTCCTTCCATGCGTTCTTCCGACTTCTGTTGTAGTACACCGTATGAATGAGCTGGGATTCCAGGCTTCAAGTAACCTCGGCTCAAGTTACCCCGAAGAAGAAGGAGGCACATTAAGGAATGTGACCCAAAGAAAGACACGAAATAAGGATCACAGCCAAGAGTTGAGCCGGTACCTAGCTAAATGTTACTTAAGCCGGAATTTCCTAGAGGGACCATAAAGTTGTTCATAAAGCTCAGGGGAATAATGATCCTTAAAACAAGGGAAAAATCTTTTTTCTCTTTCGTTCACCTCTTCTCCAGTTGACTAATATGTTTATCATTTTCCGGTTGCGCAATTCCGGTGTCACATTACTATAGACGCTGCGTGGGTAATGATAGGATTTTCTTCCTCCGTTCATTCATTTGTGCACCCAAAATTCAGCCTCTGTGCCAATGGCGTGTAGTCAATTTCATAGCATCATTGGTACAAGAAGATAACGCGACCGGCACTGATTCGATTTGCGCCCACCGGCATTAACCTCCCAGCGCAACCGAATTGCGTATGTCTGAATGAAACAAAATAAAAACGTTTGCGCGTCCCTCCCCATCGCAACACAAGCCGAAGAAGGATGGAAATAAATACCCGCCAACACCAGGCAGCCAGCGAACCGAGCACTGTGCGTGTGAATGTAGCAAAAGCAACAACAAAAACATTCCTTCAATTCACCGGCAAACAACACCGGCCAAGCTGCCCGGCTTCAGCAGCTGTGTATATGTAGCGTGTGTATGTAGTAGCAGGCAGTAAGCAAAGCACAGTTCTCATTCAATGGGTTTCCCGTTCCTCCACTCCCGTTCCCTTTCCCGTTTCCATCTTAAGACAAAGGAATGCATTGAAAGGAAGCCAAACGCCGGGAAGCCGCCGTTGTACGTTTTTTTTTTGTGATTGATCGGTAACAGAAAGCCTATGACAAATATACCTCGTCCTGCATGAAGCTCGAATAGTACACTGGTTAGGATGTCGGACTGGCAAGACGATACAAATGGTGATTTGAGTTTGATTCTCACCACAGCGCCGTGGTTTTAATTTTTATTTTCTTGTTTCTGGGATAAATTATCCAATAGGAAGGAAATCCCATAAAATGTTTTTCTTGTTTCGCTTGAATGTAGTGGTCATCATTTTGGTTGGGAGCCGAGTCCTTATGCCAGTTACGGTTTTTCAAACATACCGTCTTCGGCACAGTGCACATTTCAGCGCATTATCGGCACAGAGATTTGCTAAATAGGCATAGGATTTTTGCAACCTCTTCTATGGGTGTGGTACGTTATGACTCGAAAACTTCAAGTTCAAGTCTCACGATCATTTGACTTCGAGGTGTAAGGTGACAGGAACATTATTGAGCGAGCATGTCCTTGGACTGCAGTCAGTGGGAATAGGTAAACAACTTCAAACTATAAACTTTAAACGAAAATTATGTGAAAATCTTTGAAGAGCATCTTGAATATTACACAGAAATTATTCTGTGTCGTAAATAAAAATTTCTTTTTTTTTTATTAAAATTATTAGCAACTATCATGGTTAGTCAAGAGAAAATAGAAGTAGGACTATTGTTTTACTTTTCCAAATAATTTATATGTAGTTTCGCTAATACTGAACCTGTCTTGTTTGAGGATCGCTTAACTTATTCAATTAAAAATTCAAAAAGATAAAATCTGATGTTCTGAGCTCGTCTTGGTACATCTTCGTACCTGAAAATAATTATATTTTCAAAGGTGATGGATACATGCAGCGAAAAGTTGTACCACTGAAGTAAAAAAAATATATCTTTGTTTAAATAATCCTGTGTAAATTGAAACAAAATTCAATTTTCCTTGATTCATTTACAATTTATATTAAACTTTTTTTTAAATCAAAACAATGTACCAAATTTTTAAATCAGCAACAACTTAAGATACATTTTCTAGCTCCGCAAGTTTTTCGAAGATTTAACATTTTGTGCCCGAGTAAAATACTAATGTTTCGGTGTTTTAGAATTTGCGGATAGATCAACAAGAGGGGGGAAGATGATATCCAAAATTTCCGGTGAAAATATTAATTCTGGGTACTGGCATAGTAAAAAGTGGAATCGATAATTCTAGATTCGCGAGACCAACCAAACGAGAGCTACAGCTTGACTTGTTTCATCTGACAATTCGGCCTATTGGTTAGGTGTCGGAGAGGTAATCAGTGGAATCTAGTTCCATTCCTGGTTGAGGTGATGTTTTTTATCATTTACCATTCATAATCGATGCATTTTGCACTAAACGGTGAGTCGTAGATCCATCATACAAAGCAATAACAAATGTATGTCTGTTTGTAGAATACAAACAATTCATACATTATGTCATTGGTGCTTTGTTTGGCGGATGAGGCTATATACTATCAATATGATTCATCAATCAAAATAATGGATCATGAATGGTAAATGAAAAGAATCACCTCGACCAGGAATCTAACTCGAGTCTTTTGATTACCTCTCCGACACCTAACCAATTGGCTGAATCGTCAGATGTAAACTTATCAAGCTGTAGCTCTATTATTCAGTTGACTTTATCGAGTTGATTTCGCCGCTAGATTCTACGGCAGAAGATGCTCATCGTGTCCCGATCAATTGTGCTCTATACGCCCCGAGTCAACAAGTTAAAGTAAAAAAGCGTTTGGAAATTGATTGCAGTGAAAAATTAAAAAAAAATAATGATCGTGAAAATTGAAGAACAATGTGTACATCATGTTGCAGTGCGCATTTTATAGATTGAGTGATTTAACGATCATGAGAGCTTATTTTCCGGTGCTCAAAAATTAAAGGGGAGAGTGTGGTAACGTGGGCTACTTTTAACATCTCAGATGTGTGTTGAGATAAAAATCTCAATCCAACTGTCATCGTCGTCGTTTTGTGTAAGCATATTTTTCTATATGTCGTTGACTGAAATACGCATATGCTTCTTTTATGTATCAAGCTTTAAAAAAATAAAAAAAAATTACTTACATATTTAAACAAGCACCCGCTAATTGCATCGACGGGGACCCCAAAGTTTATAACAAAAATATGCTCATTTGCTTATGATCTTAGTTTTGTCATGTTCTTTCACGTGGATAAGAAATTTTTAATGAAACATTAGTAAGTCACTCAAACGCAACCAATTTGCTAATCATAGCTTGTGGGGAATCTTGGACCACATTTTGTGGGGTATCTTAGGTAAGCTATATTTTTATGTTTTTATACACATTCAGAACTTAAAATACGTTTTTTCTACCTGTAAAGTTTTCTTATGAATCTTTGAATGAAGAGTTATGCAAAATATTTTGTCCATCCTATATAAGGAAATTTTAGGAATTATTAGATCATACACAACTCTTTTTTTTATTTCATCATCTGAAATTGCTTTTAAATAACTTAATGAATTATGAAATTACAGTTTTGGGTCAACTCATTAACTTTGCATGTTATTTGGTCATTTTGGATTTAGTGGCCCACGATTCCCACCATTTTTCAAAATAAAAAAAAAAAAAATGCTTTTTTTAAAACAGTCAGAACTTGGGAAAAATAACTTATTGAAAATTTAAAAAATGCCTGATGATACGTTAGAAATGTAGAAAACCATACCATTTATTTTATTTTATCTTTTATGATAAAGAAGTTATGGAGCAAAGAAAAAAAAAGTTGCCCTTGATTCCCCACTTTCCCGTAATATTTTCGTCACTTGAGAACCTTGATGGTGGTTTTCAAATATTTCTGTAAACATGATAAGGAGATTTCTTTTTTGCTGAAAAATTAATACTATAACTCAGGGGTGAGCAACCCGCGGCCCGCGGGCTGCATGTGGCCCGCGAGACCCTTTTGTGCGGCCCGCGAAGCTTTTTTTTTAATTTTTATGCCTTAACTTTTTTCTACAATGGATTGTTGGGAAAATTTATATGACTTGATCAAATATGCACTTATCTGCATGTGCCTCACAATCAGTCAGATTGTTAACTTTTTTTTCTGCCATTTGAAGCATTTATTATGTTCTGTTCAATGCATAAATGCAAAACAGACCCTGTTCGTTTTTGGCAACATTCGATTTTGGCAACATTCGATTTTGGCAACATCCGATTTTGGCACATGTGTCAAAATCGAACGGTTTTTAGAATCGTCATTACCATTTAGTTTTCGTTATAACATTTTTCCAAATTATTTACCACTTTGAAAAGCAAAATCCATCAAAGTCAATCGGAAGAACAGCCAAAAATCGGAAGCTACACATGATCAAAGAATTTGCGAAGTCCGTTACAGAAGTCATTATTTTCGTTTCAAGCTAAAATAAAGTAGTATGATAAAAAAATGTGCTCAGCGGATTTTTTTTAAAATTATTTTATCCAATTCGGCTAAAAGGCTTGTTCTGTTGGCATTTAAATACTGAAAAAAAATTAAACCCAAACTATGTGAAATATTTTTTATTTCTGAATATTGACGAAAATTACGAAAGTTTAATAATAAAGCCTGGGTGAACGATTTTAGATTTTTTATCGACATGAATCAGCCGGCGTCAAAGTTATCGACAATTATTAGTTCTTGATGAAAAAAAAAAGATATCTGAAATTATGTGATTCGATCCAAAAGGTTTTTGCGATTATCTCTGATGCTTTTTTTCAGAAAGAAAATTTATAGCAAACATCGATAAATTTAGTTATTTGACTTATAATTAACTCATTCCACATTATTAAAGTAGTAGTATAGCTTTAGAAATCCTATCCCAGTGATATCTTAACACATAGAACAGACGTACAAGCTAGCCCACGAAACTTGTGTAAAAATTCCAACACCCTTTTTGAACTAGTTTTTGTTTTTTGGCTACAATTACGCCTTTTCGAAAACTGGGCACTTTAAAGTTGATTTGTAACTCTTGAATGGCGCAATAGATGGCACTGTTTGCAGTCAGTTTCTAACGTATTTTTTTGGTGATAGCATTTGAAATTTTACACACTTTTTGACGTTTTTTTGTTCGAGCTTGTACGTCTGTTTTCTGTGATCTTAAAAACATTAAAAAGTATAAAAACATGGAAAAAAATTCCTGAATCAAGAATTTAGTTGCTTAAGAATATGTGAAATTGAACATTTTTCTGTAATTTCGACAATATAGAACTTCAATTTAAAAACGGGGTTATTGATCGGTTGTAGAGAAAATATCTAGGCTTTGAGGACAAGTTTTAATTGTGGAAAAAATCACAGAAAGTTAAGTGCGGCCCGCCGACAAAATTTCAATATTAAATTGGCCCGTTGGTTCAAAAGATTGCTCACCCCTGCTATAACTGATATAACTACATACATACTACAAAATACATAAATTTATACCACAAAACTGTTCCCCATGAAAATTTATTTTAGAAAATTTGTGCTTCCGTAGAAAAGAGGAACACTTACTATGTCCCGGGTGCTCGTTATGCCCTTATCTCCTCTTCATAAAATATTACAGCAGATTAAAAAAGAAATCTTAAGTAATTTGATGATTGTGATCAAATTGTTTTAGGAAAATAATAATAGTTGATATTCATATTAATTTACACTACTTTTTCATATCCAGTTGAATTTTGAATTTGAAAAAAAAACACGTGAATTCTCGATGAGAAATCAGTTACCAAAATGAAAGGCTTAAAAAGTTCATTTTTGAAGTTTCTCAACAATAACTTTATATATTTTAAACAAAACATGAGCAATTCATCAGATAAAGTTTATACAAAAAGTGAAGGTTGGGAAATTGATTTATTTAATATGTAATCAACAAGAAACTGATAAAAATAGAAATAACGAATTCCAAGTTTTGTTGTAAACATTGAAAGCACAAAGCAAACACTATGACTAGTTCGATTAACATTGCACATTAAAATTTAGCTTAAAAGTTGCTACTTCAAATCATTTTTGTTTCATTTCATAGCTGAATTGAAAAATCATGATCGATTTAAAAAAAAGATTTAACATAATAAACATTAGTTAAACGTTTAATTTCGTTTTTTTTTTTTGAAAATTAAAACAAAGTATGAAGATGAAAAGATAAGTTTTTAACACTTTTTCTATAAAAACGTCATACAATTCCAAAAACGTATTTATTAAATTAAAAAGACAACTAAAGGAACCAGCATTTTTGCGTCTATGTTATAGTTATAATGATTGATTTGGTAAACTTAAGCATCCTAAACACGAATCTTTTGTCAGATTGTGTCTATCACCTTTGCTTATAAGTTAAAACATGAACTTTAGTTAAATCAATTTATCGATAACTGATTAATCACATGAAACTGATTCTTAATTCGTTAATTAACATCTATTCAACCAAACAATAATATTAAGCCTGGATATTTTTATTTCAGGGATACAATGATCGAAAAAAGTTAGGTTCTTAATTTTTTTTTTGAAATTCGAAAAAAAGCATTTCAATAATATCTGTCATTCCTAAAGAAGAGTTTTTATTTCATCCAACAAATTTGTTGAGTTCTGCAAAACGATTTGACTTTTGCTTTAAAAAACATCTAAATTCAATTTAGTTTAAAACTTCTTGGATAATTCTTCAATATTCCCATATTATACAGGAGGATACAACCATTTCTAAAGCAGCCACTAAGCTCAAAAACTCCTTCTCTACGGGCCCGAATGGGTTACCAGCTACCTTCCTGAAGCGTTTTATGCCATTTTTGCTGACTTCTATCAGGCTTATCTTCCAACCTTCGCTTGACCAGGCCACCTTCCCCTCACTGTGGAAAGAAGTTTACATGTTCCCGGTTCATAAAAAGGGAGATAGGCAAGATGTCAATAATTACCGAGCAATTTCCGATCTGTGTGCTATAGCCAAACTTTTCGAATTGCTGGTTTTAGATCCCATTTTCATGTTTTGCAAGCACAACTTCTCCAACGACCAGCAGAACTACAACTAACTTACTGACCTTTACCTCGTTTGTGCATGAAAGTTTTGCAAAGAAATCCCAAACTGATGCCAACTATACCGATCTGTCTGCCGCATTCGACAAGGTGAACCATGATATTGCCATCGGAAAGCTCGCGGATTTTGTGGATTTTCCAGGCAGTTCTCAGCTTCATCAGGCGTGCCTTAGGGAAGTCATTTAGGACCATTAGTATTCCTAATCTACTTCAATGACGTGCTGCAACTCCTCGATGAACCCAAATTAGCGTATGCCGATGACTTGAAACTGTACTACTCTATCAATGGCCCCGAAGATGTGAACTTCCTGCAGAACCAGTTTAACCTCTTTGCCTCCTGGTTTGATGCCAATCGCCTACCTTTAAACCGTAGTAAATGCGTAGTAATATCATTTTCCCGCAAACGACGCCCGTTATCAGCCCTTTATTTCCTTGGAAACGATGCAATCTCTCGAGCTCAACACGTGAAAGATCTTGGTGTGATCCTTGACGAGCGGCTGGATTTTAAGAATCACACCAACTATATCGTTGACAAGGCCTCCAGAAGCCTGGGTCTTCTTTTCCACATGACGAAGGACTTCAAGGACATCTACTGTCTGAAGAGTCTTTACTGTAATCTGGTTCGATCGATCCTTGAATATGCTTCTGCGGTTTGGTGCCCATATTATCAAACCGGTTCTGATCGCATCGAAGCCATCCAACTACGCTTTTTGAAGTATGCTCTTCGACACTTAAACTGGCAAGACCCTTTTCGATTTCCCGGCTACGAAAGCCGCTGCCAACATCGACACGCTGCAAGCCCGCAGGACTCACTCGTGCGTCTTCCGTCGCTAATCTGCTTTCATCAAGAATCGACTCTCCCGCACTTTTGGAAGTTCTTCCACTTAGCGTCCGACCTTGTGGTTAAAGGAATCGGGATCTCCTGCTCTTCGTTCCTGTTAGACTAAACAATAACGGGGCCAACTCTGCAATAATTGGCGTCATCAAGACTTTTAACCGCTTCTCAGAGCATTTTGATTTAGACGTTTCGAAGGTTGTATTCCGAAGAAGCATTCTTAGTGTTCTAAGTTCAGTGTAGATTCGTATTTGTAGTTAGTCTCTCAACTTTTAAATATCATTTGGATCAATATATGATCTGTTGATTTAATAATAATAATAATAATAAATATTGGGGAAAAATTAAGAGAAAATTCTAAAATTACTTGCGGTCTTCGGAAAGGTTGATCAGTGTATCAAAAAATTCGTTTTAAATTTTTTTTATAATGTTTGACAGTTTTGTCAAAAAGCGCAGAAATTACTTTATTGACTTTCAAACTTTCAACATATTTTCAAATTTTATTTCTGTTAGAAAAATGAACTAATAGCATATTTGGACCAAGGGCTCCCAAATTAATCAAACTACAGTATTTTACAAAGATGTACCAAAGCAATTTCATAACATCAGTATTGATTTCAAACTACATATATCTTGAATTCTATGCATCTCAAAAATGTGAATTTTGTGGACTTTTGTAATTTTTTGATACTTCTTCGAAAGTGTAGTTTAGTATTTAGGAAAAAAAGTGCTGCTTCTAAGCCTACCTCCCATTCTGAACAATAAATAAAATTGGGGCAGAATTAGGTTTATTTTGTATTTTAGGTTTAATTTTTCAAATCAGCATGAAAATTTTCATTACATGGACGATTTTTTCTAGAATCAAAGTGATTAGTAATAAAGCAATGGGTTCTCATTTCTAGCGTAACATTTCATAAGGGCGAAACTAGCAGTTAGCTTGAAACGAGAAAAACGCGTTTGAAAATTCGGAACACCTATTCAAATCCTATTTAAAAAATCGACCACCTTTTGTTCAACAAAATGAAAAAAATGTGCATTATATACCCTTATTGTTATGGTTATCAAGAACTTTAACTTTTTTCGCTTAATTTCAGAGATTTTCGAGTTTTGCCCTTTTATTGTTTTCGATTCCAGTTACGCCTGCAAGTTTCGCCCAAGTGATCGGCCGTTTTTGTTTTGGTTTTGAAGTTTCGCCCATTCGTCCTACACGCAAAAACTATTGGCCCTACACGAATAGAAAAATTCACTCTATTTTGAATAGGCGTAACTTCACGTTCCAACGAAAATGCATCAACAGAAATATTCGCCCAATTGAATTTTATCAATTTTTTGAAAGTTTTAAGTAATTTTAAAATGAAACCGCGTTCAATAGGTAAAGAGCAACCGCGTGCATCCGGAATGATCGTTAACTCGATTTGTTTACATTTGGCAGTTTCGCCCTTTTGAAATGTTACGCTAGATTTTAAGTTGTTTTTTTTTTCTTTCGTTAGTTGCAAGGTGTGTATATATAGGAGGTGTTACCGAATATAAAATTCCCGATTCAGCCATGTTGGTTATTTAGGCTATGCAACTGCGGAAATAATGGAGTTTGTTTACAAACAAACCACAGAAAAGCTGAGCAAATAACAGGCTTGATTTTGCTCATCTTGCCCAAAAGGAGACAGTGAACTTTTTCGCTCCTAATAATTGTGAGGAGATTTTAAATGAGCATTTCATCATCTGCTGCTGAGAGAGCCAAGAGAAATTTTTTCTCTAACGAATGATCACTCTTCTACTTCCAGAGTACTGTTGGTTTGTGACTCTGAAAACACCTCATCAGCGCTACGTGTGATCAGTGAAATGAATTGCTCAGTGAAGGCAAGGGCTTTGTTTTACTATTCTCATCGCTCCTAAGAGAAAAAGAAATGCAAATCGCATATGAAATTTGATCGTTTCACCAAATCACGTGGACAGCTTCAATGTGTGATTGAACCGTCCTCTTTCTATATGAAATTATGGAACATTGGCCTCAGCAAGTGCTGAAATAAACCACAACCAAAGCGTCCATCTCTGTTCGGTCTTTGATTTCTCAGCCAGTAACTGAGAAGCTGATGAACATTTCTTCCTTCGAGAATGAACTTGGGTGACTGCGTTTTTTAAATGCTCTGCAACAAAACGTGGGCTGCTTGATCGGTTTCAGTGTGAGAAAGCATGTTTCTCTTAGGCGTTTAACAAGCAGATGAGAAAAAGTGAGCAAAAATCAAGAGAATCGAAGAAGCCTGGCAAATAATCATATGATTGTAAACAAACTCATTGAGAGCCCCGCTCACTTCTCGCCTACTAACTGTGAAAGTCGGAGAACCTCGTGTTTCAAAGAACCTTGGTTAGTTGTAAACATTATACAACTGTCATATGGCTACCAGCTTATTGATGTGTTAAATTAGTATTTGATGAATGAGTTTTGAAATGAAACTGGTCTGAACTTGTTCGGTTACGCTTCTTAAAGAAAATCCATTCTTAATACAAAAGTTTGTATAGGACTAAATTCCACCGGAGAGCCAATTTTCGAATATGTTTGCTAACACTTATTTTTTTATTCCTTTTGGAATCAAGTAGTTCGGCCTTACGGTTAATTCATTTCTGAAACTAAAATATTCCCTTAGAAAAATTCTCCATGGAGGGGGGGGGGGGGCGGTGCACCCCGTTCGCACGCCCTTGCATCTTCCTTACTGATAACAATTATGAAAACCATTGAAAAAGCTTGAAAATTATGTGAATATCAATGAATATTTATGACCTAACTTAATCCAACTTATGAAGAAGTTCCATATTTGTCTCGCAACAAACCAGAAAGTTCGTGAAAAAATTCATTAGAAAGCAATTCTTAGTTCCAAAATGGTGCCGTATTGAATTTGGAAGCTGAATAATGGTTCAAGGACTTACAATGGGGTTTATTCTGCGACGCGAGTGACTTGACTCACGAAATTTCATATTGTTTTGCTGGCTTAAATAGCCTCTCTAGTCTCGAAATTTACGTTCGCATGAGCTGCTATTGGTCTTTAGAACTCATCGATACACAAAATTCTTTGCTAAAGCATTTTCTGGAGTCAGGACGAAGAAGTGAATTTTCGTGAGTCACGTCACTCGCGTCGCAGAATAAGCCCCAATTTGTTTAAGGCACATTAAACGCAAAAATGTTCCTAAACCACTGGTTTTGGACTTCTAAAGCTCGTATAAAGTTCGGAAGTAGTTCCAAGCGGTTTTCAATTCTCTCGAGTACCTTTGACATCAGTGTTTCCATCGCTCATGCTTTTTTTCCCCTGAAGCACTCAAATAACACAATTTGAGCGCTCGCCCTGTGCTACCGGAGACGATTCCTACACGTTCATGCAAACCTCCCCTTTATAAGCAGAATTCGTTCTGAGTGACGCGATTCATTTGCTGTAGGGAATGTATATCCCTCAAGAGTTCCTTGCTTCCTGATGCCTTAAGAGGCCGAACGATCGATACTCGATTACCCTACTGAATATGAATGCCTCAAGCTAGCATTTTGTGTTGAGGCTAGCATCTTCAAGCTCGGCGCTAAGGATGAGGCAACAACAAATGCACACGATGCGCTGGGAGAATCAGCTATCTGGAAGGAACTATTTCAATGCGTGGTGAATAGTGAAATCCAAGGTGCTGTGTGTGGAACAGATGGTCACTGACATGACAATGACAATGACAATGACAATGACAATGACAATGACAATGACAATGACAATGACAATGACAATGACAATGACAATGACAATGACAATGACAATGACAATGACAATGACAATGACAATGACAATGACAATGACAATGACAATGACAATGACAATGACAATGACAATGACAATGACAATGACAATGACAATGACAATGACAATGACAATGACAATGACAATGACAATGACAATGACAATGACAATGACAATGACAATGACAATGACAATGACAATGACAATGACAATGACAATGACAATGACAATGACAATGACAATGACAATGACAATGACAATGACAATGACAATGACAATGACAATGACAATGACAATGACAATGACAATGACAATGACAATGACAATGACAATGACAATGACAATGACAATGACAATGACAATGACAATGACAATGACAATGACAATGACAATGACAATGACAATGACAATGACAATGACAATGACAATGACAATGACAATGACAATGACAATGACAATGACAATGACAATGACAATGACAATGACAATGACAATGACAATGACAATGACATGACAATGACATGACAATGACATGACAATGACATGACAATGACATGACAATGACATGACAATGACAATGACAATGACATGACAATGACATGACAATGACATGACAATGACATGACAATGACATGACAATGACATGACAATGACATGACAATGACATGACAATGACATGACAATGACATGACAATGACATGACAATGACATGACAATGACATGACAATGACATGACAATGACATGACAATGACATGACAATGACATGACAATGACATGACAATGACATGACAATGACATGACAATGACATGACAATGACATGACAATGACATGACAATGACATGACAATGACATGACAATGACATGACAATGACATGACAATGACATGACAATGACATGACAATGACATGACAATGACATGACAATGACATGACAATGACATGACAATGACATGACAATGACATGACAATGACATGACAATGACATGACAATGACATGACAATGACATGACAATGACATGACAATGACATGACAATGACATGACAATGACATGACAATGACAACAATGTTATTTATTTAAAGCATGGCCGTAGGAACGGGGGGTTTTGAGGGTTGAACATAATTAAGCTGAAAATCACAAATAAAAAGTAGAATTTGAGGTTATTCTCTTTGAAATTGTTTTATGAAAAAAAAATCAATTTTTATTTTGAGAAAAAATGGCTTGCCCAGGATAATCTTTATGGAATTGAGTCTCCATGAAAAATATTTGTCGATAAAGAACAAGATTAAGATAAAATAAAGAAAGACTATTTGCGGTGTATTTTTCACATTGATATTGTATTTTTCTAAAACCAAAATTCAAACTGAAATTATAAATTTGGATTAAGTTTGCATATTTGAACCAAAAAATTTGAATCTCTTACTTTTATTTTAGAAAATTTGATTTATGTTTTTCAATATGGTTAAAATATTTGAATTTGCTCAAGTGTTTGTAATACAAAGTTTATTTTTTTGTTTCGATTATAGTCGTTTTAACATCTTTATGTCATTCACGACTTATATCAACGAAGCAGTTGGCGAACAGTCATTAAAAAACTTATCCGGTACAACTGTGATCGATGTTTACTTTTGGGCTCGAACTCACGGACATCGGCTCAGGAAGCAACTAACTTGCCAACCGAGCTATATCACAAGCCCATTAATTTTATTATATTTGAGCATATCTTAAGTTTTTTTTTAAAGAAATTGAAAATATTTCTTAAGGGGGGAGTAGGGTCAAACACTTTCAAAAAATCGTTTTTTTTTATTTTTTTATTTTCTAATTGTAAAACATTTCAAGAATGTTGTGTCAAATTTTCAAGTCAATCGAAGCAAAACTGTAGAAATTATAGGCCTTTATCTCCTCTTATCTAATACTGCAAGAGAGAGAGCAGAAACTTCAAACGCGTTTTTCTCGAAAGCACATTTTTAAAGTCAGGGGACATCGTCATTTGAAAACTACTTCACCGATTCTTTTCAAATTTGGAACATATTTTCTACATATAAAATACCCAACCCCAACGATTTTCTTTTTATTTTTTTACTTTGGGGAGATTTTACAGATAAAAAATGGTGGATTTTTTCGTGAAAAATCGTAGTTTTTACTTCAAACAGCCACAAAAATTTCATAAAATTTTTTTTAAGTTAAATAAAATCGTTGGGGTTCAGAAAAACATCTATTAAAAATATTTTGCTCTGATTTTTTGACTTCAGATCATTCTGTGCTGAGATAAAGTGTCCACCGCAAATCCTGTTTTCTAAAAGGCATCCTCGAAAGTGCTCCGTCACCAGCTCATTTTTCAATATTTCTCTACGAAAAAATTACTAAATGTTTTTTTTTTAACAATGCTTTGTATAATGCAAAAAATTTGAATACATTTGTTTGAACGATAGCTCTAAAAAAATCGTAAAAATTGTGTTTTTTTACCCGTTATACCCTACTCCCCCCTTAAAGACTTATTTTAGACTTAAATCAAATAAGCCTAATCTAACAGACTCTTGAACAAATTGAAAGATTTTAACCATCGATGAAAGTGAGTTCCATATTTTATTACTTAAATTTGTATTATAAAAATATTGCCCACCATTTTAAATATTTCAGAACGTATTTTCTAAAGTGATTTAACCCTCTAGAACTCAATTTTAAATAATAGAATTTCATCAGAATGAACAATAGAATGAAAATAAAAATTCAGCAATAATAATGATGATTAATCATGGATAGAAATTCCCATTGAAATATTTTTGTTCTTAATAATCATCAGAATATAACAACTTGTAATTGGAAGAAATGAGAAATAGAAATTTAGAATTGTAATACAACATAAGAGTTCCCAATTTGAAGATAAAATTCTGAAGTTCATTAGAAAATCATAGCTCTGAACAAAAAAAAACAAATTCAATATTGTAATAAAATATAGCTTTCAAATAACGAATGATGCTTTTGAATAAGAATAAAAAATTGAATCTAGTAACTTTTCGATTACAAATACATACATACATAGAATACAAATACAAATTTATAAAAACAAGGAATTACAGTTTGCCGATATGCCATAAACTTGAAATATAAAATTAGGGTTTGAAACATAAATTATGAACTTTTTTTATATTGGCTTATGTCAGTGTTGAGCAGCTTTTTGAACCAAAAGGTCAGTTTGAACTCAAAATTTTTTCAGCAGTCTTCAATAATTTGCAGAACTTAATAGCACAAGAACGTAAATTTTTAAACAACAACAAATTCATGAAAAAGAAAATTTAAAAGTATTATCAAACAAATTAGATGTTGAACATGTTTGTGTAAGCTGGCAATGCCAGCTGATAGCTATTAGATAAAAATCTATTTTTGTGGTTAGTTTTTAGATAATTCCAATTGATGATGAAATACAAATCCGCTTCTATTTCATTTTTCAATGATTACAATTTTTTGCCAGATTTGAATGGTAACGTAACTTGTGTTTTTGTTCAATTCGTCAAAATTATTATCAGTAAAGTATTTTTATAAAACAACATTGTGATGGATGAAGTGAAATAATAATCATAATCATGTGCTTTTAAGTGGTGCTCCGATCATTTTACTAGAATTTAAATTTCTATAAAAAAAAAAGTTCAACCAAATGATTGTGAGGTAAATGCAAAATAAAACACGTTAAGTGCATATTTGAACAAACTATAAACATATTATTCATCCCCGATCTATTAAAAAATATAATATAATTTAAGAATATATTCGCAGGCCGCAACCAGGTCGCAACCGGCCCGCAGGACACGTTTTGTTCATTTCTGGTTTATGTATTATTAATACAATCTGTCTTATATATTCTTATACGAGAATTTTTTGAAAAAATATTTTTAAGAAACTCTCGGCAGGCTGCGATTTGCTCACCCCTGGTTTGAAAAATTCTAATTGAAGAATGAATTTCAAATTTCGTTTGAAAATATGGAAATATGTCCTATTTCAAATAGTTTTTCCAGTAATCAAAACTATATTGAAATTGAATTTGAATGCCTCATGCCGACAGCTTGTGTTGAGGCGAGCATCTTCAAGCTCAGCGAAAAGGTTGAAGCAACAACAACGACAACCAAACGAATCGCACACGTTGTTCGAAGCGAAAGGAAAGCGCCCAACATACGGTTCAAAGAGGAAAAAAACGAAAAAACGAGCTGCCCGCCTGTGGTAGCTGAGCAATAGCAGAATTATCCTTAAGCATTCGAACCAGGCGCAAACAAGGCAATTCGACATTGTGCTTGCCTTCGAATTCGGTTCCCTCAAGCTTGGAGGTCGTGATGAGTGAGTTCCATTCGTTTGCTTTTTCGATTTTGCTTCCTCGAATGCATATTACTTCATGAACACCAGCCAAGTTGAGTGAGTGTCCTTCGTGTTTTTGTGTATTTTCCCCTCTTCAAAGCATCGTTCACTCGCGAGTGTAGCGTTGAACGAGGCAAGGATCTTCAATTCGTACTCGTTTCATTTGAAACACTGTTTGACATTCATTTTGAGCCTTTTGGTTACTAGGGTATGCACTCTTTTGGCAAAAAGTTTTTCACCAGTCATTAGAGCAAACGCACCAATACGAGAGTATACGCGGCCCGATTTTGCTCATTTCAGCGGACCGATTTTGGTATACACACTCTTTCGCGCACCGGGTGGAAGCATATTATTTTTAAATTGTGCATTGCACTGAGAAAACTTTAACAGAAAATATTAAATTAAATTTACTGATCGAATAAATTTTCGGAGTCGATAGTTTTTTCGCTTGAATTTCGGTTATTATCATTTTTATTGATTATTAATTATTACTATGCATAGCGATTGTTGGAGGTTATTCGACGGGTTAACTGCTATCCGTTATGTGACGCCAAAGTCGACATGCTGGTTGAAGATGCCATACAGCAGCAACAGGGCCACGCAGTTTCGAGCGACCAGCAACCGGGTCAGGTTGCGGATGCAACTAGAACTTCTGTGCAGTGTCAGCCGGAATCATCCGAAATTCAGCGGAACTTGCGCGAAATATGCCAGCTGCTGTGGAGTTCCACGATCAAACAGGAGGTTTTCCGCCGCTGGTCCAAGACTTTGGCCTCAGTGAGTCGGAACCGTTTTCCCTGGTGCAGCGCAGCGAGAAGGAGGATTGTATGCGTCATTGCCCCGGTTCAAACTTATCTGCTAAAGATGCTGCTCATGGCCCCGGTCAGACAGTGAAGTTTTTTTTTCTATTTGCTGCCTATACTTTTCCAACCTGTACGGAGGGTAGAAAAAAATTTAAAAAAAATAAATTTTCGCTAAATAAACAGTTTTTTCACTTACCTGCATTGCTTACGTTGTTGTTATTCGATGCTGGTCAATTGCAAGTTCTGCACTGTTCAAAATTATGCTAATTCCGACGACCCACTCGGCTGCGAAGAACAAACCCTGGGCCACCGATTCCGAGGGCCTAAATTTTCACCTCTTTCGACCCAGCACAGAATACTTCCAAAATGGCTCTATATAATTTTCGACACATTTCCGATCCCCCCGCGAACAAAATTCCGTCCGCACGTTCGAACGAATCAAAAGAAGAGCCACAATTGCTTAATTAATCAACAAATTGTTTACCAAAATTACAAAATTTTAATAAACATCGTTTGTTGAACTTAGCCTTCAATGGTAGATTTTTTTCAGTGCATGTTTGCTCTCGCCCCTTTCTAGTGAGCAAATTTGGTGATTTTGTCGGTCCCGACGGCAACGGCCCTATTTTGCTCACCCACATACTAACCCCCGGTGCGGTTTAAAAGTGATCAAACGCGTGAGCATTTTCACTATACTCGCGATTGCTGCGGATGCCCTTAGTGTATAAAAAATACTTAAATTAAAATGAATAATTTAATTTGATGTTCCCAATGTGAAAAAGGATACATGGGTTTTAAAACGTTGTAAGCGTACTTTATTTTGTCGCGTACTGTATCACCCTTATTCTCGTTTTCGATCGAATAACATTCGTTCGAAAGTATGGCGATTTCGTATTCTTGTTTTCGTTCGAACGAATCAGAGCAGTTCGATCTTTCGAACATAGTTCGTTCGAACGAAATGTTGCATTCTCGTTTTTGATCGAACTTATTTTTTCTATCAGCTAACAAACGCAAGTAAAATCCTGCGAACTGTGAGCGTTTCGAAAAAGTGTATAACGTTTACATCGGTTGCAAAATTTCTAAGTGGCTCAAAGCAAACAACATTTATTGGGAAAAATTCTAATATGCTTCGGTTCAAAATAATAAATTTGTGGATTATGATAGATCAAATTTTTTATTCAAATTTATTTACTTGGCACTTTTCATCTTAACAGAGTTATTCCAGCAGTAGCAGCAGCAGAACTGCTGCCACATTTTTGCATTAAGGACACTTGCGGTAGTTCATCGTTGGATGTTTTCAGCATTTTCACTGCCGTTAGTTGCTGCTGATAACGATGACGGGAAACATTTGTTACCGGAATCAATTTCTTGGGCGCCATGGGATGTTTTGAATTCTGTGGTTGCTATCCTGACCACCTTCTGGTGACTGGGGAGATAGATTAAACCGATCATTTCACTCTTGGATTTCGACATGAAAAAAACGGTGCACAGGGGACAACACGAAAAAACTTAAAACACACTCGGAACTGTCGTCCTTTCTTCCGTTTTTTCCGTACCGACCGATTTTCTAAAGTGTTCCGCCCGAGTAATCAAATCCAGAAAAAAATAAAATCACAACTCGACTAGAAAAGCAACTGTTTTCATTAATTTTCTGACAAGGAACGCCATTTTGACCAATCAGAGTGCTTTGATTTTTCGAACTTGATCTGGTAACACCAACATCGAACGTATCGCATTCGAACGAAAACAAGAATAGCTTTTTCGAACTCGATCGAAAGTATCCGTTCGATCGAACGACAGATACGCCGTAAACAAGAATAAGGGTGTATATCTTTTTTTTTTGGATGGCACGCTGGAATGTGTCTTAAAAATTACTAAATAAATCTTAAAATAATATAACACAAATGTTTGTTTCTACACCATATGATTAACGCCCCAAAATTTTGTGACTTTTTCTGATGATCTCCTTGAATCTTGGCCACCAACATGGAGTGACACTTTATGACCATCGCTTGACGACATTGAAACCGAAAAAAACCTACTCGAGGAAGGTTGTTACGCTCATTGGGTACCTACCACAAGAATTCCATTAATGTTTTTCAGAAAATGAAGCCGTCAGCAGCCAGTCAGCAAGGTCTTTTACCTGCACCGACAAACAACGAGCAACTCCCTGCGTTCGTACAAGATTTACAAAATTTTATGATTCTCTTTTCCTAATAAAACCGTAAAAAGCGTGTTTGCACAAACGCGATTAATTGCCCCTCGACTCGTCACTCGTTTTGTCGCTTCTGGTGAGCGAGTGAGGTTTGCTGACAATTTTGTCCCCAAATATGATGGCCATTCTGAACTGTACAGTATCTATGGCCGGCTGACCGCGCGAACTGGATATGGAGAGCGTGAGAATTTCAACTTAAGACAGCGCGCACTGTTATGGGTTCCCGGAAAAGCTCAAACGCTTTATTAGCAATTAAAAGAAGGAATTTAGCTGGAGGTTTCCACGACCTTTGGCTTCTGCTGAGACGGGAGTTTTGCTGTTGGAGGCGATACGGTTTTTCCCGAATGAGTCCACACCCGGTGTTACTCGGCTAGTTGCTGAGATAATCGCATGTTGAGGCTCTGAAGTAGCTTTTTACGCTCAAGGTGGCCGCGGGCCAGAGCCTGGAATTGAGTCATAAAAAATAGAAGGTGAGGTGAGAGATTCTGGTGATATCGTTATCATATGGTAACATCTACCTGAATTCGAACTGCGGCACTTTCTTCGTTCATTTCGGGTTGATCCGTTTCATCCAGGGAAATTTTTTTGACTTTTTCTTCTGAGAGCACCTCTTCTTCTGATGTTTGTTTCATGAGATGATCTCGTTCTCGTTTTCCTCGGTAGATAGATTGAATAAGTGTAGCCGCTTCGTCCATCATTTTCTTTTGATCTTCAGGCATGTCTTCTTCCAAGTATGTGTCCAAAATATCCAGCACCTCAGATCGGCCACTGAATTCAGGAGCGACGATATTTTCCACAATGTTTTCCAAAATTTGATCAGCTATCAGTTTGCCTTGGTGCTTTTTGAAGGCTCGCTGAATGACCGTGGCCGCTTGATCTTGCTTCAAACGCTTCCTAGTGAAGTAACCCCGATAGACGGCTTGAATCTTTACTGCTGCTTTATCCATCTGATCCTTAGTGGCTCCACTGGCCGCATAAATCCCCAAAGAATGCTTCGCGGCATCTTTCCAATCGCTAGTCAAAGCTGGACCGTAGTATTCCTTGTACACATTTCTCAAGAAATAAGTTTTATAAGATCTCTCGATCAGTTTTCCTACCTTAACGGCCTCCTCATCAGTAAATCCACACTCCACAATCAGACGTTCCATAACTTCTGCCTCTCGGAACGCCTCTCTCAAGCTTTCGTCTGAAGTCTTGACGTTGAAATGCTTCTTGAAAGCTAACCGAATCAGCACCACAGCCATTTCGGCCTTATCCGGAGTCAATCCGATATCGTCCAGCAACTCGATGATGTCCAAGCTAGTATCCAGCACCGTATCGACCACCTTCTGAGCCATGGCCATGTTTTCACGGCGTAGCAGTTTGGATTCCAAATAGTCGGCCAAAAAGGCAATCACATTGCGTGGCTGTTCCCGGAGAACTTCGCGGCTGATTTCGTACATCAGTTCCTTAAGTTCTTCCGAAACCGGGATCACGGAACCGGGTGTACGCTGCCGATGCAGAAGAAAGTTCATGTTTTTTTTTAGCTTCTGTTCAGTGATTGACTTTCAATTTGGGCTAATCACATGGGTTACTGAGGTAAGAATGATATTCTGGATTCAAGAAAAAAATCTTTATTCACTTTGTTCACTTTATTCACTGACAAAATGTCCCGTAGAAATGGACCGACAAAGCCTAATCAGTCCAATCGATGACCGAAGGTTCGTTTTTTAGCCCTGTATTTTTGTTTAAATGTACATATATTTGAAGTCGCACAAAAATTTAGCTGTTAAAAAAAACCGTTGAATGAGCAAAAATAATGATGTCTTCCCATTCTTCGTTACTGACTCGTTGGAACTCAGCTTCACAGGTGCTTTTCTTCTTGGAGCCCATATTTATTTTGAAACATCAACTTTTATCTTCATTGTTGAATTTTTTAATCGATGACCCGTAGCCGTATGAAAGAACCAAGCTCATTTTATAGCCAAGCCATCGAATTATCTGTCGAGCAAAGTTTTCCGTGCCACGAGATTGGAAAATCTGCCTTCATGGTGTCATCCCAATAAAAATTTTTATCCCTCATCCGCATTAGAGTGTCAATTTGACACTATTGCTAGTTTGAATGCTTGTAACTTTTTTCAGAAGCTTCAAAAAACAAAAAAAAAATCTTTGGGGACCCTAAATGAATTCAAAAGTTCTTTAATATTGCATCTTTACTTTCTTATGAACGAACCCTGGAAGCCTGAACAAAAAAATCCCTTTTCCGACTTAGAGTGTCAATTTGACACTCCGAAAGTAAAATCTATCTAAGTCGTTTGAATTATTATGAATTTCATATGAAACTGATATCACCAGAAACCTTTTAATGTCAGTCAACTATGTTTAGAACATTATATACAGCTAAAGCTACTGGGTCATTCCATACCAAGTGACCATGAAAATGCAACGACCCTCTTCGATTTATATGTTATAAGCTATCAAATGAGTTGATTGAAAATTTTTGAAAGTGTTGCCAAACTAGAAAATTTTGCATTTTAAAACTTAAATTGCGATTATCTCAAAATGCCCCCACTTTTATTTTTGATTTGATGGCGCCAATGGATTCAGCGTGAAATTTTACATAAGAATCACTCATTCACTCAAAACAATATGAGCCGTTTCGGAGATATCAAGTTTTTAAGATGGGAAGTTCGTGAAATTTCACCGTTACGCCACTACGTCTTATAAATACGCATCCGAAAGAATGGATCTGCTTCCGCATATACTACAGGGTCCGGCAATTAAACTGCTACATTACTTCAGCAGTAATTATTTCGTTGCACACGAAACAGTATTGAACGACCCCTCGTAGCTTTGTTTACATAGGGGCTTATTCTGCGACTCGAGTGACGTGACAAAGTTGTAACATGCCACGATCTATAATTGTCTCATATATTATAATGGTTTGAGAAGTTGCTGAAGCCCTACAGAAAGCATTTAGTGTATTTTAATGGCAATTTTGGAAGGGTCGTCCATCGAAAAGTGCACATTTTCACAACACCCCCATTTTGTGGCACTTTTCGATGAACGAGCCTTTCAAAATTGCACATTAAAATACACTAAATGTTTTCTGTAGGGCTTCAGCAACTTCTCAAACCATTATAATATATGAGACAATCATAGATCGTGGCATGTTACAACTTTGTTTCGAAGACAGCGAACCATTTTATCTAATCTTCAACGTGTCAGGTTTAAAAAGTTGTTTTTTTTCAAGAGATTTTTTTTACTTTGACTGTAACTCCAGAGAGAAATGTGATAGGACTTTGACATATTCAACATCAGATCAGATAAACAACTTTGTCGAAGACATCATAGCCCTAATTTGAAATATAAAAAAGATAGCATTTTTATCTCGCTATCGGTGGACCCCTCGGCAAAAATTTTGATGAAAGAATATGCTCCATGTAAAATTGAACAATGTTTCTGAAGACATCAAACGTATATCTCTTCATCCCTGGGCGCTATTAATTTCGTACAGCTAGATTGATGTTCTGCACCACTGTGCAATGATAGCTAAGACTATGGGGCTTATTCTGCGACTCGAGTGACGTGACTTAGGGAACTTCATATCGTTTTGCTGACTTAAATAGCCTCTCTAGCCTCGAAATTTTTGTTTGGATGAGCTGTTATTGGTCATCAGAGCTCATCGACAAAAAAATTTCTTTTCTGTAGCATTTTCTGGAGTCAGGACGAAGAAGTGAAATTTCGTGAGTCACGTCACTCGAGTCGCAGAATAAGCCCCTATGTAAACAAAGCTACGAGGGGTCGTTCAATACTGTTTCGTGTGCAACGAAATAATTACTGCTGAAGTAATGTAGCAGTTTAATTGCCGGACCCTGTAGTATATGCGGAAGCAGATCCATTCTTTCGGATGCGTATTTATAAGACGTAGTGGCGTAACGGTGAAATTTCACGAACTTCCCATCTTAAAAACTTGATATCTCCGAAACGGCTCATATTGTTTTGAGTGAATGAGTGATTCTTATGTAAAATTTCACGCTGAATCCATTGGCGCCATCAAATCAAAAATAAAAGTGGGGGCATTTTGAGATAATCGCAATTTAAGTTTTAAAATGCAAAATTTTCTAGTTTGGCAACACTGCCAAAAATTTTCAATCAACTCATTTGATAGCTTATAACATATTCTTTATAGGGATGGTCTTATCTTATCTGTAGCTTCTACCGTTTTTGAGATATTAAAAAAACAAAAACAGTTTTTTTTGCAAAAATTGCCAAATTTTCAAAAAAGTGGGGGCTGCCATTTGAGGGAGGGTGGTCCGATTCCTCCAAAACTTTGGATTTTTCTTATTAACGTTAAAATAAGTCACCCTACTGATTTTTAGCGAAATCGAAGAGGGTCGTTGCATTTTCATAGTCACTTGGTATGGAATGACCCTACTAGTTTTCTCGTTATTCAGCGGGAACAGATAAAAATCCGAAAAAACATACCTCTGAAAAATTATTGCAGCGAATATATTACATACTCAAAAAATATCTATCTTATGCATATGAAACCTTAAGTGATGGTCCACATAATGAAGTAAAGAAAGATTTTATTTTTTTTTTTTTTTTCAATGAAAGGGTAACAAAAAGTGCAAAAAAAGGTGTCTTAAAAACCTACTTTTCATTCGATTGCTAGTAAAGACTGTTTGAGGGGTGGTAAAGTTTTTGAAAAAATATGACTACAAAATTTATTCTAGTTCTAACATTTTGTTGTATTTAGATTTTTGATGCAATTTTTCAAAGTTGACCACTTTACGCGATTTTTTTACAAATTAAAATTTCATCTTTTTTTTCAGTTCAGCGTTAGGTTGCACCCGGATTTTCAGTGCTTTCTCGCCGTTTGAAGCAACTTCAACTATATCCGTTGGAAAGGGAATTTTATGCTGTGAGATTTCACAAAAATATGAAAATCCAGCAATGAATAGTTCATTGCCACTGTACACATTAATATTTAAGCTTAATTTCATTTGAGATCGCGTACGAGCGATGATTTAATGGGCTGGCCAAGAGTTTAAAGGTATATTTTGGGGTTCAAGGACGTGATAAACCAACAGATATATTTCACATGTTGCTTAGAATACCATAATAGGATTTTTAAAACACCTAAAAGTATCTTGAACGGTTCGTTACAAAGTGTTTAGCGAACGCAACCGAGCTTCTTGAAAGAAGTTGCATGAAAACGCTAAGAAGTTCCGTGATCAATATTTTTACCTTACAAAAAGCGATGGATATTCCTGGGTAATTTTTTTGTGATATGAGTACCGTAATCCGGGGTAATATTGATCACTTTTTTCAATATTTTTCGATTTTTTTCGATTTTTGTTAGGCAGAATTTGGCATGTTTCATATTTTTAATATCAGTACTGTACTATTAAACCACTTTAAATTTGATTATCTAAAATCTATTTCGGCACTGTTTTGCTTTTCATGCAGTCTCTATGTTGACGGTTTTAACAAGTTTTCTCGATCATAAAGGAAAAAAAACATCTTCATAATATTTACAAATGCTAGTTTATCAATTTAATCTTGCTTTTTAACGTTTTCTTTTAAAAAACATTCATAATTGAAAAAAGTACCTTTATGTTGCATACATTTAGGGGCAAAAATTAAAACAATTGCTAAATTGTTTGAGTTGAAAAGTATAAATGAAATTTTACCTTCACAATCGAAACAAAAAAAAAAATCCTTCACACATTCCTCCAGGCTTACCCACTATTTCCATTTTCATTTTTTCTTCAAAGTTAACCATTTGATAGGGTTTCTATCCATTTGCCCAATACGGGCTTACTCTTGGAAAATGACCTTATTTTTAACTTATCAAAAATTTATCTGTAAAAGACTATAAAAATAGCACTTTAAATATACATATACATAGAAAAAAAGTAGTTCTTTCATATTCAGCAACCCGTTTGCTTCTAAATGCTTTTTGGTTTCATCAGGAGAGCTGTTTGTTTGCAAGCCTTGGAAAAAGTAGATATTTCTAGATTTTGAAATTATTTTTTTATAACACAAAAAAAATTTTAAATACAGACCAATTTTTGTATATTTGATACTCAATTTATAGGCTTTCAAACGTAGAAAACAGTTTTCAAAAATTCAAACTACAGACTGAGTTATTGATGATAATGTGCAAAAATTTACTGTTGATCGAAGCCAAATGTGAACTTGGGAGTTCAGTCTTTAAGCATAAACGTGACATTTGGTTGCTTGGGTTATTTCTCAACTTCCTAGAAACTAGCTCTCACCCCTATCTTGATCCAATGAATGATCAAACAATAGGGGAGAATGAGGATACTTGATCCCTGGGGATACTTGATTCCTTAGCTATATCTCGAAACTGGAATGTCTTACAAAGATCAAATGTTCTAGAAAAATGTGCCAAAATGAGCAAAATAACAATGCTTGTAGTTTAAATTTTCTTAACAAAATAATTGTTTGAGTAATTGAACTTTGTTTGAAAAATTTCACAAAATGTAACTTGAAGATCTTTTTCCATCACTTTAAAATGTTCCTTACATGGAAATTATGAAAAAAATATTTGTTCCAATATATCAATCGTTGGAACGCAAAATGAACTTCATAATGCCATATTTTCGAAGCAATGGAAAACTCTCAACTTTTTTCAGAAAAAGTTTTCTAAAATGTTGATTATGGGTACAATTGATCCCCTAGAGTTGGGTACAATTGATCCCCCTTCCAAACGGCATATTCTTCTTCTGAATTGATCGTTATGATTGCTGATTACGAAATTACTAATATTTATCCAAAAACTTATATTTATCAAATAATTGTCTTAAGAAAAGAGCAAAAATAATTAATTTTCTCTTTATTATAAAAAATAGCGCCTTTGAGTATGCAATATTAATAGCGTTGAGACAAAGTTATAGAATTTTCTTCTTATGTCTGCTATAAATTGTGAAATGAGAACAAACATGACCAAAATAGTCAATTAACATTCTATCTTGGGGGTTTATTTGATTTTTACACAAGGATTAGGGCTTCCTGAATAAAAGATCAAGTCTCCTTCAATAGGGGATCAAGTCTCCCCGAACTTCAGAAAAATCGCAATATTTTAACTCCCACGAAAATGCTTCTAGTTCATCAACGAGTTCAAGTATCGTTCTAATTTTTGGAGCATAGAAACTCGAAGTTACAAGCTGTCAGAAAATGTCAAAGACGGCGAGTTGCTAAATTTTTCCAAAAAGATATGGTGAAAATAAGAAAAGGGGATCAAGTATCCCCACTCTCCCCTACTGGTAAATATTTCACTTTGTTATGAAGATTTTTGGTCCTTTGAATTATTTTTTTTCTTATTTTATGAATGAACGTTATGTCACCTTGAAGCTAAAACGTGCAAAAATGAAGAATAATTCAGCTTTTAAAAGGTCTAGCTGGTATTGAGTGTTCAACTGATTGTCATGATTTTAATACAACCGGATTACCATATACAATTCTTATGTAGAACAATTAACATCAATCAATGATTGTTAACTCAGTATACTAAAATGCCAACAAAAGATTGTGGTTTTGAATAAAAATTTGTGATTTGATTACTTACTGCAAAGAGGAGTTTAAACCACTGATAAACTGATATAACACTGCACCACATTTTCATCAACCTAAGGTCCGTGTCTTAACTGCTTAGTTAGTGATCAATACCCTGGTAGTGATGGCGCTAGCATTTCACGTGTTCTTATGACACGTAGAAAAATATATAAAAATTTCATCATCTATCAAGCATATTTAGCCTGCTTCAATTTTTCTGTATGCAAAAGTATAAGTTGCTATGGTGTTCAATTTGTGTTGTTTTCCATCCAGCGGAAAAAGGTTCCGATGGTTGAAATGTACTATGTAGATTCATTGAGTTTTGAAATTTGAGGAAAAAAATTTGAAACGTTCCTACATATGAAAATCAACTCTTCATATTAGCTTAGCTTAGCTTAGCTTAGTTGACTACTCATATCCACCTTAAATTATTGAACTTGAAGTGCTTAGATATGATCATTTATTTTTAAAACATCAAATAGCATATTTGATTAGACTTTGCTCAATTGACGCACTTCAAATTCCATGATCGCTGGCGTGACTAAGCAGAACAAATTCTACCTCGCCAATGATTGCTACTCCGTGATTGATCGAGGCCATCAGCTTCGTGCAAGGGCCAAAAGAATGGTGCTTGGGACTAGCAGTTCATTCACAATGCACAGAACTCATGCTCTCCCTTTGAAAATGATCAATAACGGCGCCGGCCACGTCCTAGTAGTCAATGAGGAATGAAGGAGGGATTGTTAGTAGGATACTTCACAGGATCAATCAACAACCTTTTGTCTCTTTGTATTCCAAAGATTAACTTTGAAAAATTCAGAAACAAAGGTAAGTCAAAATCACCAACTATAGAAGCCGTCTATACGTCTGCGAATCTGTATTTCAATATCCAAGGAAAGGGTTTTGTTAGTAGGGGAAATCAGAGATCAGGATCCATTTTGATGAATGGTGCGATCGAATTTTCCTACACCTCCTATGCTCCTAGATTTTTCTTAAGGAAACTCCTATTTCTAACATTAAGGCAGTGATAAAAAGTTTAAACGTAAAAAAAATGTGTTTACATTTTCTTTAAACTAACTTGTTTTTCCTAATTCTTGTTCCTGGTACACTAATGTGTTTTCAAAAACGACCCTTTAGACTGAAAATACTTCTATGAAGCTTCGAAGAATATTTAAAAGTAGATATTTAAAATATCAAAGTTTTGTTTATGGATGAAACGATTCTCCTGTTTGTTCCTTTTTTTTAATTTGTTGTGCAGGTTATGATAACTGAATGTGACCGTTTTTGGAAACTCATCAATGCAATTCAACTCTTTGCCTTATATGCCTCATTCACGATTGCACGGAGAAAGCAAATCAACCAAAAAAAGTTGGTTATTCATAGTAGTCATGTGAGATATCCACTCTCAAGTAGTGGATTAATATTTTTTTATACTTAAGCTATGTTCACAATTCATTACAAAAAAAAAAAGATTTTTCAAGATGAACCTTATTTTTTGAAATAACCGAATCAAATTAGCATTTCGGTGGCACTCCGATAACATAAAAAAGGTTTCTTAAAAAACTGTAATGAAACATATTTAAATTAATTTTAAGTCAATTAAGTCAATCGTCAGATTTTAGAAAACGTATTGAGTTGTTATGTCCTGATATTATTAATTGATATATCTAAACAATCAATATTATTTTAATATGAAATTTTACACATATGGCAGAGTTAGAAACTGGAAGAAAACATAAACGAGAATATAACAATATGTTTTAAAACAATTAGTCAACAGACAGCTTTTGACTTAATTTTGATTTAATTTTAACAAAACCATGTTCTCACTAAGAGGCATATTTTTTAAAAATTTAGCTACCTTTCTTTGAAGCAATTAATAGCTTTGAAACCTTATCGATCATTTAAATAACAAATTTGCTTCGATTTGAGTGAAGAGAACTATCCATTAACTTTAAAAGACTATGATTTTACACAGTGTATTTCCGATAGCACTGAAGATCAGGGACCAAAATAATAAATATAACTCAAGCTGCGATAATCTTTATAAAATAAAATAAAAATACTTAGTTTCTTTCCACGGCCCGCTCCTTCGGATATGTTCAAAAATTGGAAGTCGTTAACCATAGTTTTCAGCATATATTGGCACTGTAGCCCCTGCTGTTTCCCGCTATGTTCTGATTCTGGTTCTTTTCAGTGACGTTAGCGGGTAGTAACGGCGTAACATCCCATTTTCTGCCCATTGTGGACAATTTACACCAGGGGACATTGCAAATGCAAAGAATTCTCTCTCCACTGCAATCCCTTGATTTACACCATAATTTTCTTCACATTTCATCATTTTCACAAATCAAAACAAATTTTCACGAGACGAAGAAAACGCGTCCGTCACCGGCAAGTCGACGCCTGCTCTCTATGAAAATCAACTCTTCATATTTTTAAAAAACTATTCCAATTATTAGGATAGTAAAATTTAAAAATTATTTCATAATGGAATCGAAATTAAAGTTAAATATTTGTGAGAAATTATTTTAGCATTTGTATAAAAGCCATAGATTTAATAAATTTCAAAGCAAAAATGTTCTCTATCTAATTGAGGAAAAACATCGCAGTTCTTCAAACAAGGATCTTCTGGTGAACGATTTAATCTAGGCATTTTATTAGAGAATATACTTTTAAGATTATCTGAAATTTCTTCACATTGCCCCTTTGGATACAATTTTTAAATGATAAAAAAAATACAATTGATCCGATACATTTTAACTGAAACTTAAACTTACTGAGTTACATAGCTCTGCATGAAAAATATTTTCGTATTGTCAATTAAAAATTAATAATTTACCAAAAAATCTAAATTTAGATATTGGTTCCATTTCATTATCGGAATACGAAGCTTCGGGAATGATGAGCTAGTTGGCACCAGGAGCTTTGGGCGATCAATATTTTTTTCCTTCGCAGGGAGAGTTATATCAGCTTCTCAGTGCTTAAACTGCACTGACTTGATCATTCGTGGAAAATTTTGAACTAATTTTTAAGTTTTGCTAATTTGAGTGGGGAAAATCCAGTATTTTTCCGCTCTCTATTTTATAGAAACATTTATTCGAAAATTCAATAAGATTAGAAGATCTAGAATCCTTCTAGAATCCTACTAGAATAAACATTGTTTTAAAAGTGGAGAATTTCCAGCAGGTTCTATGAATCATCAACAGAAAAGGCAAGTTTCCTAGTAAATTAAGATTTTTCGTGATTGTGACGTCACAGTCTGTACCAATACCAGAGCAGTGCTAACCTATAATCAGAAAGGTGGGGAAGGTTTTATCCATCCTCAAATATACATTGTTTCGAAAAAAATATCCATCAACTTCTTTAAAAACTCCTTCAACTTGCTTTACTTTAATATTAACACATGAACGAGGGATTTAATTTAATTTAATTTATTTTATTAGAGAGGCTTGCTTGGTAGATTCGCCTCTAAAAACGAGGGAACTAAAGTTTTTTTTTCGTTTTGGTCACAGCAATTAGTGATTTTTTCATCTTCATCGTTGTCTATTTTTCAATGTGGATACCTAATTTCTTTTTGTTTTCCATTAATAAGATTTTTTATTTCAATATCATCAAACAAGATCATCACATATCATCACTGTTACTTCACTACCTAATTCTGATAGAATTAAGACAAATGTCTCTTTTCAAAACTTTTAAAATAGAACTTTTTCTAGGAGCCGAAATAAACACGACCGACCGCGATAACTTTTCATGGCCAACTCCGCTTAAGAAAGAAATTATATTTATGTATGCATATTTATTGCCTCCACCTTGGTAGGTAAATGCCTTTTTTCAACTTTCATACGATCTTTCTATTATGTATATGGAACCTATATCAAAACAGCATAAAAATAAAGAACATTGTATCCTCAATTAAATGAAATTATCAAAGCAAGACTATAGGGGAGAGTGGGGATACTTGATCCCCTTTTCTTATTTTCACCATATCTTTTTGGAAAAATTTAGCAAGTCGCCGTCTTTGACATTTTCTGACAGCTTGTAACTTCAAGTTTCTATGCTCCAAAAATTAGAACGATACTTGAACCCGTTGATGAACTAGAAACATTTTCGTGGGAGTAAAAAAATTGCGATTTTTCTGAAGTTAGGGGAGACTTGATCCCCTATTGAAGGAGACTTGATTTTTTATTCAGGAAGCTCTAATCCTTGTATAAAAATCAAACAAAACCCCAAGATAGAATGTTAATTTACTATTTTGGTCATGTTTGTTCTCATTTCACAATTTATAGCAGACATAAGAAGAAAATTCTATAACTTTGTCTCAACGCTAAAAACATTGCATACTTAAAGGCGCTATTTTTTATAATTAAGAGAAAATTAATTATTTTTGCTCTTTTCTTCTGACAATTGTTTGATAAATATTAGTTTTTGGATAAATATTAGTTTTTGGATAAATATTAGTTTTTGGATAAATATTAGTTTTTGGATAAATATTAGTAATTTCGTAATCAGCAATCATAACGATCAATTCAGAAGAAGAATATGCCGTTTGGAAGGGGGATCAATTGTACCCAACTCTAGGGGATCAATTGTACCCATAATCAACATTTTAGAAAACTTTTTCTGAAAAAAGTCAAGGTTTCAACATTTCATGCTAAAATAATAAATAATAATAAAATAATAAAGGAAATTTCATTCAGAAAAAATTTCTAGCATTCAAGAGAGAGATTTTCCGTTGAAAAAAAATCTTAAGGTTTTGATTATTTATTGTTCAAGTTTATAAACAGAATTACATTTGATTGAAATTTACCTACATTAAAATCAATTTTTTTTTCAAACTAAAGCCAGGATAAAATCAAACTCCATTGTCATTGTAAATAGAAAAAAAATCGATCGTGGGTGTAATCACCAAATTGAATTTCGCCGCACACAATGGCGATGAGTGTCATACGGAAAGCTCTTCATTTCCCTCCGAAAAAAATCAAATGAAAAAAAAATCAACCATATCAACCACTTCAATCGTGTAAGGTGTCATAGCGTGGGTGTGAGATAAGTTGATGGGGCCACGCCATTCGAGTAAGAAAAATCCAATTAAAAATCTATTTTTAAATTGAAGTATCCCTTACCACATGTTTCCGTGAGATGCGCGTGTATTTTTGCCTTCTATTCTCTCCTATCGCTGTTGACAGCATTGCATTGTCGAATCCACATTCGACATGATGATGTAAAACCACGCGAAATCACGCGGTCTTTATCTGGACCAAAAACCAACAACAACACAAAAGTCAACAATGACAATCAACTGTATATTTTAAACGATGGAATGGCACACCAAAATTGACACTCCAGGACCGATACGAGACGGTAAGAGGGAGGAGATTCGCTTCCGGCTTTTTTTTCGGTTCTTCCATTTCATCCAACTTCGAGAGCACATGTGCCCGCTGACATGTCACCACCCCCGCACACTCTCGAGAAACAAATTAAACGCTTCCGCAAAACATAAAACATTTCCCGCACGCAAGAAATTGGTATGTAGGGTTGCAAGAAGGCAAACAAGCAAGTCCTAGGACTAAGTCACCCCACAAAATGACAAGGAATCGTTTACGTCAAAATCGGCTCGAGGAAGGACCGTCGTTGGTTATCCCATGGATTAGTTTTTCGGGAAGAACAGGTCATTTAAATTTTTTCCCACAGTTCTATTTTGGTAGTCGCCTTGGAACATGAGCCAACAAGAATCACGAAGAAGAAGAAATCACGTGACAAGTAACGGTGTCCGGATTCTAAGGCAGGCTGGCTGGCCCCGATTTTAAGTGCATGTTTCCTTGGAATCTGGAAGCTGAACCTGGGATGTGCAAGGTATATGAACGTACAAGAGCAACAGATGTGGCGTCAAAGCAGGTCCGTGTGAACTTTTCTAGACCATGTCAAATGAGGCATCGGTGGTAAGTTTGACATGCATGTGTTATATGCGATTTGTGGATGTTCCTTTTTTCTTTCGGAAGAAATAATTGTATGGGCGATTGTTCACTTTATCTCAAAGGCAATTCGGAGTTTAGTTTTCATTATACAGCTTCTTTTAAAATGGTATTTTATTTTGCCAGTGTTCGGCACGAAGCGCTATTCCGCTAATAAGTCCGCTTATTATTTATTTTTTAGCGGTCTAATTTACTGCTAATTTTTTATTGAAATAGCGAATTAAACAGCTCCGCTAATTTTTTATTCCGCTAATTAAAGATCGCTAAAACCCAAAAAAAACATTTTTTTTCATGGATTGTATCTGATAGATAATATCAGGCTAAGGAGACATTAGGTGTCCTTTCGACTTCCATATAAGCACTATCGAAAATCTTCACTTCAAATTAGCTTATTGTTTTTAAGTGGTGAAATATTTACTTAAAAAAACTGCTCACTCTACTGATTTTCTCAGAGCAGTTCATATTAAAATAAGAAAAAAATCAGCAGAGTACAAACTAGTATGTGAAGCTGAATAAAAGTTTATCACTGATTTTTTCCTGCATTTTCATTTATTGAGTTTTTTTTCGGTGAGTGAAACAACTTTTCAAATTTTCAAATTTTCATGAGGAACAGTTTTGTAGTATTAATTTTTCAGGAAAAAAGAAATCTTCATATCATCTGGCCGGGCTGTGACCAGCCTGAACTGGGCGTCATGAGAAAATTTAAAAATAAAAAAACTGAATTTCATATACATAAATCATATTAAAGATCGAAAAAACGATTATGATTTACTGAAATGAATTTCTTGGATTTTAAACTATCGATTTTTTCTCCAGAGGAAAATATTTAGCTTAGCTTAGCTTAGCTTGATTGACTACTCACATCCACCTCAATCATTGAACCCGAAATGCTTTATCAACAGTTTTCAAATTAAAGATAATGTTTTAACAATTTTTATCATTATTTTTTGAGGCATAGAAGTTTAAAACAAATGATTATATGTTTGTCAGTGTTTTGAAACAAATGCATTTCCAATTCCACGATCGCAGGCGTGGCTCAGTAGAACAAGTTCCACATCGCCAATGGTTGCTACTCCGTGATTGACCGAGGCCAGCTATTTTGAACAAGGGTCAAAAAAATGGATCTTGGGATTAGAAGCTCATTCTCAATGCACAAAACTGATGCTCTCTCTTTGACCGTCAATAACGGCGCCGGCCACGTCCTATTAGTCAAGAGATAGTGAGGAAAATAGAAAAAGGGATGAAAGACATAAATTTGCGCTTTAGGACCGAGGTTACCTCTGCATCCTAGCAAAAAAATCGTAAGGGAATGTGGGCAAAAGGATAAGATCTGGAAACACTTTTGACAAGTGTATGGATCTGACTTTTATCAATCTTTTTATCTCCTAAAATTTCCTAACGAAACTCCTTAGTAATATTATAGACACAAGATGCTACATTTTTTCCAAGGTTTAAGATCGTTGTCTGAAGCTGTTGTTCATTATTGTTTGGAAATTGGTGGAAACTTAAAAGTTTACTATCACACAACTTACAGATTTCATTTTTGTGTATCAAACCTATATTGAAATATTTTTAAAATTTAATGTTTCCTAAATTTATTACTGTATGACCTAACTTTCAATGATTGTTTCTGCGACACTTTATTTTAGAATAGACTCAAAACGCAATCTGGAAACCACACATGCCAAATATTTATAGTTTATTACTCTTCTGGAATTACTCTTTTGAAACCCCCTAACTTAACATATTCCTTGAAGGTAAAATATTCTTCTTCACATATCTCAAAAACCCAGATAAAAAAATATATCTCAAACTATCACCATCCCTATTGAAAATAACCAAAACCTTGAAAACGTTTAACTAAACATGCATAAAAAAACTTTAGTGAATATGTGCTGGAGTAGTTTGTCACACTGTGCGTTTTTAATTGTTAATTTGTTTTTGAACTAATTATTATTAAGAAAAATTTTAGAGCAAAGCGAAACTCAAAGCCAATTCAAACTGTTTCACATGAACGAGTTTTCATAATTTTTGAATGTTGGATATTCAAAGGTATGAGTTCTTGAACATTATTTTCGCCAAATCCCTAATTTATATCGAAACAATTGATGTTTCAAAGGTAGCAAACTAATGAGGGGTGAGGTGAACTGAATACGAATACTTAATTCTCAAAAGCTACGAATATTGTATCCAAACTTATAAACACAACAGTGATGTTCCATAAACTTTGCTATATTCGAAAAAACGACCGATTTTTAGATGCTGAATCGTAAAATAAATATGGATTTTATCTCAGCTCCCTATAACATCAAAAAAAAATTGTTCTATTAATGAGCAAGTACTGTACAAAACAAACTTGACCAAATCAAAAGGATTCCAGAATAAATTAAAAAAAAAAAAAACAAAACACCATTGATTCACATTACGTCAATCGGTAATCCGATACTTGAATTGAAATTTTCGTTTGAAACTATTGGAAGAATAATGTTGATTTTTGGATTTTTTCATTATCAATCGTTGTGCAAATCAGCGTATTTAAACAAATGTCAACCATCAATAAGAAAACAGCTGATGAAAAATCATGCCAATCGGTTCTACCGTAAAAATAATGTTACAATGATTTGAGAAAATATAAATCAAAATAATACTTAGCTTTGGGTATTTTTTTATCTTCATCATGCCACATTTTTTTGAGATCTTCGTATTTGCTATCAACTGCTCTTTTATGAAAAACCTCGGATCCGTTCTTTTCACCCACCTTTTCTTCGCTTGCTTCCAATTTCACGTCTTTACCGCGCAAAGTTCAGCCAAATTTCTCTTCTACATTCTCGAAATATCTAATAGATCTTCATAATAAATCTTCGGTTTTGACTTAAGATTTACTTCAGCAAAATATTAACAATTTGAATTCGGATTTGAAAATTTTTGAAAAAAAATCTTCTTAAACTATCGATTTTTTCTCCAGAGGAAAATATTTGCACATAAAGTCGAAGTGTCTCGAAAAATTTCTGGTGGCGTTCAGTTCGGTCTGGTCGAATCCCGACCATCTTATCTTTTTCCCTATAATAAATTTGAAAACATTTTTACTTTAACTTGTTTACTCGGGGCGTATAAAGCACCATTGATCGAGACACGATAAGCATTTTTTACCGAAGCATCTAACAGCGAGTGTGTGTGTTGTGAATTGTTTGTATTCTACAAGCAGACATTCATTATTTTTTATTGCTTTGTTTGATGGATCTTACAAATGAAAAAAAAATTCCCGTCAACCTGTAACCGAACTCGAGTCCTCTGATTATTTATTCGACATCTTACCAATACACAGTGGTTTAAAACTCGAAAAACGTGATCATGGGCTATTTGATGCCTTAGATGTCAAAATAGCTTAATGACATGTTCTACAATGTTTCATTATTTTTAATTGCGCATATTTTGTCATTATTATTTTTTGATCGATTCACCTAAAAGTGATATATTTTTTTTATTTTTTGAATTTGTCATCCAATCAAAATGATGTGTTCAGAAAACTTGTAGACAACACAATTTTAAAAAACTTTGTAAAAGACTTTGAAGCTCTATCTCTCAAAACAACAGATTTATAAACATTTTTCTAAAAACTAACCTCAAAAAACGAAATTTTCGTTTAACTTTTTTCAAAGCGACTTTCGAGTCTTACTTTATATGAGAGAGTTGAAACAATTGTAAAAGTGCACAACTTCATTGAAGGTGTCAAGTTTCTATCTTGACGTTAAATGGTACTTTTTGTGTAATTATGTACGTTTTAAAATTGCATATATTCATTGATCCATATCTCTTAAAGTTGCAAACTTATGAAAACAAAATTATATGCATTTGAAAGGCACATTCTTGAGCTTTAATGAACATATAATTTCATTTGTATGTATCAGGTTTTACTACTAAAATCATTTATCTGAAAGATGGTAGTGTTGAAGTTTTTGTTAAGCCAGCTTGGCAAACTCTTGCTTTTTAGCAAAAGGAAGGATGAAATCTTCTTTTTTTCTATTCCTACCGTTGACAAGTGAAGACGATAGTTCTTAATTTGTTAAGATTGAAGAGTTGGCCCTGTCTAGAAGCGTTAGTTCCATTATAGTTAGTAAATCATTTATCTGAAAGAAGGTAGTTTCGAAATAATGGGCATTTTGCGTATTTTATCAACACACATCTTTAAAAAATGTTGCCCTTTTAACACGAAAGTGGCATAGATGCATGATTTTGTAACCTTTAATTTTCATGGCTATCTTTAAAGTTTTTTCTTTATTTATTAAGTTTTATTTTTGTTAAATAGTTGTGTAAGAGAGTAAATTAGAATGAAATATTAAAATTATATTCATGATCTTCTTCTTCTGGTTGTTCTAAATCAAGCTTTTTTTTTTGCATCGGCAACAAAAGAAAAATGTGGTCTTGGTTTAGATTTTCTTAGGCTCGTTATAAGAGGGTCCGAAGATTCGAGCATCCGATGCATAAGGTCGATGTTTGTTGCTTTCCTTGAAAATTTTAGAGTGTGATGTTCTCTAAAATTTCAAATATCCTTATTCCTAGACTCTTGAGCGTCTTCGGATAATTGCCCAAAGGGTATTAAAAAGTGTATCACGATTTGAGCCCCATGAAATAAAATTTTGTGAACTGCTGCGGGTATATATGTAATACCACGGATACAAATTGACTAGTTTCATGGCCGTTTTCTTAGAAAACTTATCGAATTTTTCCACATTTATTTTCTGGCCAGAAGCCAAAACTAGCAGAATAGCACCGCATCGTTGGATGACTTCCAAATTTAAAACGAAATTACACAAGTACCATTTAACATCAAGATAGAAACTTGACACCTTCAATGAAGTTGTGCACTTTTACAATTGTTACAACTCTCTCATATAAAGTAAGACTCGAAAGTCGCTTAGAAAGAAGTTAAACGAAAATTTCGTTTTTTGAGGTTAGTTTTTAGAAAAATGTCTATAAATCTGTTGTTTTGAGAGATAGAGCTTCAAAGTTTTTTACAAAGTTTTTTAAAATGGTATTGTCTACAAGTTTTCTCAACACATCATTTTGATTGGATGACAAATTCAAAAAATAAAAAAAAATATCTCACTTTTAGGTGGATCGATTAGAAAAATAATAATGGCAAAATATGAGCAATTAAAAATAATGAAACATTGTAGAACATGTCATTAAGCTATTTTGACATCTAAGGCATCAAAAAGCCCATGATCACGTTTTTTGCGTTTTAAACCACTGTGCAGTGGGGGTTTTCATTATGCCCCTACAGTGACTGATTTTCAGCTTTTGACAAAAATTTATAAAATGCATTTTTAAAGCTTTTTATCTACTTTTTCAAGTTTCGGCCCATTAGGAAATAGACTTTGTCATATATCCACACATACAAAATACAACATTCACACCACCTGATGTATACACTACACATTGACGACTCTGGGCTCTAGCTTTCCCTCCATTACACTTGATTGTCACTACGATAATAGTTACGGGACAGAAAACACGTGCGAATTATAAGTTCTCGATAAGTTAGAAATATCGACTACATTCGTGAGTTTCCGGAATTTCATCTCGGTCATAATAGACTTATTTATTGTCTGAACATAAAACAATGAAGTAACTCACATATTATAGCTGTTTGCTGTGGTTAAATTAGCGTCCTTCTTAAGGTGGCCATTATGCCCTTATCTCCCCTTATATATTCGGATAGAAAACAATCGACTGAAAAACAAAATAGGCATTTAAATTGCAGCGGTTGAGGGAAAATGGATCAATCGCTTTTGTTTTTGTTTTTTCATTAGAAACTCAATAGAATATTCGACCGAATATTCATTTGGACGAATAGTTGACGTCAATATTCGGTTTATTTTATGTATTCACATAGTTTTCCGTCCTCGACTTAACTTGACGAACATTATTCCTAAAATTCACTCGGTCCATGGCAACCGTTCTCCAATTTTTCGGACACCCCACGTTCGCCAGATCACGCTCCACTTGGTCTAACCATTTCGCCCGTTGCGTTCCCGCTCGTCTTGTTCCTACCGGATTCGTAGCGAACACCTGTTTTGCAGGACAGTCGTCCGGCATTCTCGCAACATGTCCTGCTCAGCGTATCCGGCCAGCCTTCCCCAAGTAACACAGATTATGCCAACTAGCATTAGGAAGGTTTATTATGGTTTAATTATGGCATTTTTTTGTGCAGCTCGTTTTATGACGGTTTTATTATGGTCATGCAGAATGCTTATATTTTTTTTTCCACCATATGTTTTCAGATGGTTTTGAAAACGCTAATAAAACTTTTATTAAACATACTGTTTTAGTTATTTTGAAAGAGTTATGAATGCTATTTTTAAACTATAATAAAATACAAACTTAGAAGTTTGCTCTAAGCTTTCTTTTGCATGTTCTATAATAGCACTCAGTGCCTTATTATTAAACCGCCATAAAACTTAGTGAGAGTTCTCGATCAAGATGTCAGAACAGGACACGCTCAGATTAGATAGCACATATTTGAATTGGAACACCCATTTTTACACATTTTTGGTAAGTTATGCGGGTTGGTTTTGAGTTAAAATTAAAAAAATACATCTTTGAAAACTTTAAATCACCGAAAGTGGTATGAATATCTTTACAATATGAGTATTGAGTGAAAGGGCCCAAATAGTAGGAAAAAAAATGTTGCTTGACGCCATCATTAATTCAAGATGGCGGCTTCCGCTTTTATTTTCAAAGCTGTAAATTACTGAAAATATCGTGAAACTTTCACAATATGGTTATTAGGTGAAAGTAATAAACGAGTAGAAGTCAAATTTCGTTGCCCGTCGCCATCCTAAATCCAAGATGGCGGCTACCACTCAACTTGAAAATACTGTAAATGACTGAAAATCGCAGAAAACCTATATTATAGGGGTATAAGTTGAAAGAAATCAACCGGTAGAAGTTGAATTTCGCTATCTGACGCCATCTTGAAATCCAAGATGGCGGCTTCCGCTAAACTTAAAAATGTAGTGAATGACTTAAAATGACCTGAAACCCAAATTGGTAGTGGGTGAAAGGGCTTAACGAGTAGAAGTCGAATATTGCTATCTTACGCCATCTTGAAATCCAAGATGGCAGCTTTCTATAAACTTGAAAAATGCTCTAAATCATTTAATATCGCATGATACCTCCAAAATATGGGTATTTGTCAATTGGGATAAGCTAAAAAAAGTTTATTTTTGCATTCTGACGCTATTTTGAAATCCAGGATGGTGGCTTCAGCTGAACTTAAAAATACTGTAAATGAATGAAAATAGCATGAAACTCCCAAATATATTGTATTGGGTGCTAAGGCTAAATGATAGAAGTCAAATATCTATTTTCGCGTTTCTCTGAAAATCTGTAAGTGACTGAAAATTCCACAAAAACCACCACAAAACATACCCGTTCGTTTTTGGCAACATCGAATTTGGCACATGTGCCTAAATCAGACGGTTAACAGAAACAACATAACCTTATAGTTTTCGCTAGAATAAGACCAATACAATTTAGACATAATAGCATGATAGGAATAATAGAATTACATAATTGGCAAAAAAATCAAAAACTATATACAAAACCAGAAAAGTTCTAAATGCATTAGACACATAATGAAAAAATAATAAAAGTGATTTAAAATGATCTAAATTGTCTTAAAATAGTAGTTTTAATGTACATGAAAAAAAGTTGTGTTCAAGCGATTTTCATTGATTAACAGCGTTTTAAATTCAGTGGAAGCTGCCATCTTGGATTCCAAGATGGCGTCGGAAAGAAACAAATCGACATCTTCTAGCTTAGCTTTTTCATTCAATACTCGTATAGTGGTGGTTTAATGCGACTTTTTGTCACCATTAAGCATTAAAAGTTGAGCGGATGCCGCCATCTTGGATTTCAAGATGGCGTCTGATAGCGAAATTCAACTTCTACTCGTTTAGCCCTTTCACCAGATACCCATTTTGTTGGGGTTTCATGCGATTTCAAGTCATTTACACCATTTTAAAGTTCAGCGGAAGCCGCCATCTTTGATTTCAAGATGGCGTCAGACAACGAAATTTGACTACAACTTATGATTTATTCCACGGGTCATTCAAAACCAATCCCTTTTCATTCAAAAAGTCTGTCCTCATTTACTGTTCTAATGATTAACAACTCAGAAATGAAGAACTCAACCTTAGCGTGTAATTGGTTGGCTTGCGAGAGAAAAGTCAAATCGTAGCTTTTTTTTAGGGTCATCATTAAACCATAATAAAACTATGAATTGACTCACGCCATGTTGGTTGCAAAATCGAAGGGCACAAAATGACGCCATGTTGATGGATTCACAATGCAAGCATTGGAAAATATTTTTTCAGGCCTTTTTTTCATCAATTCCATCGTGATTGACCATCAGATTTGACGAGGCGCATTTATTTTAAGATACTATTTCATATACATTTTACCTAAAATCTTGACTGGCAGTAGAAAAGACGCTCATTATATGGTTAAAACATTGGTTTTTAAGCTATTAATTTTACCAGACCATATCTGAATAATGCAATCATCATTCATCAACCATTATGGTTGCTGGAAAAAATAAAAAAAAACTCCGAGAACACACAGAATCGAAAAAAAACAAAAATTTCTAACATGTTTAATAATAGCTTTTTAAAAGCTTTGGTGACCAACATTGATGACCAACAATGATACGTCTTGATGACGTTTCTAAGGTAGGGCCAAATAGCCTAATTTTGGCTTTATTAGAGTCCAGGTGATGTTATAGAATGCGCTTTAGCTTTTTATGAAGATTAATGCGATAGTCCAAACGAAATTTTGCTGACCATAATAAAGCTAAAATTGTTACTTGGGTCACCACCTTCTGGATACTGGGTTCGCCGTAGAGTCGCGTGAGCTCGTGGTTCATCCTTCGCCTCCACACTCCGTTCTACTGTAGGCCGCCAAAGATGGTTCTTAACACTCGTCGCTCGAATCCTCCGAGTGTACGCAGGTCCTCCTCGAGCAATATCCATGTCTCGTGCCCGTAGAGAACAACCGGTCTAATGAGCGTCATATACAGGTTACACTTCGTGCGAGGGCTAAGTCTTCTCGACCGCAGTTGCTTGTGGAGTAGACTGAGTCGATTTGGGGTCATTTTTGAATTTCTCAAACCCTGGGGTCTTAAAAGCTTCGTTTTGGTCCAAAACTCATCCATGATTTTTTGCAGAATTTTTAAGTAACGTTTACATGAGTAAATTTGAACTTTTAGGTTTGTATGGGAAAATTGAATATTTTGTACTGAAAAATCAACATCATTTTTGTTTCTTCTGTGGAACCGAGCCTGCTAATGGTTTTTGTGCCAATTTATAAATTTCTTACAGGAAATTTTCCGCTGAACAACTATGTCCAATATCATAACTTAGTATCTTTTTAGACAAAAAAGTGATTAGCTGTTTAACAGGTGTATGTCTTTTTGGATTGATAAACCATGAATTCATATGACACCACTGCTGGGTGCCTAGCGAAGTATTGCAAGACCACTTTTCATGCCATACTTCGTGGGGCACAAGCAGTGGTGTCAATTGAATTCATGGTTCATCAATCCAAAAAGACATACACCTGTTAAACAGCTAATAACTTTTTTGTCTAAAAAGATACGAAGTTATGATATTCGACAAAGTTGTTCAGCGGAAAATTTCCTGTGAGAAATTTATAAATTGGCACAAAAACCATTAGCAGGCTCGGTTCCACAGAAGAAACAAAAATGATGTTGATTTTTCAGTACAAAATATTCAATTTTCCCATACAAACCTAAAAGTTCAAATTTACTCATGTAAACGTTACTTAAAAATTCTGCAAAAAATCATGGATGAGTTTTGGACCAAAACGAAGCTTTTAAGACCCCAGGGTTTGAGAAATTCAGAAATGACTCCAAATCGACTCAGTCTATTGTGGAGTCCATAGTAGGCACGCCTCCGGATCTCACGGCTGGTGTCATTGTCTGCGGTCACCAGTGAGCCGAGATAGACAAAGTCTTCGACTATCTCCAGCTCGTCGCCGTCGATCGTGACCTTGTTATTACTGGACAAGCGGGTTCGGTCGGTCTCGGATCCGCAGGCCAGCATGTACTTCGTCTTGGACGTATTAATCATCAACCCAATCCTTCCTGCTTCACGTTTCAGTTTGCGGTAGATCTCCTCCACCGACGCAGATGATCTGCCGACTATATCAATGTCATCGGCAAAGCAGATAAATTGACTGGATCTGTTGAAAATCGTGCCCCGCATTTCGCCCACCGCTCGTCGAATAACACCTTCTAGCGCCACGTTGAACATCATGCAGGATAGACCATCACCTTGTCGAAGCCCCCTGCGAGATTCGAATGAACTCGACAATTCACCCGAAATCCGCACACAGCACTGCGTTCCATCCATCGTCGCCTTGATCAGTCTGATCAGGTTCCCGGAAAAGCCGTTCTCGTCCATGATTTTCCATAGCTCGTTACGGTCGATCGTGTCGTATGCGGATTTGAAGTCGATGAATAGATGGTGTGTAGGGACTTGGTGTTCACGGCATTTTTGGAGGATTTGCCGTAATGTAAATATCTGGTCAGTCGTTGACCGTCCCTCCATGAAGCCGGCCTGATGACTTCCCACGAATCTGTTTGCTTGTGGCGTTAGGCGGCGGAGTAGGATTCGGGACAACACTTTGTAGGCGGCGTTGAGGACAGTGATCGCTCGGTAGTTCTCACAGTCTCCAATTTGTCGCCCTTCTTGTAGATGGGGCATATTACCCCCTCCTTCCACTCCTCCGGTAGCTGTTCTATGTCCCAGATCCGGACTATCAACCTTCGTCCTTATCCCGGGCCATTTCGGCTTGCGGCACGAAGCCTTTGCGGGATACGTTGAGTTTCTGATAGAACTTTCGTGTTTCTTGGGAACGATGCAGCTGCTCCAGCTCCTCGAGCTCCTCCTCCTCCAGGCGGCGCTTTTTCTCCTGGAAAAGTCGGACTCGCTGCCTCTTCCGCTGTCGGTGATTTTCCACATTTCGACGGGTGCCTCTTTGCACTACTGCCGCCCGCGCGGCATTCTCTTCGTCCATCACCCTCCTACACTCCTCGTCGAACCAGTCGTTCCGTCGAGTTCGCTCCACATAAAAGATGACGTTCTCCGCAGCACTGTTGATGCTGTCTTAATGGTATCCCAACAGTCCTCGACAGGGGCTTCGTCAAGCTCGCCCTCAAAACGTGGTCGATCTGTGATTGCGTTTGATACGGTGATCTTCAGGTGTACTTGTGTGGGGGGTGGTGCTGGAAAAAGGCACTACGTACGGCCATTCGTTTGGAGGCGGAAAAATTTATAAGTCTGAGGCCGTTTTCGTTTGTCAGCTGGTGCGCACTGAACCTTCCAATTCTCGGTTTGAATTCCTCCTCCTGACCGACCTGAGCATTGAAATCCCCGATGACGATCTTGATATCATGTTTTGGGCAACGGTCGTATTCACGCTCCAGCTGCGCGTAAAATTCGTCTTTGTCGTTACCGGTACTCCCGAGGTGAGGGCTGTGCACGTTGATGATGCTGATGTTGAAGAACCGGCCCTTGATTCTCAACCGGCACATTCGTGAGTTGATCGGCCACCACCCGATCACACGCTTTTGCATCTTTCCCATCACTATAAACGCTGTTCCAAGCTTGTGTGTGTTGCCGCAGCTCTGGTAGATGGCACGACCATCTGGGTACGTTCGTACCGTAGAGCCCTTCCAGTAAACCTCCTGCAGCACTACGATGTCGAATTTGCGGCTCTTAAATTCGTTGGAGAACACGTGGGTACTGCCCACAAAATTAAGAGATCGGCAGTTCCATGTTCCAAGTTTCCAATCGCTAGTCCTTTTTCGTCGCGTGGGTCTTTGCCGATTTCCATCCGAAATTTGTTGTTCGTTGCTTATGTTTTTTGTTGTCACAGGTTCGCAAGGCCCGCAGCTAACCCCGCTATCTCGCAGGAGGACCGTCCTGATATTGCTGTTTTGGGTCCCGGACACCACCAGGACTCTGTTGCACTCCGCACGCCGCCCCTGACATGGAGAAAAGACGCGTACGAAGCCCCCTAACTCAGTCTGCATGCGACCAAAGCATCCACCGGGGTTGGGTACCCGATCTCCGCTATGGTTGCTCGCACCCCAGCTAGCACCACGGGGAGGTAGAGAATCGGATTTGCAGACAAGAGGTGATATTACCACTACCCGAAGGTAGGGTGTATGGGGTCTCGGGTTGCACATTGTCTACCATTCGCTAGCCCTATAGTTCAAATGAAATCCAATTTGGAGACGTTTTTTTTGAGGGGGGTTTTCCATATAAACCAAAGCACAATGGGCAAATTCGGACCCAAAATCGAAAAAAAACACGAAGCCGGTGGTTTGAGAACCTGGAATGGCATTTATCACACGTAAAATTTCCTTAGAAACTCAAATCGACTCTTAATTTTACCGGATCCATCTGAGTGAAGTGTGCCCAGACCTTAAGTGCTCAGTATAAAACTTTTTTCTTTATATGTTCTACCAACATAAAATTTTGTGTTATTGAAATTTCATAGAAGGAACTGAAAGGTATTTAAGTATTTTTATAAAGTGCCTATTGACAAGTGAAAGAAAAAAAGGACGCGAACTATTTTTTATTTGTTTTTTTTTTTGTTTTTCATCATTCCCAAGTTAGTTTTTGTCTCGCATCCAAGAGATGTACGGATTTGAAGGTGAGAGAAAAAGTACGAAATCGTACAGCGAAATTGGAGATTGACGAAATTTGTTTTGTATGAAAACCACCCAAAATGAATCAATTCAATGGGCCACGTTTCGGATAAAAATTTGAGCCAACAAAAAACTGGAACGTTCAATCGCTTTTCCGTTATCGAATCTCGCAGATTTTACGAGAAATCTTCCAGAAATCATACTTTTACGTAAAACTATCATTGAACGAACCCAGCAAATAATGCTCGGTTCAGCACATGGGAGAAACGTTTCCAAACTAGGTTTATGTCGCTGGAGGGGGCACAACTATTGATCTTTATCACTCTATCATACTTAACAAACAGGGACACCATCGAATATTCGATACTTCAATAGTTACAAAATTTAAAATCAATTTTACCACTTGGAAATTGAAAACAAAATTTTGAACGACGGAGTGAAAATAAAACGCGTCCGTTGCAAACCAATCAAGGCCTACTCCTTCAAAGACTACGAAAAGATTTGACTTTCGTTTTTTGTTTAAAAAATATCAACAATGTTTATTTTAACTTGAACAAAGATTTCGTGTTTTTTTTTTAATTTAAATTGTATAAAGTTTGAATTTTTTTTACATTTCCACTGCTAGAAATTGATTTATATGTACACTAGCTGACCCGGTGTGCTTTGCTACACCTTCCAAAAATGAATAATTGCTAGTACCCAGTTCCACTGAATGGAGGAAGGGGTGCTAAACCACTGGAAAAACATTTGTTGTGTTCGGATACCCTCTCATGCTAAATTTGGTTTCATGTGCTTTATTGGTTGTTGAGTTATGCTATGAAATTAGTATCGGAACCCCTCTTCCTACCTGTCCCCTACCTGGAAGGAGGGGATCAAGATCAAACATTCCGTGTATTCAAATACAATCCCATGCCCAATTCTGTCCATTTGTTCGATTGTATGATTGTTCGCATACCATATTTGGTTCCATTTGTTAGAAAAGTTCTTGGTTCATGCAAAACAATCGTATGTGAGCTCTCGTCTTCTTTAACTGTATCCCAAATGCTTTTCTATGCCAAAGTTGTTTCCATTAGTTCTCGAGTTATGCGAAAAAATGTAAAGGAGCCCCTCTCTCCTTCCTATCACGCAACTGTAAGTAGTACCAAATATTCACAGAAACATTACTTGTGCTCAAATACCCTCCCAAGCCAAATTTCATTCCATTTCCTGGGTAAGTTGCCGAGTGATGTGAAAAATTGTATGGGAGCATCCTCATCCCTCAAGGTTTTCCGCCTTGAAAACGGAGGTTTTTAAAAATATCATAGAAACATTTCTCGTAATCAAATATCTTCCCACGCCAAAGCTGGATCCATTTGCTTGATTATTTATGTAGTAATGTTGTAATGCTGCAGTAATGCTGAAAACCGTAAAGGAGCCCCCTCCCCACTTTCTATCTCCTCAACAGACGGAGGGAGAGGTACCAAATATTCATAGAACTATTTATCGTACCCAAATACCCCTCCAAGCCAAATTTTGTTTCATTTGCTCGAATAGTTTTCAAGTTATGTAATAAAAAAGGAGTTAAAGGCCCCTCCCCTCCTACTTGAATCTTCACTGGAAGGAGGGAGGGGTCTGAAATAATCATAGAACGATTTCTCGTATTCCACTTCCCTTCCATGTTAAATTTGGTTCCATTTGCTTGATTAGATCTCCAGATATGTAAAAAATTAAGTTAGGCCCCCTCCCCCTTCCTATCTCCCCACTGGAAGAAGGGAGGGGTACCAAACCATCATAGAAACATTCCTCGTACCAAAATACACTCCCATGCCAAATGTGGTTCCATTTGCATGATCAGTTCTCGAGTTATGAAGACTTATCACTTTTATTTATATGACCCCCTCCCCCCTTCCAAGAAGAGGGAGGGGTCCCAAACTATTATAGGAACCTTCTCCGGCCTCCAATACCCCCATCTGCCAAGTTTCACGCAAATCGGTTCAGTAGTTTTCGAGTCTATAGGGAACAGACAGACAGACAGACAGACAGAAAGACAGACAGACAGACAGAAATTCATTTTTATATATATAGATATAATGTCTTAAATATCATTTCGTGAAGATTTTTTTGAAAGATAACAACTTGGTGTGTGTATATTTTTACATGCTCCATTACTTTAAGCGACTCCTCGGAACAAAGTTTCCTGTTGCCCACAATTTCGTCCCGCAAAGAAAAAGTGAGTTATTTAAGACAGCAGCAGCGGCTAAAGAGTGCTTTTCATCTCCATCCATTTGATTTTAGTTACCCCAAAATTCTTTCCCGGCCTTATCAAGGAAAAATGGATGGATGTAAAAGAAGTAAAATGATCTTTCCTAACAACTAAAAACCACACTCGATTGCACTCGGCTGTGGTGGCGAAACTGATTGCGATTAAGTGGCTGGTCGTTTAGGGATGCATAGAAAAAATTGTTTTTAGTTCTTAGTTTCATTTCTAGTTCATCCCAAATTTTTTCTCACTGAGTTACAATCTAATTCACAATTGTGTTATTCAATTTCGAAGTTGAGGATGTCTGAAAATTTAAAATAAACTTGTAATAGTTCGAGCACCTCTAGTCACAACCGAATCCTTTCGCTCCCGAAAAAGCACCGCGCTTACACAATTTTATATCCTTTTTTAATTTCGGCTTCACGTTGCATTTATGGCCTCGCGGCTTGCGGATGAAATTTCTTTTTGGTTGATCTTCCGCGGATGCAATGTGGACCGAAAGAAAATTAAATATCTCCTGCGCCGCCACATCCGGATAGTCGTCCGTCGTTTATTATCGGGATGTGCCCGGTGTGAAAAATGTGATTTGCCCCAGTAGCAATGTAGCTGGCTCATTGTTTCCAGCTCGAAACCCTTTCCGCGGAGAATTGGACCGCGAAAAGGATTTTAGTGGCCGTGACGTATGCGCGGAATGGCTTTTTCAGGAAATTTTTATGGCATTTGTAGTAATTTCCGGCAATTTAGGGTTTGTAATGCGGGGATTGATGAAATTTCTCTTTTTTCTTCTAAAGCTAAGAAGAAAATTGATCACGCAAACAATAAATTAGCCCTGAAGACTGGTGCAGATTCAGAAATTTGCGTCTTTCAGCTATCAAGCCATATGTAAACATGTGTACCCTAAACGATGCAGAAACTTGTCGAGAAACCTACAACAAAAGTATCTCCGTTTTGCTGCGATTTGCTCGGAATTGCTTTGACAAATTTATAGACGTCGGCATCAAGTAATGAGCTGGATTTGGTGGCAACGGATTGGGAGAGGGTGGGTGGACTAGGAAGCACATGTATCAACTCACTGGTACTGGCTGAGATGTCGCTGGGTTTAATTTGCGGCCTCCTCTCCTCCAAATGTGTGGCCATATGGATGAAGGAAGAAATGTTTGCAAACTGGTGAATTCCCCCGAACGATAAATGAAGGTACGGTACACATTTGTTACAGATCCTACTATACTTTCGGGCGCAGCTCCTCCGCCTGGAAGTGGGCCTCCGTGCTGCCATTATTCTAGTTGACGATAAGTAATTGCCGAGGTTGGGAAGTGAATTAAATCGAAGATAAAGTAGGATTAGAGGCAGTTCCCAATAAATGAGAGGGCGTGTCATTATGGGTTTGATTGATTTAATGATTTTCTTGGTGCGCGAGGGCTTCGGAAGGAACGGAGAACATATGTGAGGTATAATAAGCTTCGTTCGTATAGCGATGTGATTTTTCAATCCGTCATCTAACAAGTGTATAAAAACATGGGTTCAGTACAATACTAAGCTAATGTGGGATGGGATACCTTGTTTGAAATATATTTTCCTTAGATTTTCCAAAATAAAACTCTCTCTAGGCTTAAACATCAATCGCTAAGTTTTTTTTAACTTTAACACAAACCTAGTTATTAATATTTTTAAAAAAAATTAGCAGATTTTCATCTAGAAGTGCCTGGTTTAAAATAAGTCGGAAAATTTATCCTTCCTTTGAGCCGGAAACGAGAGTTCCGCCCCAGCTCAAGTGCATTGATGAAAAGTTAATATGTTAATGGATTTCGTGAGCTCGCTCGCAATCGTACAGGTAGGTAGGTAGGTTGCGTTTCCGGTTTTCGGAAGCCAGCTAAGCGCGGGCTTTGACGACTGCCGACAACAACGCTGTGACTTACTTCGCATCAGCATAAACTGAAAGGAGCTATGTATTTAGGTGGATCTCTAGTCGGTTTTTAATGTCATCCAAAGAGAGCGAGCGAGTGAAAAGCATTATCTTTTCCACTAACTAGCGCGAATCACCATTGTTCCTCTCGATTGCGTTGCTTTCTGATGCTACTAATGGTGCAGCAGTGCATTTTAGAACGAACCCATCACCATCAAATAGCAGCTTCTCCCCGGTTTTCCGCAATACAAGTATGTCAGCAGTGATCTTCAGGCAGCAGCGCCGTCATCATCATCGTCACCATCATTGTCATCACATCATCTTCAGTAATCACGAAGCTGGCGAAAATGGCCTACCCACCAAGTGAAAGCCGATGATACACTGGTTCATTTTCTTTTTCATCAAAATATTAAAAAAAAAGTTACCATATGAACACCAAAACTGTTCCAAAGAATTTAATCTCACCCTTTTCTTTACGCTTTCACGGAGAAAAAAGTATAGTAATTTCAACAGTTTTTCACTAACAATTAATCATTTTTCTGATTTATTCTAGACCAACCAACTTTATGATATTGGGCATTCAACTAGACCATAGGTCGGCAACCTGCGGCTCGCGAGCCGCATGCGGCTCTTTGGATGTATAACTGCGGCTCTTTAGCTCAATTTGTGAAAATTTTGAAAATAATCGAAATTTTCAATACTGAGCGGACGCAACATAAGTTTTCCTTCAGTTCAGATAATATTTTCAAGGATTAATAAAGAAACCAAAAAAAAAACAACTATAGAACAAATTAACAGTATCTTGTCAAATTGCAACCAAGGTGAGATTTAGAAATCAGTTAACGTTATTCATAAAAGTCTGATATAGCATTTGGAAGCCCGGAGAAATTTGTTTCGGTGATATGGGAAGTTTTCCTTTTTTTTTTTTTTTTTTTTTTTCTTTTTTTTTTTTTTTTTTTATTTTTTTTTTTTTTAACCTTTAAGTTGCCCGCCACACTCCCCCACACCAAAAAACTCATTTGAGTTCCCTGGAAATGGACGCTTCTGTTCCCAGCATGTCGACAGCACAAAAATTATAACAAACGCGAACAAAACTCTACTCATGCTGGGAACCAATGATTTTTTAAAACTAGTTGCGAGAGAATGGACGAGAATAAATATGGTGATAACGTTACATGTGAATCTCAGTGGATGAAATATCCTTTTAAGAGATCCACAACAAAACAAATATTTACTAGATTAAAAAAAGTTAAAAAATGTTATTCTAAATTAAACTAAGGCTGTCTTAAAAATAGATAAAGGTAAAAACAAAAAAAAAATATAAAAATAACAAAAACTAATATGATGGTTGATGGTTATCAAATTTGAGTTTCTTTGAGATATAGTATTAATTTGGATTTGAAGGCAAGTCGATTGTTTATTATTTTTATATGGTTTGGCAATGTATTGTATTTAGTAGGTCCAATAAACGATATTCTACATTGACCTAGAGTTGTTGTTGAAATACTGCGTTGAAGGTGACGTGATTGACGAGTATTATGCAATCGTTCTCCGATGGTGAAGCTTATATTTCTGTTCGTTTCTGAATGTAAACTATCAAAAACAAATAATAGGGTTTGCAGATCACACATTTTATTTAGTGGTAGAATATTATGCGATAAATTGGAATAAAGCCGGTTTGTTGAAAATAGTAAAGGAAGACCAAAAATGATTTTCAAGCAACGATTTTGCAAAGTTTGAAGGCGTGCAAGTAGAGAAATCGATGCTCGTCCCCATATTGAAATAAGATAATTAAATATAGAATGAATGAAGGCGTAGTAAAATCTTAATAGTATATGACTCGGTACAAATTGTTTGATTCGCCAGAGGATTCCGCAAAGTGATGAGACCTTACTTTCCAGATACGTAATATGGTTTTTCCAAGATAAGGTTTCATCTATCAAAAGTCCAAGGTATTTGAAATTTGAGACTTTTTCGATTACATATCTAACGACTACTGGATCATCGTGAAACGGTACGATTTTACGAGAGGAATGTAAAATCATATATTTAGTCTTTGGAAAGTTTAAGGTGAGGAGATTCGCATTGAAATACTTTAAAAGGACCCTAAGATCGTCTTCGATTTGTTTGACAATATGTTTTGGACATTTTCCTGGATAAAAAAGTGCTGTATCATCAGCAAACAACCTCGGAACGCCATGTAGAGGAAGTTTTTGAATGTCGTTTACATAAAGTAGAAACAGCAATGGTCCAATATTACTCCCTTGGGGAACTCCCGTATCTATGTTTTGTAACGAACTATATGTGTTATTAATGGAAACATATTGTTTCCTACCTGTTAGGTAGCTGCGAATTATATCGTTCGCGATTCCACGTATACCATATGAGTCTAGTTTGCGCAACAGGATGTCGTGATTTAGTGTATCAAACGCTTTCTTTAGATCTAAAAACAAAGCTCCTACCAAATTTTTAGAGTCGATATTCTCAATAATTGTATCCACTAGTTCACACGTAGCTATTAGTGTACTAGAGCCTGCTCTGAATCCATATTGTAGATTGTATATTATGTCATTTTCGTTTAAAAATTTGTTTATTCTGTTGATCAGCATTTTCTCGAAAACCTTATTAAACACACTTAATGTGGAAATTGGGCGATAGTTATTAACATCGAAGCTGTCTCCTGATTTGAAGATAGGTACTACTCTGGCTACTTTTAAGCTATCAGGATACCGTCCTGTATCTATTATTTTGTTAAAACATTGGCAAAGGATCCTAGCAAAATCATCACAATTATCTTTAAGAAGAGAAGCTGAAATTTTATCACGACCACTGCATTTTTTGTTTTTGAGTGAGTTAATTATTACAATCACTTCGTTTGGAGTTGCCGGGTGTAAGAAAATAGAGTTTTGAACACGACTTGTGGAGGACAGCGGGTCCGAACCTGCTTCTAGAGGAATGTCCTTAGCAAGAACATTACCGATTTTCGAAAAGTGTTGATTGAACGCTTCGCATACTTCGTTGTTTGTCTCAAGCAACACATTATCAACATTGAGTATTATTTGAGTGTTGTTCTTACTTTTCCCTAATATTGTATTAATATTTTTCCACACTTTCGAATTGGTCGTGTTATTGAGCATATTTTCGAAATAAGTTAACTTGCTCTTTTTTTTGCACAGTTCCACTTTTTTAGAAATATGTTTAACCATGTCTTTCAAATGGCAATCATTGGGATGCTTTTTTAATCGTTTTAGATAGTTATTTTTTATTTTGATTAAAGTACATAGATCAAAGGACATCCAAGGACAAGGTCTTCCTTTTAACTTCATTTCGCGGGTTACTTTTTTTGTACATTCTGATAATAATCTATTGTAAACAGAAGTTATTTCTAGTATGCAATTTTCGGCATTTTCAACAAGTTCTATACTCTTAAGGTAATCAGAGAAAAGGCGATTCAATTTTGAGTGGTCAATGATATTTTTGTCTAAAATAATTTTAGACTTATTGATTGGCAATTTAAGGGTTGTTATTATTTGGGAGTGATCACTTACATTGTTATTTATTGTATCATTTCTTATTGAAGACAAATCACTGATTTTACAAACGACATGATCCAGCAAGTTTTTACTTTTTGGTCTTGTGTAGAATGTGTTTGAACATACAAAACTGTAAGACTCTAAGAGTGACATGTATTGTTTCACATTATTATTGTTTGTTAAGTTGACCGGAATATTGATATCGCCAACTAAGAAAAAGGAATGGTTATGAGGAACAGATGACAAAATATTTTCGAGAGTTATAAAAAAACTACTTACAGGAAACGAGGGCGGTCTGTAAATACCATGTACATCGAAAACTTGTTCTTTTATTTTGATTTCTATCCCAATGTGATGAAAACCTTCAAGGCTTATATTTCTAGTTATTCTACAATTTAAATTATTTTTAACGTACACTGCTAGACCTCCATAAGACTGTTCTCTACATGAAAAAAATGAATTATATCCAGGTATATTATACAACGAACAATGTTCTTGCTTCAACCAAGTTTCACTTATAACAATTACATCAATACATACATTAATATATTCAATAGTTTGCAAAATGCTATCAAATTTTTCAAGGTCATTCATACTACAAATATTCCATTGAAAAATACACAAATTTTTATCTTCATTTATATAATGGGAAGAATTAAAATCTTCGACAGTTGAATGGCATAGATTTTTTGCTAGTTCCATTTTAAATTAATTACAATAATACTGAGGGCATTTGAAATATAATAAATAAAATAAAATTAAGATTAAGTTCTTTTACGTTTAGGTGACGGAGTTACGTGTTGAGAAAGAGACATATTAAGGTCTGAGTTTACCAAGTATTTGCTTTTTATCCGAGCTAGATCATCTCTGTCTTTTACTAAGTCTGGTTTAGAGTTGGCATCCTTCTTGACAAGGATTGCTCCTCCCCTGCCTGGCCAGACGTATTGCAAACCTAATACCTGTTGTGATTCTCGTAGATCATTCAAAAGTTCCATAGAGAATGGAGTTAGTTCATCTCGAAGGGTAATATTAAAGCTTCTACCGTCGATTACTAAGCTCGGATCAACAACGGAAGAGCTCAATTTTCCAAAAGCCTTTTTCTTAAGAAATAAAGCTTCTTTAGCGGCAATGTCCTTGAATACTAATTTGATAGGGGCCAAGCGGTCAGCAATTTTTTTAGAAGAATATAGTCTTGTGATGTTTTCGAGCTGCTCGAGTTTTAGATCATACCCAATTGTATTGCAAATTTTGCTAACTAGTTCGCTAGTATTTTCACTATTGTAGGAGGGAACCCCGAAAAACATAGCATTTCTTGAAATTGATTCCTTATTGATTTTGTTCAGATTTGATTCTAATTTATGTACTTTATTTGTGAGAGATACCTGAGAAATTTTCAAATCAGATACTTCACTTTTGAGACTCTCATTCTCGACCTTCAAATCTTTGAAGTCAGTTTGAATTTCTTCAAACTTCGAAGAAAGAAAGTCTTGAGAAGCCTCAATTGCAGCAGTAACCGATTTGAATTCGTTTTTTATAGTTTGCATCTCCTTTGCAACGGCGTTTTGCACTGTTTCTTTGAGCTCCGCGCTTATAGCTGATATAATAGTTGAGTTGGACGACAGTTGATTCATTCCTATAATTTTTGCATAAATATCAGAACAATTTGGGCTACAAAAGTAAAGACTATCCCTTAATTTCCGAGCAGCACTGCCTACAATGTTACGGCATCGGAAATGTACACATGAAAAGCAATAAGCACAGGTCAGAAGTGCGTTTGGATTCTTTTCAATTTTCTCGCAGTCAATACAGATTGAATCGGTGTTATCAGTCATGTTTGCCATTTACAAATACCAAAAAATAATCACAATATCAAAAAGTAAAATCAAATTTAAAACCAAAGTAGTTATACAAGACTCCAATACAGTCAGACTAAACGCAAAAAAAAAATAAAATTAAAATTAAAAATAAAATTAAAATTAAAAAGGAAAAAAATAAATAGCAAATTAAAAATATTAAAATTAGAACATATTAATCATTTATTATGAAAACCACTGAAATTCCAAAGTACTATTGATATTGGTTTAATTAAGATAGAGATCAAGGGTGGGTTTTTTTTTATTGTATACGGTTACTTGGAAGGAATAAATCAGGACAAAAAGGTTCGAAACAGAGTGCTCATGTAGCCAGTTCACGAAAACAAATTAAAAACAAATCATTCATTCAATCTACGCGGGATTCAAGAATCCATTCAGCGTCAGATACTCAGTCATACAAATTGCACTCCTATGCGAGATATAGAATACCCATTCAGCGTCAGAGCAATGTGTCTACGCGGGGTAAACTCTATCCATTCAGCATCAGAAGTACAGCTCAAGCATACGTTCTCATAATTTTACTGTTCTACGGGAAACCGAATTTTTTTTTGTAATTTTTTATTTGCGACGGCTAGAAGAATTATCGTGGTCGAAAATATTGCAGTAAGTGCGCTACTTGATTATATTCCAGTTGCGTTCCATTTACTAGCAACGGACACAGAATCTTTCGCTAAGTCAGAACGTATTGAGAATCAAAACTTTAGCCGTATGTACGTTGCTTTGAGGGGCCAGAACCAACAACTGTTTGCCCACGATAGAGTGTGTGCTCGCAATCGTGTGCTTCTTTTCAGAACGCTTAATCTACCAGCACGCACCAGCAAGCGAGTCACAACAGCGGTTCCGAGACACTTACGTAGTTCGATTTTTTCTGCCGTTGTTTTTTTTTTTTGTTGTTGTCGTTTACGTTGAATATTCTCGTTCGGAACAGAATCAGCGGAGAACTATCTTTTTCAAGGGAAACAAATTTCTTTGGTGGAGGGTATCGGATTAGCATCAGAACGTATTTAGTGAGTCGTGAGTGGTTACACTTGCGAGAACAACTGAGACTCACCTGATTTCCAGTACTCACTGATCGGAACTGTGCGAAACAGCGAGTATTTTTATTCTCGGCTTACCTTTTCACACCATATAACAATACGAACCACAATAGCAAGGAATTTTTGTAAGGATTTTTAGCGATTTAAGAAAACACGGAAAGAGATTGGACGTGCATTCGAATAAGTTTTCACTAGATTCACTTATTAGTTACTTCAGCCTGATAAAACATAATAAATATGAACGAAAAACAAGTAAATTTATATAATTTCACTAGGAGCTTATGAAACCACAACCAATCAGCATATCAGTGATGCCAGCTGTGAATTCGTTTTCTATGTTGTTCTGATTTAATCGGATAAAAACCGAGCAATTTTTATTCGTCAAACAAAGTCCTCACAGTTGAGATTTTGAAATTGAGTTTCTTTTTCTTGAATTGAATATTTTAAAAATAAATTTGCTTTACCACCGTTCTGATTCAATATGAACATCAGATGATGATTTCAATAGTGCTTTGAATGCTAATAATAATTGTTATGTACATTCAAATCTCTTTCTTAAACCTTTTTGTTTTTTCAATTTTCTAACATTGAATTAGCTCTCTCAATGTTCCTTTTCAAATCCATGAAAGCATTCCAGAAATTTTCAAAAAATCAAGTTCTTCTTTCTAATTTTGAACATGAGTTCAAGTGAACAAATTTTTCAAGTTTGTTAAAAAATATTGTTGTGAACCGAGAGCTGATTGCTTGATCTTATTTTAGAATTTCATATATAACAATGATATTTTTAGATATTTATTCGAAGGAGCAACTTTATTTGCTAAAGAAGCATTTTCTTCCATAAACTTTAATATATCTTCTTACAACTTTTACATCCTTTTTTTATTCTAAACTTAATTCCTTTATCATGTTTCAGCAATTATCTTTAAAACGTCATGACTGTTAAAAGTTTCTTTTGATTTCTGACTCTTTATCATGATTTTGATTAAAATTTTAGTTTTAAAAATCGGTTCGTTAAAAAATGAAATACAGCTCAACAAAGCCAGAGTTAGATGTCTTTTATTGTGTAAGATTTATTATTGTTCACGAAGATCCGAGATAGCTATCAAAACTTTCATTGGACTCCAGCATATTTCTTCTATTTTCGGATAAACCTATTCGTGATGATTCAAAAAATCCAAGATACACTAAAAAAAAAGCAAATCTGTCAAGAATTAAAAGTATTTAACAAAATTTTTTGACTGTTTGAAATATTTGATATTGTTCTGTTTTGGAATATTAAAATATTAAAATAAATTTATCACACAACGAATTTTATATCGTTATAATCGGTTAACATTTTTGGTCAAATTTAAAATATGAATTTGTGATAAGAATTCATAGAACATGGTATATTTGAAACTCAGAAGTTTAGAAATTATTTTTAAGATTTCATTTGTATGGAGAAGAAAAAACTTGAAAGAGTTACGATTTAGAACAGAATTGAGAATTTAAACTTAAATTTTCGTTATCGAAATATATATTTTTCTGTTTTACCAGATATCGGAATGCTTGTAATAAAAAAAAATGAAAAGGAATGGCATAACCTTATTATCCCATTACTTTACGCGTTAAATTTGGTCAAATGTTGACTTATTTTGTTCAATCTGTTAAATGACCATTCATGAATTAATTTTTTTTTATTTATTAATTCTAAGGCCCGGAAATATTTATCTACTAAAAATGATAGTTTTATGCGCATAACAAACAAATGAATCTCAATGGATTTTAACGGATGTATTTGTAGAATTTGGACAAACCCTCGTTTAGTTTTTTTTTAAATGTATTCACTTTTTTTAGTATGCATTTTTATGATATAAAATTTTCAATGCATCTTTTTAATATTTCAACAGAACACATCGAAAGTATATTTTTTATATGGGAATAGGTGTTTGGAAAGAATTGCACCAAACTTTGAAATGAAAAATTTTATCAGGTTACAATAGTAAATCTCCATAATTTAACGTTACTAAGCTGTACTCGATTTGAAAATGTATTGATTCAGAAGAAAAAAATCGCTTCCGTTTGCCAATAAAACAACGGAAATCTGTGGCGATGTGAAAAGGATAATGAAATTGAGTTTTTATCAGGATGCAATGTATCTTAGCGATCACCATTATTTGCAGTAAGGATAAAATGAAGTGCGGCTCTTTCAAACTTGGAAATTTCCTTAATTTGCAATTTTTGGCTCTTCTGTCTCGAAAGGTTGCCGACCGCTGAACTAGACATATAATATGTGTATGATTGATTTTACGCACTCAACCATATATAATTGAATCAACGTTATTCCTCTGGTTGATTTTCTGCATTTAACAATAAGTTTAATAAGTTGAATCTACTTTAATGGTATAGTTGATTCAAGTATATTTTATAGTTGGTTCAACTATACTGGTACAGTTGATTCAACTATAACTATGATAGGTTCTATTTATTTTTATGATTGATTTATTGAGTTCAACTAAAGATATTGTAGATTCATCTAAAGTATATATTAGAAGTCATCATATTTATTGTTGGTTATTTTCTGTAGCGGGTTGCTATAAATTATTCATTTTCTTTTTTATTTTTGAATTTATATTTGTAAAAAAAAACAGCAATACATGCACTTATCAAGAGCCATTTAAGGGGGGGATAGGGTCTAACACTTTCAAAAAATCGATTTTTTTTATTTTTTTTATTTTCTTATTGTAAAACATTTCAAGAATGTTGTGTCAAATTTTCAAGTCAATTGAAGCAAAACTGTAGAAGTTATAGGTCTTTATCTCCTCCTATCTAATACTGCAAGAAAGCAAGAGCAGAAACTTCAAACGCGTTTTTCTCGAAAGCACATTTTTAAAGTCCGTGGACATCGTCATTTGAAAACTACTTATCCGATTCTTTTCAAATTTGGAACATATTTTCTACGTATAAAATACCAGACCCCAACGTTTTTCTTTTTGTTTTTTTTTTACTTTGGGGAGATTTTACAGGTGAAAAATGGCGGATTTTTTCGTGAAAAATCGTAGTTTTTACTTCAAACAGCCACAAAAATTTCATAAAAAATTTTTTAAGTTAAATAAAAACGTTGGGGTCCAGAAAAATATCTATTAAAAATATTTTGCTCTGATTTTTTGACATCAGGTGATTCTGTGCTGAGATACAGTGTCCACCGCAAATCCTGTTTTCTAAAAGGCATCCTCGAAAGTGCTCCGTCACCGGCTCATTTTTCAATATTTTTTCTACGAAAAAAATTACTAAATGTTCTTTTAACAATGCTTTGTATAATGCAAAAATTTGAATACATTTGTTTGAACGATAGCTCTAGAAAAAAATCGTGAAAATGGTGTTTTTTTTACTCGTCGAAAAGTTCACAAAACTGAGAAATAAAGGCCTAAAGGCTAAGATCAAAGTGTAAAGTGTGATAGCCCTAGAAAAAAATCGCGAAAATGGTGTTTTTTTTATACCCGTTAGACCCTACCCCCCCTTAAATTAATACCCATAGCTGCCTTCGGGGGGTCCGCCGATTAGGTACAACATCAGAAACCTAAAATTCAATTGAACAAAAACGGATTATAAAATATTGAATAAATAAAGCTATAGTTAATTTTACCTATTTTGATTCCATAGTTTTTGTCCCCTTTTTCTGTTCATCAGCACACCTGCTGTCGCCGATTAGTAGCATCGTTTTCTAGAATATTCAGAGGACCGTGTCAACCTACTCCTAGTTGAATCGGCGTTTTCCCGGCAGTCTTCTGTAGTCCTTTTTTTTTGTTTTTCTCTTCGGTCGAGAATTTCGGTGGAAATATTGAAAGTATTTTCATGGTACTTATCAAGGCTTTTTCCGGATACAGTGAATCCTCGATTTTTTCACCCCCATGATGCATTTTAGGGTGACAAAATATAATTATTGTGTCATTTAAAACAGTGTTGGATGTTTTTTTTGTGTGAATTAGGTTAATAATTAATAAGTTAAGTTTTTTATTTTCAAAGAAAGATAAAAAAAAATTGTGTCTAGGTTTCTTAAAACACTTTTTTTTTACCTGTATTATCAAGAAGAATGATTGATCCCCAGTGTTTAAAATCTCAATGATCGATTTAAAAAAACAAGGTATTAAAATAAGACTAAAAAATGTTTTGTTCCAAACAACATCCAATAAAAAAACAAAGCTGACAACTGAGGGAACATTACTTCTGCTTATTTTGAATGAAGCGGATGCTGGACAACAAAGTTGATTGAGCTGATGCTTTAAATCTCTTGATAAATGACGTCATATTCTTGAGGGGTATTAGAGAAATTGCTTTGAAGAAAGCTCAGGTTCTCAGAGCCAAAGGGGTATAAGATTAAAAATAGTCGATTTTAAGTTTAAAATACCAACCAATTTTTATTTTTCGAACTTTTTCGGGTGATTTTTTTCAGATTTTTGGAGTTATATTTACATACTTTTGCGCTCGAAAAAGAAGTCCAATTTTTAAATAATATTTGGGAATGGGAATAACACAACCACTTGAAAGCGTGTTTTTTCGAAATAAGCTTTTACGCTTTAATAACCCTTTGACTCCAAGGGTCTTTAAACAAGCTTTTAGAACATATCAAGGATTTTTGTATCGTTATATTTATTATTTTGATTGCATTCACCAACTTTATTATTGTTCAAATGTGAATAAAAAAAACTCTTGTATACAATCGGACATATTTTCTTTGTGTTCATAAGTCATCTTCTTTATCGCTATTGATATTATCATATTGTATAACTTTGTTGTCAATTGACGCGATATCAATCAAAGTTTTAAATCTGAGTATTTGTATAGTAAAGTAACAAAATCGGGTCAAAAATGGTAAAAAAAACGGGGGTAGACAAAATGGGGTGCAGACACTGTAGTCCACTTTTGGAACGGTCAGCAGGAGGGCCACGTCGATTTCGGGATTTTCGAGTATTGCTGGTAACCGGAGCGCAGTTGGTCAAACAATGCTCACAGCGACCGAGCTGGAACATTACTAGAACTGCTGTCAGAACACACACAACTCCTGGTCGGTTTTGCTTGTGGATGACAATCATAAAAGTAGAGTACAATTTATGATATTTATAGTTGAATGCCTGAATTCAAAAATACGATTGTAGATGAATCTATCATACTTATAGTTGAATCAAATATACCATTATAGTTCAATCTATTATATTTATAGTTGATTGCAGGATGTCAACCAGCAGTTTGTAGTAGAATCTATCATATTTATAGTTGAATGCCTGAATTCAATTTCACGATTGGAGTTGAATCAATCATATTCATAGTTAAATCAATCATACCATTATAGTTGAATCCACAATTTTTATAGTTAATTGCATAAAGTCAATCAGCAGTGTATATGTAGTTAAATCTATTTTATTTATAATCGAATGCGAAAAAATCAACTACATTTGATGATTGGTATAAAAATCTGAAAAATTGGAACAACTGTCATCATTTTTCTCCGTGTTTAACAAAAATTGTAGATCTTATTACTATAAGCAACTTTGTTGAAGACACCATCAAGATCGCATTGAAATCATAAAAGTTACAATAATTTTAAAAAATTATACAAGTAATTTTGAGTTTTTATTTGAGATTTTTTTTAGTATACGATTTACAAACTTGGCATATTTAAGAAAGTTGTTCAAATTGTTATAACAGACAACTTTGTGGAAAATATCAAATACATATTTCAACTTAGAAAGGAGATATTCAACAAAATATCCAAAATAATGCCTTTTTCAGTAAGCTATAAGGTTATAAGCTTAAGGGGGGGGGGGTAGGGTCTAACACTTTAAAAAAATCGATTTTTTTATTTTTTTATTTTCTTATTGTAAAACATTTCAAGAATGTTGTGTCAAATTTTCAAGTCGATTGAAGCAAAACTGAAGAAGTTATAGGCCTTTATCTCCTCCTATCTAATACTGCAAGAAAGCAAGAGCAGAAATTTCAAACGCGTTTTTCTCGAAAGCACATTTTTAAAGTCCGTGGACATCGTCATTTGAAAACTACTTATCCGATTCTTTTCAAATTTGGAGCATACTTTCTACATATAAAATACCAGACCCCAACGTTTTTCTTTTTTGATTTTTTTACTTTGGGGAGATTTTAGAGGTGAAAAATGGCGGATTTTTAAGTGAAAAATCGTAGTTTTTACTTCAAACAGCCACAAAAATTTCATAAAAATATTTTTAAGTTAAATAAAAACGTTGGGGTCCAGAAAAACATCCATTAAAAATATTTTGCTCTGATTTTTTGACTTCAGATGATTCTGTGCTGAGATACAGTGTCCACCGCAAATCCTGTTTTCTAAAAGGCATCCTCGAAAGTGCTCCGCCACCGGCTCATTTTTCTATATTTTTCTACGAAAAAATTACTAAATGTTCTTTTAACAATGCTTTGTATAATGCAAAAAATTTGAATACATTTGCTTGAACGATAGCTCTAGAAAAAAATCGTGAAAATGGAGTTTTTTTATACCCGTTAGACCCTACCCCCCCCTTAAGAGTTCGGCCGAGTTCGTATAATTTTTTGAATGAGTTTTGTTGGTCAAGTTATTGTCTTTCCATTGATATATAAATTTAACATTCGTTTTGGCCAGATTTTTTGCAAACTAGCAATCAATAATCAATAAGCTTTTTCCACTAAAAACAGCAAAAATTGAGGTTTTTTTTTTCGAATTCAAGTGTTTCTAGAGTATAGAGCTCATTATTGATTGCTAGTTTTCAGAGAATCTATCCAAAACTAATGTTAGTTTATATATGAATGGAAAGTCAATAACTTGACCAACACAACCCACTCCAAAAAATATACGAACTCGGCCGAACTGTTAAGGTTATAACTTACTGAAAAAGGCATAATTTTGGATATTTTGTAGAATATATCTCCTTTCCAAGTTGAAATATGTATTTGATATGTTCCACAAAATTATGTGTTTTAACAATTTGAACAACTTTCTTAAATATACTTATAATATATATTTAATAAAAACTCAAAATTACTTGTATTATTTTTGAAATGCACGTAGCTTTTATGATTTCCATGCGATCTTGATGGTGTCTTCAATTCAATTTCTTATAATAATAAGATCTATAATTTTTGTGAAGATATTAAGTCTCTTTGCTAATTATTTAAAGAAATAAACTTTTATCTCCCTTCCAGGTGGAAAAATCACTTTTTTCTTTCAAGATTTGAAAGGTCATCAAAAAATATAAAAATGTTGCGAAGACATCGCATGCCTACCGTTTGCCGTTTGTCCGCAAATAATTTTGATCGCTTATTAGGTGCATTTACCTCTGTGTGCGACGTTATTTGTTCAAAATAATGATCAACTTTATTTGCGTCCCAAACATTCCGCCTAATAAGTTTCCATGGCTACATTTGGGCGCTTAATACTTGACTTCGTGATGGCGTCACGTTACGTCACAATCGTTCAGATACAGCTGTATGAATACAACGAACTAATACTAAAGTTTTTGATGGTCTCCACCTATAGATGAACCACATATGTAGGTATTAGACTACGTGTCAAGGCAGCACTGAGGATTCGCCATCGTGTCTGACAACTACGAAAATGCGGTAGAAGATCAGACTCTTCACTGTATCCGAGTGTCAGCGATCTTTGCCGTCTGAGCGACCGGACGTTGGAGATCTTACAAAGTGCAACAGATAAAAAGCTATGATGAACGAAACCGCGTCCAGTATAGGCTCACCTCAACTGTGGCCTCTCCTCGTAATGATTTAATGTATGATATTTTCTCTTAACGATTCTAGTTCTATACTTCACCCGTCGAATCGTTTTACGATCGGGATTCGAAAATCTTAGACTATCAGCCTTTCACATCGTTCTTAACGGACGCTTCTTTTCTAGTGAACCTATTAGGTTCCAACTTCTAACTTATTTCACTTGTGGCTGGGGTTGTTACGCAATTGCTCTAAGAGTACTGAACCTCAAGCCGGCTGGCTACTGGGTAACCAAGGACTTCACGGATTAAATACAAGAAACCGGAAATTTCATGTTTCTATGTGATTTTATTGATGTTTCTATCTGGCGTGTAAAAACTCACTAACCGTGGTTGTGCTGAAGTTGCTGTTGCGTCATGACGTGGTTCCGGAAATCCAGATCCGGAAGCTGGAGGACCGTCAATTTAATGGCGTATTGACGGGGTGCCGAAACCGTTGGCGCCGGCGGTCTTCGCAGACGTCTTCCTTCGTTGGCTATTAATCGGCCTGCTCACGAGAGTGCCCCATATCTGGACAGGCCGAGAAGGGAAGTCCTTCATCGTATTTAGGGATCCGCAGAACCCGAGGACGTATATGCTGATTATTTACATTATAGGCACGAAACCACAAAGGGTCAGCGGGTCGACCCGTGCCGAAGACACACTGGTATTCGGGTGAATTCTGCGGACGTTCACAAACACCCAGGACTATGACACGGACGCCTGGTATAGAAGAGAGAAATTTAAGGAAGCAAGCTTCCTTTTCGCCTTCCATTTTCTCTTATCTTTTCTGCTTTTCCTCCTCTGTTATTTGACAACAACCAGCAGTAAAAATGTAGCCTACTGTGGTGTTATCTTGTTGTGAGACTGGACAAGGAACATAAATTTTCTAGAGCTAAACATTCAAAACTACAAAATTAAAACAAAAATAAAACGATTTGCAACCAACAGGTTGACGAGGGTAGTCGCACGCGCATGTGATGCTGCGATGACAAGGAGGGCCGAGCGGAAAGATACTCGGGAACCAGCTTGAGCTACGAGCGATAGCCACGTCGCCAAGAGAATAAACTGCATTTTATGGAAGCCGCTTACGGGAAAAAATTGCTGCGCATTTTCTTAACATCGCTCCAGGAGGCGAAGAGGTTGAACTGATCCTTCAGAAACTCAACATCGTTTTTGCCTGTGATAGGATAAAATAATTTCAGGTCTTCTGTGTAAGCTAGTTTTGCTCCATCGAGGAGCAACAGCACGTCGTTGAAATAAATCAAGAATAGTATTGGTCCTAGATGGCTCCCTTGAAGCACTCAAGAGGTGTAAAAAACTGGTTGGCAATTTCGCATAAGGCAGAAATGCCGCGATAGTTGTTGAAATTCCCCATGTCACCTTTCATGAAGACCGCACCTCAAGAAAGTGGCTGGTATACCATTGAGACCTGATGTGCTCTGATGGGGAATGTTGCTTGTTGCACTAATTAACTGCTTCAGGATATTGAACCAAAGTCGAAAATGCTATGGATTTTTTTTGCGAAGAGATTACAGATTTCACGGTCCGGTGTCGCCGACTTATCATCCAAGAACATATATGATGGTAAGCCGGATTCTTTCCGTTGATCCTTGATGTAATGCCGGAAAGATTTAGGTTTGGTTTCAAAACCACGCTGAGTCCTCAACAGGTACCTCTAATAGCCGCATGCTTAGTTTTTATAAGCTGCGTTAAGTTTGCGATACTGATTTTTGGTCCGAAGAGACTTGTGCCTGGCGTAATAACGAAGGGCTTTATTCTTCAGCGTTATTATTTGCCCCAAGCTGCTCGTAGATTTGAGACTGCAGAGTGTTTCGGCACATGGCGATCGATAATGTAGATGGCAATGTGAAAGAACTTTACAGTAGCAGTGTTTGGATCCAGTTCAGATTCCTCGTTGATGGTGTCCAGAGTTTCTCAGAAAAAGTTGCGCCTCTGAAGTCTTGAAAGAAGGCTGCTGGTTTTTTTGGTGACGGTGACAATTCCGGAAATACTTGACTCGAGGCTCAGAAGCTTCTACGATTGTTGGCATAAGCAACCCATCATTAACGAAACAGATATCGAGCGAATTGGCCATTTTCATTAACGATGTTTTTGATTTGCCGGAGAGTCGCCGAACATAGAGTGTCGAGGATGATGTTGGAGGGCAACGTAAACGAGGATCTTTCCGGGTCGGCAAACAAGAAGCTACTTTGGGAGGAGCACTGCTTCAAACCAGGCAGATTGAAGTCTCCGATGAGAATGCTTTCGTCTTCAGGATTAGTGATTGAGCATAATTTAGAAAAGCTTCGAGAAAAGGATTCAGCAATAGTCGCATTTTTAGCACGATCGGGGGGAAGGTATACAGCACCAATGTAAAGGTTTCGCTCGCCTAGGTCGATACGAATCCAGACAAGACTCACGTGACTCCGACTCGACTCAACTATCGTCAGCCCACGCGCGGCGCAGAAGAAGTGGATTAGGTTCAATCAAAACACCACCTCCAGTAGATTTCGTGCTGTTGTGGGGGCCTCGATCACAACGGAACACTGTGTAGTCCGAGCAGAAAACCTGAATGGTAAAGGTCCTGTCCTTAAGACTAGCATCGATGAAGACAACGATGTCGTAACAGGAACTGGAGATGGCAAGAAAATTTACCGCAAGAAAAATTTACCGCCATGCAAACCGGGTCGTTGTACACTGGAACGGGAAGATCCATCACGAAGAAGAAAGCCAATAGAAGATGGATACTTGCCTGGTGAAGCAGGTTGAACAGAGTCGAATGGCAAAGGGCTCCATAAGGCCCAAAGCGTTGCGTCTCGGTGATGAGGGCCCAGTAGAAGTCATGATGTTGTCGGGGTGCGAACAAGAACAAACTGCAGCGCAGCTTGGTAATTACAGCGAGTGATGTTCTGTTCAACAGAAATTTAGGTGTTCTAGACGAATCAAACAGAGTACTTGCCTGAGCATGCAGGCTGGATAACCTCATTGTCACGATCTAACTCAGGGCCGGGACAGCAGCAGACGCTGTCTGGAAACGGCGCGACTGAGCCGTAGGGCTCTGAGATCCCCAAAAGGCCGGATTTGTTGCGTCGCAATGATGGAATCCCTAATGGAGCGTCACGCTTATAGTCGACTGGCTCGGAGGTCTCCGTTGTACTGACTCTGATGCGTCCCGGAGCCGAAACAATTGAAGTGAGTTCGGATGGCGAGAAAGATGATGATGTTATGGAAGTCCTAGGAGCACTCGATGTCAAGGCCATGAAGGACCCGCTGTCGGAGAACGTAGAGTCGACGGTTGTGGTAGTCACAGAGGCGGCATGACTGGAGTTGTCGAACCGCCAGGAGTTGACATGAACGTCGAAACGGGCGGAAACGTTACAGCAGGTTTAAATGGGTTTTTTTTATTCCAGAACCTTGAATTCCCTGAACAGGACTCCAGCTGGCCTAGTCCTGGAGGAAAGTGAGGCGTCCTTGTGCTTAAGATCCACACCCGTTTTTAACGAAATGGACTAAAGAGTAAAGACGTCAACATCTTTGCGGATCAGAAGATGAACCTCGGTAGATTCACATTCTTCAACGTCTTCAACTGACTCACTGTTTTGCAGCTCGCCAGACAAACCCCAGAACTTTTTTTCAGGAAGAGCGACCGTTGCATTTTATCGTCGATAGGCTTTTTTGTACCCACACAAGGTGCAAGAGTCGAATGGAATGGAATGGAATTTCTTGCGGCTATCTCAGATGTCATTCATCATTAAAAGTTTCCGTTCCTGCACCAATAAATACCTTATGAGTATGACAACAGAATTCCAGCCTACTGCGCTATAGCGAATCCCCTGTTGATCGCTGTTTTCAATGTTCAAAACGAATTCACTAATTTCAAATGTGAACCAGTCCAATGAACGATTCGGGCGGGAAAAAAGGGACATTAGCCAGAAGCGAAAACGGAACGAGCGTATCCGCGAAAAAAGGGTTGAATGCCACCCACCACCACTTGAGCTGAGAAAAAAGTCACTTTTAATGGCTACTAAAAATAGGCCTAAGCTTGGTGGATTCGCAGCATCAGTTTCCCTCTGTAGGCAAGTGAGAGAGAGGGGGAAAACGGGTGAAAAAATAATCGCCTCACACAATGGCCTCTTCAGAATGTAAGAAGAGCTAGCTGTCGATTTGTTGTTGTGGGTATCTAGCTTGAAGAAAACGCACTCGGTGACATTCCATTTGGGTGTATTTGAGATGCAACTTTGTTCATGGTTTGCTGAATTGAAGGCAAATGTGAGTTGCGAATTTAAAAAAAAAAACAGATTCTCGGAATATATGTAGGTAAAACATTATTTTTCGCATCGAATACAATGATAATCTCCAAGCGTGAGCAGTAATCGTTTAAATGTTAATTCTATTGAACATAAAAGATTTTCTCGGTATGAAATTGACGTTGTCTCGAAAAAGAAGACCATTGGCCAAAATCTGATCCTGTCGCTGAATATTGTCTAGACCAACCGAAAAATAAATTCAACCCTTTTATAATGCTTTTTGGCACTCGAATCGAGACCTTGCTTTACTTTTCCAGCGACCGGATATCCCGGTAATCGCAAAAGCCACCCGCTGAGGATTCTTCACTTCCCGGAATCTAGGCTACAAACGCTGAGTGCGGTTAACTTCTAAGAAGCAGACAAGTGTCATCAATCCCCAGCCACGAAGTAACAAGCAGAAGCCTTCTGGGATCAAAAGCGTGGCCTACTGCTGGTTGATGCGATTTTGCTGTTTTTCATCACCCTCACCAGGGGTATTTTTTATGTCCTAAATCCTACAAAAAAAATCTTTCTAGATAGGTATTTATCAGATGGGACAGTCACAATGCTGAGGGAACAAAAAAAAACAAAGCAAGCGTCCTTTAATGGCTCCCAATGCTACTTTTATCACATTAAAAAACCACAAAAAAATGAAAACAATTCAGGGATAGGGTGGGTTCAATCTAACCTCACTTTTTTTTTCTACTGTTCCTCAGATCTTACAACTTTACGCCCAATTTGATTTGATTTGCAGTTTAATTTCCTTTGATATTTGCTGTCGGATAGTCACGGGTGAGAGCACTTTGCGATTAGCGTTGTTTTTTCCTTCTTATTTTGTAAATCATTCTTCTAATCCATTCGGCGTGGGCGACGATGAAAATTTCCAGAAGATATTCTAAAAACTTTTCTAAAAAAACTTATAAGTTTAAGTTTACTAACAGAACCGAAAATCATTTTACAATTTAGAAAATATGCAAAATTTTGACAATTTTGACAATTTTGATAATTTTGACAATTTTGACAATTTTGACAATTTTGACAATTTCGACAAATTTGACAATTTTGACAATTTTAACAAATTTGGCAATTTTGACAAATTTGACAATTTTGACAAATTTGACAATTTTGACAATTTTGACACTTTTGACAATTTTGACAATTTTGACAATTTTGACAATTTTGACAATTTTGACAATTTTGACAATTTTGACAATTTTGACAATTTTGACAATTTTGACAATTTTGACGATTTTGACAATTTTGACAATTTTGACAATTTTGACAATTTTGACAATTTTGACAATTTTGACAATTTTGACAATTTTGACAATTTTGACAATTTTGACAATTTTGACAATTTTGGCAGTTTTAACAATTTTGACAATTTTGACAATTTTGACAATTTTGACAATTCTGACAATTTTGACAATTTTGACAATTCGGACAATTTGGACAATTTTGACAATTTAGACAACTTTGACAATTTTGACAATTTTGACAATTTTGACAATTTTGACAATTTTGACAATTTTGACAATTTTGACAATTTTGACAATTTTGACAATTTTGACAATTTTGACAATTTTGACAATTTGGACAAATTTTGACAATTTTGACAATTTTGACAATTTTGACAATTTTGACAATTTTGACAATTTTGACAATTTAGACAGTTTTGACAATTTTGACAATTTTGACAATTTCGACCGTCTTGACAATTTTTACAATTTCTACAATTTCTACAATTTTGACAATTTTGACAATTTTGACAATTTTGACAATTTTGACAATTTTGACAATTTTGACAATTTTGACAATTTTGACAATTTTGACAATTTTGACAATTTTGACAATTTTGACAATTTTGACAATTTTGACAATTTTGACAATTTTGACAATTTTGACAATTTTGACAATTTTGACAATTTTGACAATTTTGACAATTTTGACAATTTTGACAATTTTGACAATTTTGACAATTTTGACAATTTTGACAATTTTGACAATTTTGACAATTTTGACAATTTTGACAATTTTGACAATTTTGACAATTTTGACAATTTTGACAATTTTGACAATTTTGACGATTTTGACAATTTTGACAATTTTGACAATTTTGACAATTTTGACAATTTTGACAATTTTGACAATTTTGACAATTTTGACAATTTTGACAATTTTGACAATTTTGACAATTTTGACAATTTTGACAATTTTGACAATTTTGACAATTTTGACAATTTTGACAATTTTGACAATTTTGACAATTTTAACAATTTTGACAATTTCTACATTTTTGACAATTTTGACAATATGGTATTTTTGGGAAAATTCTGGGACAATTTTGACAATTTTGACCATTTTGACAATTTTGACCATTTTGACAATTTTGACCATTTTGACAATTTTGACAATTTTGTAAATTTTGAAAATTTTTACAATTTTGACAATTTTGACAATTTTGACAATTTCGACAATTTTGACAATTTTGACAGTTTTGACAGTTTTCACAATTTCAAACGTTTTGATCATTTTGTAATTTTTTTTTTTACAGTTATATCAATTTTTATAGTAGTCATCGTAAATCCTTAAAGCAGAATATTTCTTAAACCTTTGAGCAGAGTTTTTAGTAAATGTCACTCATTTAGGAGGGGCTGCTTTACTTTTTTCAGTTATTTTGGTGTCATCCGGTAGCGCCTCTTTAGCACTTTATCGGATCAAATTTTATTGCAATCTGTTCGATTAGAGCCCTACATTTGAGTTATACGGAATAGTGACACCATCCGGTAGCTCGAAATTTGACATTCGTGATTGTAAATGTCTCTCATCCGCAATCATGTCACCCTCCTACCCACTATTGATTGGTATTGGCCTAAACGAAAACGGAAGACGACCATTTGGACCAGATCTTTATTTTATTGTTTGGCACTTGCGTTTTTTCTCCTACTGTTTTTGGTAGTTGATTCGATCATGTTTCTCTTTTTTGGCTACTGTCCACACACCCCATCGCAAAGGCTACTGCGATTTCAGAAAAAAACCCGAATAATGTTTTAGGTTATGTGTGGAGACGGTTTTTGGTGATTGCTTTTTCGACACTTGCTGCTCGGACATTTGACACTTTGTTTTTTTTCCTGTTTTTTATTCCTGCTGGCTGCGCCCACTTGGATGTGTCATGCACATTCACGATACCGAAAGCGTTTTAACGAATTAGATTTGTCAACTGTTCTTGAGTCCAGCCTCCTCATCCCACTGCATTGTTTATCAATGTCGATTTGGTGTTTTAGGTAATGTTGGAATTCATTTTCGTTCCATTACAGATAATTGAATTAAATTTATGGTGCATTTTATGGTCGTTTACGTTTCCGTTTCTGGATGATGAAACTTTTCACAATTGACCAAATCCATTCGTCTAAGACCTTATCGATAATCAAAAAAAAACTATCAATTATTGTGTAATTTCTCTTATGTAACCTTGAATTTTGATTTTCTTTTTATTTGGGAAAATGACGTTAAATTGAGAATAATGCTGTCTAAATTTTGATTTTCGAATCCCTCAGAAGCCTAGCAGCTCATTTGTCTAGATTAAAACTCCCAAAAACAACCTTCCGTCAAGGAAACGATATTTGGAAAGACACATATTTGCATTCTGGAGAACAGTAAATAAGATCGGACTGAGCCTTCCTTATGTGTCGATGCCATTCAATCAATCTTTCGAGTCAAACAAGAAGCCCAATATGTATGCAAAGAATGCAGTTCTTTCTTTGCATGCATGGACGGAGATTGGGAAAGAATTCTCAAATTGTGTCTAGCTTTTGGACGGAAATCTAGTCCAACTTGGGCTAATATTAATTGATTGGGGAGGCTTAGTTTGCTTATGTTTTTATGCTTTTTCACTTAGTTTGCGTGAGTACAAATAGGTGATTTTAAGAGAGTTTTTCGGATATAACTCTCTTAAAATCACCTATTTGAATTCACTCAAACTAAGTGAAAAAGCATAAAAACATAAGCAAACTAAGCCTCCCCAATCAATTAATATTAGACCTAGTTGGACTTCGAATCACAGGAAGTGGTTTGAATATCTCTACAATATGAGTATTGAGTGAGAAGGCCACACTACTAAGAGACTTGATGGCATCATTAATTCAAGATGGCGGCTTCCAGTTTTCGTTTCAAAGCAGTAAATTACTGAAAATCTCATGAAACATTCACAGTATGGCTGTCAGGTGAAAGGGCTAAACGAGCATAAGTCGAATTTCGCTGTCCGACATTATCTAGAAATCCAAGATGGCGGCTTCCGTGTAACGTAAAAATACTGTTAATGGCTGAAAATTGCATAAAACTTCTACATTATTGGTATCGGAGTCGAATCTCTCATTCTGACGCTATCATAAAATCCAAGATGGCGGCTTGCGCTGAACTTTGAAATGATTATAATCACTGAAAATCGCATAAAATTCCAAAATGATGATGTTAGGTGACTAGACTAGAAGAAGTCGAATGTCTCTATCTGACGTCATATTGGAATCAAAGATAGCTCAACGAGAAACAGTTGAATTTTGGCTATCAGACGCCATCTTGGAATCTAAGGTGGCGGCTTGCGCTCAACTTGGAATACTGTTTATACTATTTTTGCATGAAACCTTCAAAATATTCGTATTTGGTGAAAGGGCTAAACTAAGGTTGCCAGATTGCCCGGTTTTATCCGGGTTTGCCAGGATATGTGTTCTTAAATTTGAGAGTAGTCTGGCCCGGCCCGGTTGACGGGATTTCATTAAAAAATGCCCGGATTTATTCACTTTATTTGAAAAATTTAACCAAAAAAAAAAACAACAAACACCTCCAAAACGAAATTTTTTGAGGAAGTTTTATAAATATAATTATGAAAGGTTTTTTGGAAGACTAAAATACGGTTCAAAATCTATCGATGAGTTTTGATGAAAAAAAATTTGATTTTTATTCTTTTTCTTGATATTTGTTGAGGAATTTATGAGTTTTCTGAGTTTTCTGAGTCGTCAATTTGAAATCGAATGCCCGGATTTTGTTAGGTTTTTATATAAAAATTGCCCGGTTTGTCTGGCCCGGATACATGCTGAAAAAATTTTGACAACCTCAGGCTAAACGAGTAGAACGAAATCCAAGATGGTGCTTCCAATTCACTCTTAAATGCTGTGAATGGCTGAAAATCGCATAGAATACCCCAATGTATGGCAAAAAGGACCAACGACTCTAAATTAAGGTTGCCAGAAACCTGGCAAAATCTGGGCAATTGAATCCAAAATTGCAACCAAAAACCCGGGCTATATCCGGGCAAATTTGGTCAACACCCAGCAATTACTCAACAAAATTTAAAAAAAAAATTGAAAAAACTTATCGACAGATTTTAAATCATATTTTAGGCTTCCAAAAACATTTCATAATAATTTTTATAAAACTTGCCCAAAAAATTTTGTTTTTTAGGCACAAATTAAAAAAAACTACAAACATTTAAAAACACTATTTGTTTTTTTTTTTATTTTTTTTTTGTTTTATTTGCCAAATAAAGTGAATAAATCCGGGCAAATCCGGGCTTTTTTATGGAATCCTGGCAACAGGGCCGGGCCGGACTGGTCTAAATATTTTTCTTAATATCCGGGTAAACCCGGATAAAACCAGGGAATTTGGCAACATTACTCTAAATAGCCAAAATAAATAATAATAAATGCTAAAAAGATAACAAAAAAAAGTACAGATTGACATAACTAGTTGATATTAGATACAGCAAGATAAAACTTGATGAAGATCAAGATTGAGCATTTTCAACATAAAACGAACTTCAAAAGATAAAACATGACAAAACTGGACAGAACAAGAGCCAACAAGAAAATTTGTAGACATAATAAGATAAGACCGTATGCCACAAGATGAAACATGGTTTTGAACAGAAAAAATCATGATAAACAAGACATAACAAAATCATCCAATATTGAAAAAGATTCAGAAACAAAAAAAATTATAATATGGTTAAACAAGGCTAAATAATTATGAAACAAAAATATATAAGATTTGATAAGATGAATAATGCTGGAACAAGTCATGACATCAGAGATGCAAATGTGCCTGATTTTTTAGGATTTGCCTGATTTTTCGAGGCTCAGGCCTGAATATTGCGGATGTGATGAAAAATGGGCAGTAAGGAACGGGATTACGTCCACTTGCTGAAGTTAAAAAGTGAAAATGTGGCTGAATCAAAGCAAACAAGAGTTCTTTTATTCTTATTTAAAAAACAGAATTAAAGGAAATCTTGCGATTGCTTTGATTCAGTAGAATAATTCAACCAAGTAGGCTCACAACACATATTAGAGAGAAAATGTGAAGCGATTACAACAAAAAAAAAGTCATCATTTTGAGCGAAATTTTCGTTACTTTGACGTAGCCTGATTTTAATTTCTGATTTAAAAAAAAATTGGCAACCCTGCATGACATTAAAAATAAAGATAAACAACCCAGAAGGAAATAAACTGAAAAATATATGTTGTTGTTTCGATTATAGTCGTTTTACCATCTTTATGGCATTCGCGACTTTATCAACAGTGCAAATGGCGGATCGTTATTAAAAAACTTATCCTGTACAACTGTGTTCGATGTTTGCTCTTGGACTCGAACTCGCGGACATCGGCTCAGGAGACAACAGACTTGCAAACTGAGCTATATCACAAGCCCCTAAAATATATAGTAAATAGTAAATTGTTTAAATCAGATTTAATACAATATTAAAGGCATTAAAAGTAAACATGTAATTTTTTTATTGGGATCATTAGCATTTGGAAGTAAACGGAAGCCTCCATTTTGGATTTACCTGTTTTTAATTTTCTTCATTTTACCTACTTTTATCTTGTTTTTTAAGTTTTCATCTTGATTTATTATGTTCTATCTTTTCTATGATTTAATTTCTGTTTTTTTTCCTGGATTCGTCCTATTAATCTTGTTTTATCTTGTATTGAATAATTTTAACTTCTTACCTATTTTTAAATTTGTTTGAACTTGTTTTGTCTACTTTGATATTAATTTATCTAATATTATTTAGTTTTTGTTAGTTTTGTCAAAAAGAAACAAAAACACGATGTTAAATAAAACAAGAAATAAAAACAGGTATAAAAAACAAAATTGTTTGGAGGCAATTAGTGGCAGGCAGATATGTTTGAAGTGAGGAACTGGACTTCTTTCAAGTCTCCAGTGAGATAACTCTCTGTTAAGGGGACTTTGAAAAACTGGTCTACGGCAGGTTCAACGATCTAGTTTGTTTTACTGTTGTTTCATACTAAGAAGAAGAAGAAATTTTCTACATTAAGCTGTGTACAGCACTAAGCTCTTTTCTAAACCGGTCTACATGCGCATCCCATTTCAGAAATTCGTCAAAGATAAGCCCAAGGTTCTTGAAGGTTTTAACTTTTTCGATAACTGTTGTATCAGTCTAAAGCAGATTCTCGCAATCAAATCCACCGATTGGCTGTCCTAAAATGACGTACTTAGATTTGTCCAAGTTTAGCGAAAGAAGATTGGAATTTAATTATCCTTGAAGTGTGTCCAGATCCTGTGCAATTCGAGATATTATTATTTGTTGATCAGCATGATCGTACGACAGTGAAGTATCGTCAGCGAAAAGTTAGGGTTTGCCATGTAGACGCAGGTTATGCAAATCGTTCACGTACAGGATGAATAGAAGAGGGCCCAAATTACTGCCTTGAGGAACTCCAACTGGCAGGTTTCCTAGTTTGCTAGAAGTTTGGTTAATTTGAACGAACTGTTTTCTGTTGGCAAGATAGCTAGCTAAGGGGGAATTTGCAACACCTCTGATTCCGTAAGCAGTTTTTGGAGCCTAGTGGAGTGATTGATTGTGTCGAAGGCCTTTTTTAAATCCAAAAACAACACTTTTATAAGTTTGCGATTATCGAGTGCATTGTGGATATCATCTACATGCGCGGATGCCGCAGTTAATGTGCTTGAACCTTCCCGGAACCCATATTGATAGTTGTAAAACAGATTGTGCTGCTTTAGGAAGTGCAAGATATGTTCTGCTATGAGTTTTTCAAGGATTTTACTAAACACTGATAATATTGATATCGGGCGGTAGTTACTGCAGCTATTCTTTTTCTCTGCTTTGAATATCGGAATGACTCGTGCTGTTTTGAGAAACTCCGGAAATTGACCTGTCCTAATACAGCCTTTGAATATGTCTCTGATCAGCGGTGCCGAAATGACATGATGAGTTTTAACAAATTCTGCAGAAATACCATCCGGTCCAGGAATTTTAGAGGTATCGAGTTTGTTAATAACAACAATTAGTTCTCGTTCGGTTGCTGGTCTCAGGTATACACTTCTACTATTGTGAACTGATGGAGTATCACTGCCCTGCACATTTCTCGGTATCGTGGTCGCTAATTTTGTCCCAACGATGCAGAAGTAGTCGTTGAACGCATTTGCAACCAATTTCTCATCTTCTACGAGCACTCCATTGATTTCCATTTTAATAGTTTCGCTTTGTGACATGATTTGTCGTATTGCTTTCATAAAACCGTTGTTTGACCATTATAAAGCTCTAAGGCATTGAATTTACTAACGCCATGTTGATTACAAAATCGAAAGTATAGTAAAACATTTTATCATGCTTATTTGCAATCAATTTCATTGTATTTGCGATGTCATTATGTCATGGTTGACAAATACGTATTTTCTCTATTTTTTTTCTATTTATTTTTCTCATCAAAATAAATATTTCATCATCATTTTCTTATTCTAAAGGTACGACGAGGCGCATTTTTTTAAAGATACTATTTCATACACATTTTACCAAAAATCATGTTTTATTAAAGCTTTATAAAAGCTTTCTTGACCAATATTTTTCATCCAAGAATAAAAAAATGGTCCTGGTGACGTTTCTAGAATAAGTCCAAATTGCTAGATTTTAGCTTATAAGAATTTTGATGATGCATGAAATGCGCTTAAGGTTTTTATGAAGATTAATTCTACAGTCCAAACGAAGTTGTGCTGACCATAATAAAGCTAAAATTGCTACTTGGAGATTTAGCCTCCAACAAAAGATTTAGGGAATTGTTTTAGAACAGTGTAAACCGATAATAAAACCAAGTCCATTGGTTTTCCTGTTGCCATCGCAATTCGAAACGAAAGCCAACGCACTTTTTCATAAAACGGCGGACATGAATGATAAAACACGGCTTAATTAATTTGTCACTTCTGTTGTCCCTGGAAATGATTCTCCCTTCCGTTAAAACTCAGAACAGAACCGCAACCCGGATGCAATTAGACACCGTTGTTTGAAGTATTGAATATTCATTTTAAAATTACAGCCAGTCCACCCGCGATGTGACAGTCCTCTAGGAAAATCTGATTGCTCTCTTTGTGTGATCTGACACTTTCGGATAAGTTTCTCGGGACGAACGGTGCCATTTTAATGATTCCTCGATTTCGGTGCCACGACTCGGTTTCTTTTAATTGCTAGGAACTTGCATTAACTAAGATGGTTAGGTTCCCCTTTATTAAATTTTCACGTCTTCCGACACTTTTTGAGCGATAAGCAACACCGCGCTAATGTTCTGAGACCAATGGCGGGTGTAGCGATGAGATATGAACTCGCTAAAGTGTCATCTTACTTCGCGGAAAAGGGTTGCCACCGTAAGTTATGGCTACTTGATGATTCCGTTTTTGACCGGATGGTTTCCACTCACCATTTCCAACAAAGCAATCGTCGCCTTTTCACCGCGATTAATTAACCGCAATCTTGACTTCTTGTGACGGCCGGCCGTTTTTCTTTTTTTGGGGAAAAGCAACCCTTGCAGGGTTGACACATTTACTTGCGTTCAGTGTTGCCAGGTGCCGGCTACCTCACTTCTTCTTGCATCTTAAAAATATGTGATCAGAAGTCGTCTTTCCCCAAACGCAACCCTTTAGAAGAAAAATGAAACAATTTGCAAAGAAAAACAATAACTCGGGAAATTTCGCCAGGGGACAGAAAATTCAAATTTTCCAGGGCCTCGTTTCTATTCTTTTTGTAGCCCAGTCGGGCCCGGCTGTTGATAATTTTAAATTTATACCTTAAATATGCCACCGAAAGTTCGCGCTAGCGTCCCAGTTGGTTTTTGTACAAAAGTATCTCACCATTCGTCGTAACCCTTCAACTCGTCCCGATTCCGCTTCATCCAACTTTCATCTTTCCTCTACCGGCGATGGGTTTCGCCACGTTTTTCTTTCCACCCCGCTTGAAAAAGGGTTGAAATGCGATACTCATTATCGTGATTACTGTCATCAGGTGGTGTGGCTTGGCAAAGTTTTTCGGTTGGGTAGTGGTAATGATGTTGTTGGGGTTTTTTTTTGCAATGCGGCTGTACTGCTTTTTACCTAAATAACTCTACTTCTAATTACTTAGTAAGTTTGAGAAAAAAATTGGATTTAAAAAAACCTTACACCAATTTGAAATGTTGTTCGGCTTGCTATAAGTAAAGTAAAAAAAACCTTTGAATGTTTTGCATACTGGATTTTCGAGTATTTAAATGAATTAAAGCCTAACATGAAAATAACACTTTAAAATCAAAGTTGAAACTTTTCTTAGATAACAGATGAGGGAGGTGTTATTCCTTTTACTAAATTTGGATTTCGTGCAATGTTTTGCTGTCGGTCGCAGTTATCCGTACGTAGGTTGACTGAAAAGCGGTTATCGTGTAGAACTACGTTAGATTAAAAAAAATATAGATTTTTCTGTAGACATAATTTGAAATCAAATTTCAACGAAATTCAGAAACAACAACTTCAAATTGAGTTGAAAAATGTTTGCATCTGGAATTTTCGAACAGCAATGCAAAGATGATTTCATATTTGTAGAGTTGAGCAAATGGTACGAGCGAGAGGAGGCTTGGTGAATCCAAAATATAAGTCTTTAGAGGGAATGAGAGAGACGTTTTTGGAAACAACCCCGTAAATTTTGTGTTGCCCAAATCGAATGTTGCCAAAATCGAATGTTGCCTAAATCGAACGGGTTCTGTACCACCGCTGGAAGAAGGAAGCCGTCTTAAGCCTAGTCCACACTAGGAGACGCTTCGTCTCGAGACGGTCTCAGCATCTCCCATTTTCTTCGGGAGACACTGAGACCGGCTCAGGTTTCCAACAACAACAACAGACAACAAAGTTCGTCTCATAACAAAAATCGCAGTTCATGTTGCCTAGTGTGGACTAGGCTTTAAAAATCATAAAATAAATTTTCGTACAACATGCTCTACCATGCCAAATTGCAAGCCACCTTAATTTAATTTTATTCAGAACAATGGGTACTTGTCCTCTTGTAAGTCATCTTTCAATTAATTTTATTCAAAACAATGAGGACTGGTCCTCTTGCAAGCCATCTTTTATTTAATTTTATTCAAAATGATGGAGACTTGTCCTTATGCAAGCCATCTTCTTTTTAACTCCATTCAAACACAATGGGGACTTGTCCTCTTGCAAGCAATTTTTAATTTAATTTTATTCAAGCTCAATGGGGACTTGTCCTCTTGCAACTCATCTTTTAATTAATTTTATTTAAACCAATGGGGACTTGTTCTCTTGCAAGTCATCTTTAATTTAATTTTATTCAAACCAATGGGAACTTGTTCTCTTGCAAGCAATCATTTATTTAAATCCATTCAAAAACAATGGGGACTTGTCCTCTGGCAAGCCATCTTTTTTTAAAAAGTATTCTAGATCAATGGAGACTTGTCCTCTTGCAAACCATCTTTTATTTCATTTAATTTCAACCAATGGGGAATTGTCTGCTTACAAGCCATCTTTTATTTAATTTTATTCAAACCAATGGGGATTTTTTCTCTTGCAAGCCATCTTTTATTCAATTTTTTTTTAAACAATGGTGACTTGACCTTTTGCAAGCCATCTTTTATTTTATTTTATTCAAACCAATGGGGACTTGTCCTCTGGCAAGCAATCTTTTTTAAGAAAATATTCTAGATCAATAAGGACTTGTCCTCTTGCAAGCCATTTTTTATTAAAAAGTATTCTAGATCAACGGGGACTTGTCCTCTTGCAAGCCATCTTTATTCAATTTTATTTAAAAAAAATCAATGGGGATTTGCCCTCTTGCAAGCCATCTTTTATTTAATTTTATTTAAACCAATGTGGACTTGTCCTCTTGCAAGCCATCTTCTATTTAACTCCATTTAAAAAATTGGGGACTTGTCCTCTGACAAGCCATATTTTATTAAAAAGTATTCTAGAGCAATGGGGACTTGTCCTTTAGCAAGCCATCTTTTATAAGTTTTACTCAAATAAGGACTTGTCCTCTTGCAAGCCATCTTTTATTCAACTTCATTCAAAAACAATGGGGACTTGGCCTCTTGCAAGTCATCTTTTATTTAACTCCATTCAAAAACAATGGGGACTTTGGCAAGCCATCTTTTTAAAAAAAAAATATTCTAGATCAATGGAGACTTGTCCTCTTGTAAGCCATCTTTTATTAAAAAGTATTCTAGATCAATGGCGACTTGTCCTCTTGCAAGCCATTTTTCATTCAATTTTATTAAAAAACAAAGAGGATTTGTTCTCTTACAAGCTATCTTTAATTAAATTTTATTCATAAAAATGGAGACTTTTTCTTTTGCATCATCTTTTAATAAATTTTATTCAAACCAATGGGGACTTGTTCTCTTGCAAGCCATCTTTTATTTCACTCCATTCAAAAACAATGGGGACTTGTCCTCTTGCAAGTCATCTATTATTAAATTTTTTCAAACCAATGGGGACTCGTCCTCTTGCAAGCCATCTTTTATAAAAGTATTCTAGATCAATGGGGACTTGTCCTTTAGAAAGCCATCTTTTATAAGTTTTATTCAAACCAATGGGGACTTGTCCTCTTGCAAGCCATCTTTTATTCAACTCCATTCAAAAACAATGGGGACTTGTCCTCTGGCAAGCCATCATTTATTTAACTCCATTCTGGCAAGCCATCTTTTTTTTTAAATATTCTAGATCAATGGGGACTTGTCCTCTTACAAGCCATCTTTTATTAAAAAGTATTCTAGATCAATGGGGACTTGTCTTCTTGCAAGCCATCTTTTATTCAATTTTATTAAAAAAAAAACAATGAGGACTTGTCCTCTTGCAAGCCATCTTTTATTTAATTTTATTTAAACCAATCGAGACTTGTTCTCTTGCAAGCCATCTTTTAGTTAATTTTATTCAAACCAATGGGGACTTGTCCTCTTACAAGCCATCTTTTATTAAAAAGTATTCTAGATCAATGGGGACTTGTCTTCTTGCAAGCCATCTTTTATTCAATTTTATTAAAAAAAACAATGGGGATTTATCCTCTTGCAAGCTATCTTTTATTTAATTTTAATCAAACCAATGATGACTTGTCCTCTTGCAAGTCATCTTTTGATAAATTTTATTCAAAACAAAGGGGACTTGTCCTCTTGCAAGCCATCTTTTATTAAAAAGTATTCTAGATCAATGGGGACTTGTCCTTTAGCAAGCCATCTTTTATAAGTTTTACTCAAATAAGGACTTGTCCTCTTGCAAGCCATCTTTTATTCAACTTCATTCAAAAACAATGGGGACTTGGCCTCTTGCAAGTCATCTTTTATTTAACTCCATTCAAAAACAATGGGGACTTTGGCAAGCCATCTTTTTAAAAAAAAATATTCTAGATCAATGGAGACTTGTCCACTTGTAAGCCATCTTTTATTAAAAAGTATTCTAGATCAATGGCGACTTGTCCTCTTGCAAGCCATTTTTCATTCAATTTTATTAAAAAACAAAGAGGATTTGTTCTCTTACAAGCTATCTTTAATTAAATTTTATTCAAAAAAATGGGGACTTTTTCTTTTGCATCATCTTTTAATAAATTTTATTCAAAATAATGGGGACTTGTCCTCTTGCAAGCCATCTTTTATCAAAAAGTATTCTAAATCAATGGGGACTTGTCCTCTTGCAAGCTATCTTTTTATTGGGACTATTCATTAACGATAGGGTTTTATTCACTCTTTTTTATGTAGAAGTTATTTAAAGTAATTTCCTTAAGCTATTTTCTTAGTAGTCAAACCATCAGCTGATTTTTAATGACGACTTATGTTTGACAAATCCTAGTCCGGAAACATAGCAATAACATTTGGGCATGTTCAATTACCAGCATTATCTAAATGTGATGGATGCTAAGATAAAATGTAAGTCTTTTGATATGTTTTACAAAAATGTGTTTGTTTTTTTGGGTAGATTGGATTTGACATAGTTTTCTAAGATTTCTTAAAAAAAATTTAAGAAATCTTGGAAAACTATTCATCAACATTGAAAATAGGGATAAGATGTGATATTTTGATTTATTTTTAAACATAAACAAAAGCGTTCGTACAAGCAGTCAGCAAGTGTCTTAACGAACACCTTCTAGGGACTTCAATAACAATTTAAACTCATCTATCTTCTATTTCCAAACAACCAAAAGAAACATTTACTTTTTCAAAATATATGTCATACCGTTCTTTAATATTTCAGCTCATCATAATGGAGTCATTATTTTCTAAAGAAAGCCATCCCTTGGAGACGGTTTGCAAGTTATTTCAATTTTGATTTTCCCAAATACCAAAAAACTAAAGCGGACAAGATGGACCTTCCTAGTCTGAGGAAACCACTTACATAAAAACACGATTATGAAAGAAGGCACAGCCCTTGTCAAAAAAGAAGATTATGAAAGAATTTAACAAATGCTTTCAGGATTTAAAATACGACAAGATTCTGAAGATTTCTTTTTTTAAATTACAGAATTTTCAAAAAAGTCGTTGAAACGCTGCTTAAATAGTTGGTCTGGCATACATTGAAAGTATACTTTACCTATAGGTATTTATAAATGCACATACTGTATCACAAATTCAGTATTTTTTTTAAATTGTATCAACTTTCAAACCTTATTTTTTCAAAAATAAATGAAAAACAAAATTAAGCGAAATATTTTGAATGGAAAACATGCGAAAAAAATAGAAGCAACTTTTGTTGTATTTTAAACAAAGGCTTGGATTGTTGATTGTAATTTCACTTTTGAAATTACGTTTCTTACCTTCTGGACTATTAATTTGATTTTTTTTGATGATGCTAAAGTATTTTTTTCTCAATTCTATTTAAATTGATCACCAATATGTTTTCTAAATTACCCTGATCTTCACACTATTCTAGTACTTACATTTTCAAGCATTTGCCTCGGATAGTTGCGTTTCACTTCAATTAGGTTGGAAGCCAATTTTCAACAATTTTTTTCCCTCGAAAACCATTAAAAAACTGTCCCGCCTTACGACTAGAAAAAAAAATTCGTGAAGAAACACAACTGCTTAATTTTTTATTCCTCCATCACACGCCACGACATCATTCAAATTAGGGTTCTTGGTTACGCGCTTAAATCAAATCTTCTCCCTCTTCAGTGTTTTTTTTTTATTCAAGAAAAAAGGTGGAAAACGACCGAAAAAAATGAAGTGGATAAAAGTGTAGTACAGATTGATAATGTCCCACCAGAGCAAACAATTTTCACGTTATGTCTGTCTTTCTTTCGTCTCGATTCACCCCACCCGGGCTTTAAAATTTGAACGCATAAATAGACCGAGAGGATCATGAGATGACATTGCTGATTAAATATTTTCGTAAGTCTCTCGAGATTTGTGTTTTCCCCGGCAGCTTTTTTCGCAGAAAACCTGAACAAATCACAAACGATTCCGATGATCTATTGACAATTTGACGATGCCAAAGGAGGGCGGGTCTTTTGAGAGGCCTTCCAGTTCAGTTGCCGGGAAATTCGTGTCTTTACTGACAAGACTTATGACGGGCCAGAAGATACTGAAGCAGGACGATGAGAAGGCTAACCGAGGCGCCCGGAGCTATGCAAATATTGGCTTACTCACGTCGATTAATTAGCATCAGCTTTCGAGTGACATTTTAATGAGCAGTTGGTCCGGACTTTGATTAGTACCGATTGTTGAAGTTTCTAAGTTCTTCAAGCTTTTATTTCCTTTTATATTTTTCTTCATTTTATACTTTTAAACAAAAAAAAAAGATCAACTCGTTAAGTTTACAGTAATGATAAAATGAGTCATAGAAAGGCAAAAATGCAGATGGCAATTAATAAAGAAGATAAATAGGAGGCGTTAACCCCTTTAAATATCGATCATGAGACATAATAGAACAGAAAAAATATCTACGACAAGTTAGCAGAGAAAAACATTCTATCTTACAGAAAAAAATCAATCTTAAAATAAATAACTATTCGAACAAAATGAAATATTTCACCCAATTAAAATCTTTTATTTACTGAATCTAATTTTATCCAATAGATTTTTAATGTGTATTATGATTTTTTTAAATGAACTATTAAAAAAAATGGTTGCAAAATTTAAAAAAAACTTATTGATTAAGGTGATTTTTTTTTTGTTTCGATTATAGTCGTTTTACCATCTTTATGGCATTCGCGACTTTATCAACGTTACAGTTGGCGGATCGTTATTGAAAAACTTATCAGGTACAACTGTGTTCGATGTTTACTCTTGGGCTCGAACTCGCGGACATCGGCTCAGGAGACAACAGACTTGCCAACTGAGCTATATCTCAAGCCCTAGATTAAGGTGATATTTAAGATGGATAGCTAGAGAAATCAACACATCAATTCTATCACATGTCTTTGATTAAAAATATTTATTTGGTGTTCACCTGACTAAAGCTGAAAGAAACAATTCACAGTTTTAACAATCAAAATATAATCAACTATACTGAAAACTAATTATTTTCCCTAAATACCCTACACTAAATACCTTCAAGCATTTAATTATTATCAATATTATTTAATTACTATCAGTATCACGTATCCGCGTCAGACAAATCCAGGCTATTTTATCTAAAAACCTGGCAAAATCCGGGCATTTGATTTCAAAATTGTCGATCAAAAAATCCGGGCAACATCCGGGTAAATTTGGTCATAACCCAGGAATTAATCAAAACAAATCAGGAAAAAAAAGTTTAAAAAATTTCAGCAGTTTTTAAATAGTATTATTGGCTTTCAAAAAACTTTTCATGATTACTTTTATAAAACTTGCTCGAAAAGTTTGGTTCTGGCCGTATAAATAGAAATTATACAATACACTGGATTCTTTTTTTAAACGATTGTTGTGTTCGTGCAAAAAAAGAAATCGTTTAAAAAAAGTTCAAAACAACCGGACAAAATTCATAGCTCATTTCGAGTAAAAAGGCCAACTTGGACTGAAAATCGATCATTTCCAACCAGGTAGACCATTCTGAGGTGGTTTGAGTGAAATCGGGAAGCTCAAAGAATTGTTTTGGATTGATCTGTTTTTAGCCACGGATGTTCCGGAACTTCCGACGTGTCTCCAAGTGGCCATTCCGGCCTATGTTTCTGTTGGGAAACAACGTTTGTATCAATTTACCACCCAAGAATGGTTTAGCAAAAAGCGGGAATGTCTAGAACCTGTTTTTGACATGTTCGAAAATCGTCTTATTTCGAGAAAATCGTTTAAAAAAATCGTTTAAAATAAAACCGTGTAAAATAAGATCGTTTAAAAAAAGAATCCAGTGTACATTTGTTTTATTTTTGATTTTTTTTGACAAAGAAGGTCAATAAATCCGGGCAAAACCCTGGCATTTTTAATAAAATCTGGGCAACCGGGCCGAACCAAACTTTTGTCAAATTTTATATTAAAGATCTCGTTAAACCAGGAGAAACCAGACCATCTGGTAAACTTAATAGAGTATATCAATTGTATGAATAATAAATGGTCAATTGGTTACTAATGTTACTATAATTTGAAATCCAAATCTTGCAATTTAGCAACAAAAATTTGTTTTGACTTAAAAATCTGGACCAGTACTGGACTCCTATGAACGTTGAACAGGGTTGCAAAAATTTATAAGACTTCTTTAAACTTGATTTAAAAATCGATTTCATCTCTGTTTAGAATTTGTTTCTTTGGGGTAACATTGATCAGTCTGTATTTTGACGGTTTTAACGAGTGTTCTTGATCATAATGGATTCAAAACACCTTCTGAATTTCTTTGTTTCTTGGTTTAGATTTCTTCGCGGTAAAAAAACAACATCGTGGTCCTTAATGTGTTGAGGCCGGACAACAATTAAAATCGAAAGATGGACAGTTATGCTGCATAAATTAAGGAGCTAAATTTTTTAACATTACTAATTAAATTTATACTACAAATACAAATGAAGTTTTGCCTTCATTCGATGCCCTAGGCCCTCGCACTATTCCTTTTTTGTTTTTTCCTTCAAATTTTATCATTTGATAGGGTTTCAAGCCTTTTATCGTAAGTAGACTGACTTATTCGGAAAATGTCCCTATTTTTAAATATCAAAAATTTACCCAAACTACAACAAATACTACACCAAAACTATACAATTACTAAGGAAAAAAGTTGAACTCTCACATAAATCAATCTGTTTGCTTCTAAATGGTTTGATTTCATCAGGAGGATGTTTGTTTGCAAGCCTTCCAAAAAAAAAATTTCAAGATTTTGAAATTACGTTTTTACTAACATTTGAAATTTTCAAAAACAAACCAAATTTTTCCCTATTTGAAACTCAACTTATAGGTTGTTAAACGTAGAAAAAAGTTTTGACTTAACTTGGCTTGATTGACTCATATCCACCTTAAATCGCAGAACTCAAAATTCATCATGAACATATTTTATTGAATCTTATCTAGTGGAACTTCATTCGATTACATTTGTATTCAATAAATACATTTCGAATTTCGCTCGCGTGGCTAAGGAGAACGAATTCCGCATCGCCAATAATGGTTGCTATTCCTTCATTAATCGAGGCCATCACAAAGTCCAAAAGAATTATGCTTGGGATTAGCAGCACATTCGACAAAATAGATGCCTCTTTTTCTAAATGATTAATAACGGCGCCGGTCACGTCCTAGTAGTCAATGGAAAGAAAAGGAAGGAATGTTTGTAAATACTTAAGACACTCCTTAGGTTCAACTAGCTGCCTCTCGTTCCTGCATCCTCCAAAAATCATTTTGAAACAGTCACAATAAAAGACTAGTTAGAATCACTAGCCATGGTCGTGGGAACTTTGGGGAAAGGGTTTTGCGAGGTTAAACCCTCCATGAGGTTCCAGGAAAAACAAACGAGTTATTCTAAAAAAATTTAATCCTCAAACAAATTTGGGTGATTGAGTTAGGTTATTCAAGAGTAACAATTTTAACTCATAACTGATGACAAATCTTCAAAAACTAATCCCAGTTCAGGATTCCACTCCAGTTTTTCAAAAATTTCTCGCTTTTTGATTGAAATTTCGTTCTGAACTTTTAACTTTAAAAGAGATTTTACTCATTTCAGAAGTTCTGGTTACAAGTTATCAAAATTTTATTTCTGGTTTAATATTTCGAATTTTTTATCCAGTTTTAATTGTTGAATTCCTTGACATTCAATTCGAATCACAATTTAAAATAAAAAATAAAAAAGCTGTTTTGAAACCCTGTTTTAAATTTTAGTTTGCATCCCAGTTTGATACTTAATTTTCAAAGCGCGTATTAATTAACATTCAAAATTCGGATTAAGGTTCAGCTCATGAAAGAGTTTTACCATAAAATTAAATATATGAAGTGCCGTAAAACGAGGTGTGCTTGATCACCGGGGTAAGTTTGACCAATAATAAATTTTCGCACATTATCATCAATAACTCAGTCTATAGTTTGAATTTTTGAAAACTGTTTTCTACATTTGAAAGTCTATTTATTGAGTATCAAAAAGGCAAAATTTGGTTTGTATTTGAAATTTTTTTCTGTTGGTAAAAATATCATTTCAAAATCCTAAAATATTTATGTATTCAAAGGCTCGCAAACAAACAGCTCTCCTGACAATACCAAAAAGCATTTAGAAGCAAACGGGTTGTTGAAAGTGAAAGAACAACATTTTTTCTTTTTATATGTATATTTATAATGCTATTTTTATAGTCATTTAGTGATAAATTTTCTTAATTTAAAAAATAAGGACATTTTCTCAGAGTAAGCCCGTATTGGACAAATCGATAGAAACCCTATTAAATGATCAACTTTGAAGAAAGTGAGAGGGCCTACAGGAATGTGTGAAGGTTAAATTTCATTTGTATGTTGCAGCTCAAACTATTTAGCAATTGATTTAATTTATGCCCCTAAATGTATGCACCAAAAAAGTTATTATATCGATTATAAATGTTTTTAAAAGAAAACTTTTAACAGCAAGGTGAAATTTATAAACTAGCCTTTGTAAATATTATGAAGGTGTTTTGTATCCTTTATTATCATTGTACGTCTCGATGGTCGAGTGGTTAGCGTGGTAAGACGGTAATCGCTGGTCCATTGATGGTATGGGTTCGATTCCCATATCGGAACTGGGTGTTAAATGTTATTCTTAAGTTGTCCACGTCATTTTGTTCAGTATTTAAAGCCTAAATCGGCTAAGACGGTTTATGTCTTTTTTTTAACTCGTAAAAACCGTCGAAAATAGAAACTGACCAATGTTACCCCAAAGCATCAGAATCGAAAGAGAGGCGAAATCGATTTTTAAATCAAATTTAAAGTAGCCTAATAAATTTCTGCAACCATGTTTTACGTTCATAGGAGTCCAGTAAAAGTTTTAAAACTGTTAAACATGCCGCAATCCCCTTAACAGAAAAATAATCGAAAAGTATTGAAAAAAAGTGATCAATATTACCCCGGATTACGGTAACATTTTTGTTGAGGATCTATCTATAATCACTAAATATAACCGACTTTTATTTTTTATTGTTAACCCTCTACTGCGCGGACTATTAATCCGTAGAGAAAAAAAAATCGTCACCGGAAATAGCTTTATTGACCTAGAGGTCGCTTAAGCAACTAAAGCGAGAATACAAAATTAGTTTTCATTAGTTTTTACTATTCAAATAGGTAATGTAAGAAATGATGAATTATGCAAAGAAATGTGAAAAAAACTTTTATTTATTTTTATGAGGTCGTATGTAGTAGAGGATGTATTCAACTATAAAATTTCAGCTAAAAATCATGCATGTAAAGTTTTGTTTAAAGAAAACAAAATATTGTTTCAAAATAATCGTAAACTGGATTTTAATTATAGAATTGACTTTAAAAAAAAATGCTGATAAAGAAGTATGACGCAGCACGCAAAATTCTGCAAGGAGCTCCATACTTTCTCGGTGTATTGTTTAACCATCATAAATATTTTATTTTTTTTATAGTCAAATTTCAAACTGAAATTCTAATTTGGATCGAGTTTTTAACAATCAGATTCGAACCCTAAAATTTTGATCTCTTCATTTTACTTTTTTTAATTTGATTTATTTTCATCGATGGTTAATACCTATGAATTCGCTCAAGAGTTAGGTAGATTAAACTTTTTGATTTGTGCGTTGCTCTAATAAAAAAAAACTAAATCAATCGACTCTTGAACAAATCACTATAAATTTTATTACACATGAATTCTCATAATAACTTAGCACAAATCTTAATGATACAAAAATAATTTTATTTTCTGAAGTAAAAATTTGTAGCAAAAAAAAAACACCCTCATATACGGCCAGAGCCTTCGATTCGATTGGGTTCGATTCCCGGTATCGGCAAGAAAAACTGTTTGGTTCGAATCCCATAAGTTGCCGACAGGTAAGATGTGTTTCATTGCATTAGATAATCATATATTTCAGGGGAATGCATCTGGGGTTAATGTGAAGAGACTATTGCAAGCGGAGTGGATTGCCAACCATTGTAGGTCTCTGAAGGTTGGATGACTTCCCTCGACGAACCATCGGCCGTGGAAGCCTGAGAAGCAATTCGAAGGCCAAGGCTTACAGACATAGGCTGGACCTTGCTACCGATGGAGGAACCATCAGGCGCGGTCCTATGGGGAGGGTGATCGGGGTGATCACCCCCCCCAAGCGGCAAAAAACCGTTACGAAGTACTCGAAAACGCTGGATTTTATATAGAAACTAAGAACTTTTCTTAGTAGGTGTACCTTCGAATTCTCAAATTTTTCCACTCCGTGGGGGATTTGTTCAATAAAAGAATTTATTAATCACTTAATAGCTTTAAATTAAAAAAAAAGTCGGTCCGCCATACTAATACGCTGCCGGCCATAAGTTTGGAATCACCCCCTCAAAAAGAGCTAATTTGATTGGCCATATCTCAGTCATCTTATGACATATTGCATTTCTTTTGATCTCATTCTAAAGTCGATAAGCAAAACCCTCTTCGTATGTTATTGGTAAAATGTACATGTATGTTAACTTCATATGACTTAAACTTATCTTAAAGTTGGAAAATTTCCAAAAAAATCGCACATTTTAATTTATCCCGATCAATTCAGGGTTGGGTGGACCGGATTTAAAAATTTGAGTTGCATTTTAGTTTTTTCATAAATATCAAAATATTTTTTTCAATTTTGTGATAAAAGTTAGCATAGTGCTTTAAATAGATAAAATAGCAAAGTTTCGCTAATCTGATAAGTTATGTTTAATGCTCATGATTTCTTTCGCTTTTTGGAAATTTAGTGGAGATGTTTTTTCAGACTTACTTCGTTAAAACTTTAGCTATAGTTTGATCATTTTTTGATAATGTTCACCAAATAGTCGGTATGATCAATAAATACCTTCCAACTTGTTTCAACCATAACTTTGTTATCTTACAAGTTACTGCAGATCGGTTTGGATCCATGTTTGATGGATCAACATATCTCGATCCATTTTAGAAGTAAAAAAAGACTTGAGTCTTTGAGTGTTAAATTGCCTTTGAGGCTGTTCAGATACGACGTCGACAATAAAAAATGAGATTTTTACGCCTTCCGTGCATAAATGGGGATATTCGCCAACCCCGCTTCCTCAGATGCCCACCTGAACAGATTCGATTTTTGTTGCCTACATCTAATACTAGATGTCCATTTATTGGTTTATTTTTCATTGCAAGCTGCGATTTTTACAGAATGCATCTCAAAAGCCCATATTTTTTCTGAATTAAAGATACCGGAACTGACTAGACAATTAAAATTTAAAAGATACATTTAAATTTCAGAATTTTTTTAAAAATTATTTCTTATTTTGGGACGTTTTTGAAAAAAATGAGCTTTGATTGTTTTTGCCTCGACGTAGCAAAAATGATCGATTTAGATATATTGATATAAAACAATTTTTCAGATTTTTAGAATTTTAATTTAAATACTTTTAAGTTTGAGAAGGAATATAAATTTTAGATAAATATATAGAAAATGACCAAATACATAAAATTAAAAATGTGTTTTCTTGAAATAAGTTTTTTTTATTTATCATTTATTTTGTTTCTAAGACTCGTTTACTGTGATATTTTACGTCTTTCATTAGCTTTTATGCCCCCTTTGTCTCGAAGAACGTCATATTTTTAATGTCCATTCTTTAATTGAAAAGTTTCAAATGTATGTGAGTGCAGTTGTTCACGCATTGTTTGTTTTCTATGCAAAAAGTGAAATTTATTTTCATCAATTCTATCATCACTTTTAAAATATTACTCACAATTGTATTTTTCGCAGAATATTCGGTACTTTTGAACACATTTTTATCTTATTTACGGTTTTTCATGTTCATGCTATTTAGGTTAAGAATATTCGTTTCACCGAATACTAGTCGTTCTTCGGTTGTTCGCACTATTTGGTACATCTCTAATAATATATCCAATTTTCTAAAAATACTGAATATACTACTTCTGAAACTAGAGGTGATGGATAGAATCTGATAAAATATCGAGTTCAGAAATTTATTTTCAAAATCAGTTTTAAAGCGTAGGCTCCAAAAACTTGCCTACGTTTTAATTTTTCCCAGGTAAGATAAAACTATTCCTTCATTCTCGACTATTTTCTCGGAAACAAGGCAATCGCTCAAGTTGAAAATTCGGCAGACATTTTTCTTATTTCTAATTATATCGCAGATACCGTGTTTAGCTCATTTACACAATAATATTTAAATTTTTGAGTAGAAATCCAGCTTAATAATTATGGTTAAAAAAATCCACACTGAATCTGAAAAGTTGTTTATTTAAATTACTATTGATTATGACTTTTCACTGAAATATTGAAATAGTATTTACTTTCAGAAATTAACTTTATATTCAAATTTTATTTTATTTATTCAAACATTGTACAAAAAGTTTGGATATATTGAAAACTTGATGAAAAAATACTACATTTCACTTTTTTCTTAAATTATTCATTGCAAATTAGTTACTATTTCCTTGGAATCAGTTATAATAAAATGAAAAATCTAGTATGAGAGCTTGAAATTCAAGAAGAAAACAAATAAAAATGAAGTAGCAATACCTGGGATTATGATTTAAATGATCTTATTGAGAATTAAATTTATATTTTAAAATTGAAGAATTGGAACAAGAATTCGATACTTCCGATATTCGATACTTAATAATAATTCGAAACAATTCAACAAAAAAATTCAGAAAAATAATTAAATATACAGTTTAAAATTCAGAGCAATTATAAACGAACACTCTTCTCAAATAATTGTTTTGGAATTGTTGCAAAATGAGAATCATTAAAATTTTACTGAGAGTCGCTGATATGAAGATGTTCAATAAAAATATTGTGGAAAACTTGAAGATTTTTTTTACATTTTCTTCTACAAAAATGTGTGTTAAATTTTTATTTATGAAATGATATTTATACCTGAAATTTTCTAAAAGAATTCTTAAAGTAATAATTTTTTAACTTCCAATTGTAAAAAAATACGAAAATTATCTTTTTATCAATACTTGTTCGCAGTGAACATCTTAGCTTCGCAGATTGTTTAAAAAAAAGATATCAAAATAAGTTTAGGTTTTTTAGCGGGGAGAAAATTGACGTGATCGGTTAATTCGGTTGTCGGTGTTTATAAATAGTGTCTTAATGCTGCAAGAGAGCAACAATGGAGATTTTCTCCTCCGTTCGGTTGCTTGGGAAAAGAGTAGGTACATCAGATAAGCGAGGCGCGATCGGAGGCGTTTTTTTTCTTTCTTTTTTTTCTCTAAGAATTTTAAGCTTCGGAGGCTTATTCATCCCGAGCTTTATTTTTTTTTCTCTTTCTCTCCCCGTTTGCATAATGCGTTACGTTTTTTCTCATTAGGATATTCTTGCTTTTCTCGTTTTAAACGCGCGATAATCTTCAAAGTTGGACCGGTGCTTAATGCATTGTATGTGTATGACAATGCTACATTAGGACGTATTTGTTCTAAATAAAAACGCGATGTACTCGATAGTGTGCGACGCGACGATCATTAAATATTTAACTTTGCTTTGATCACATCCCTTCCCAAAGGGAATCCAGATCCTATTTACCTTCCCCACTAACAAACCACCCTTCCTGTGACGACCGTGGAGATTTAGAGGTGTATTCGGTCTCTAGTAGCAACGGAAGTCGAACTAATAATCCTTCCCTTTCCCCGATGAACCGTAAGGACGTGGCCGACGCCGTTATTGACCATATAAGATAAAGAACCTTCAAAACGTGTACACAGAAAATGGTAAGCTAATCCCAAGCCCCATTTATTTGGATCTATGTACAATTTTGATGGTTCTTGTCAATCACGGAGTAGCAACTACTGAAATGTACGGTTTATCTAAGCTCAAAGCTAAGCTCAAAAAGATATCAAAATAAGTTTATTGAGAAAATTTGTTCAAAATTTTCACTATTTTTCTCTAATTCCAAATTTTGCGTATTACAAACCTACAACTGTACAAACCTACAAAATACAAGTCTGATTTACAACTGTAGCTCCCCTCTCCCCCCTCCACCACTCTATTTCTCAAAATAAACGTTTTTTACGATTCTTCTTATTGACTGATTTTTGAAAATTTGGAAAATCACCCCCCCCCCCCCCCCCCCCCAAGAGCCAACTCTAGGACCGCCCCTGGGAACCATACATACATACATACATACATCCAATATCTTTTTTTCACTAAGATGAAACTACATTTTGTCTCAGATATTTACAATTTGAAGAAAAAACCCTCATTACAAAGTTTAAAGAAATGCTGAAAAAAGTGCAAAATAAATTTCACTAAAAATGCAATCAATTTCCTTCGGGCAGAGATTTTAACTCTCATATGTGTGTTGTGAGCCTACTTGATTGAAACTGCCGCGGTTGAATAAAAAAGAATCGATTGTTTTGCTTCAGTAGAAATTCTTTGTTTTTACATTCTAACAGCTGTTTATTAAACTTCCTCCACTTCAGTGCTCACCAATATTTGTTTCTCATTAGTGCTCTCCCAGAAGCCAACTCCGGACACGTGACATTTCATCAAGAAACAGAAAGTTAATTTTCTTTGTTCCGGTTTACTGAGGCTGTGTTTACTCTCGTTTTTTTTTTGTTGTTGTCCCTTAACCCTATGCAGCACACAACTTGTTTACGGATTGTCCTATCCAGAAAAAACAATCATTCTTCAGAACTGTCAAACCATCGCCCCGTATCAAGACGGGACGAGAACCTAAAAAAGACCAAATCAAAATAACCCGAAAAATCCTGCATCAGTTGAACAAACGGCGAAACGCGTGCCAGTTGCGGCCTTTTTTCTGAAATGGTTAAAAAATACCTCCGGACTCCGGAGATCAAAGTAGGCCCTACCGGATGGGCTCTGCTGGTACAGAATCCGCAAAGCATGGTTAGAGTTCTGTTTTAAAAAAGGGGGTAAACTTTTGATAGCCTACTTCGAGTCGTGCGACTGGTGGACTGTGCGGTGACACTTTGGGATTAGATTACGGCGACGAACGTTGATAGGATTTTTTTTTGCACAATCCTCATCCCATTTTCCAAACGAGGAATAATCCGAAAGAAATGCAACCATCAGCGGTCGGTAATTTGACTCCTAAGATTACATCTTACTGGAGCAGAACAGAGCGAATGCGAGAGAGAGAGCGCGGGTACGTTTGGGTGAAATTTCCGGGTTCCTAAGTTCGATTTGTGGCCGGAGATAAGCAAATGACACATGTCATTTCCGACGTTTTCCACCAGTTTGACGGTTTTGTTACGATTTTTTCACTCCACATTCCCTTTGAGGCTCATGTGAGTTTTTACTTGAATAGGTACCTACTATAATGTGGGGGTTGATAATTATGTAAGGACATACATATTGAGCTTTAAAAATATCGGTAACGGGAATCACTTTGATGATGATGATGCGGTTACCGAGCTCTAATTGAGGCTTCCCAGCCACGCAGATCAAGCGTATCTGATTTCGTGGAGTGATTAACAGTTTTCGTATGTTTTGTCCGTCTGGCTGGAATAAAATTTATGACTAGATTAGAGCAGGAATAAATCCCACCAACTGTGGCTTGAAAGCAGCAGTCGCTTCAACGGTTGTTCCATGAACATACCAGGTTAAATCATGTAAATAAGGAAGTTACAGACAGTAGCACGTAAGCTTGAGAAAGTTAAACATCGCACCTTCTTATCAGCAAAATAACAAAGGTTCTTCTTTATTTCTTTATGGATGTAAACTTGAAGACAGCATGAATCTGTGACGAGCGGAAGTTTTTCAAGAACACACAAATCGTTTCTGTGATTCATTAGAAGGCGGGTTTCAGCATAAAACGTGAAACTTGGTTTGTTTTATAGCAACAATGTATGATGACAATTAGATAAAAATAAGGAAAAATTTTGGCTTAAACAAAACCAATGAAAAATATTTTTATACTCATTTTTTAAACTTTGGCAATAAACATTTAAAGAATTAAGCCGTAAGTCGCATCGAAGTTCAAAAGTTCTTTATATGATTCTTGAATGGCGACCGTTAAAAATTTCGTGTTACCGGTTTGAAAATGATTATTTTTGTTTTACTTTTACAAAAAAGGGTTATAAATTATAAACAGTGTTTATTATGAACACTTTGAATGTAAATTGAAATTGGAAACTTATCTTGAATCAAGTGGCTGTTCATAGTTCAGTTGGCAATGTTCATGTCGTCCGAATCATTGATTGTAAGTTCAAGCCAAAGATTAAACCTCGAACTCAGTTGCACCGATTCCCCAACTGAATCGTTTATAAAAAGTCGCGAATGACATTAAAATTGTAAAACGAGTATTAATCGAAAACAAAATCTTGTAAGAATAAGTACTTTTAAAAAGCTGTTTTTATGTTATTCAAATGGTGGTAATAGATTTTTAAGAAGTTTAGCTAAACTTCCTAAATTCGCTTTATAGGAAGTTAGGTCAAGTTTCCTAAATAAAAACTTCAATTAATTAAATTGTATGGGAGAGTGGGGAATCATGGGCCACTTTTTTTTCGTTGTTCCATAACTTCTTCATTATAAAAGATAAAATTAAAATAAAAAATGGTATGGTTTTTTTACATTTTCAAGGTATCATAAGGATTTTTTTAAAAGTTTTAATAAGTTACTTTCCCCAAATTCTGACTGTTTTAAAAATAGCAATTTTTTTTGGATTTTGAAAAATGGTGGGGAATTGTTTGCCACCCAATCCAAATTGACCAAATAACATGCAAAGTTTATGAGTTGACCCAAAACTGTGATTTTCAAATTTATTTCGTTATTTTAAAGCAATTTCAGATGATGAAATAAAAAAGAGAGCTGTGAATGATCGCATAGATTCCAAAATCTGGCTCGCGAACGTTTTGGCAAAATTTCTTATATAGATGGACAAAATATTTTCATAACTCTCCATTTGGCATAAGAAAACTTTACAGATAGTTAAAACGTATTTTAAGTTCTGAATGTGTATAAAATCATAAAAATATAGGTGCTTCAAGATGTGTGGCCCACGATTCTCCACAAGCTATGATTTGCAAATTGGTTGCGTTTGTGTGACTTATTGATGTTTCATCAAAAATTCCTTTTCCATGTGAAAGATCATGACAAAACTAAGATCATAAGCGTATGAGCATATTTTTGTTATGCACTTTAGGTTCCCCATCGATGAAATTAGCGGGTGTTTTTTTTAATTATGTAGGAAGTCTTTTCTAACTTTTTTTAGCTTGATAAATAAAAGAAGCATATGATGCGCATTTCAGTCAACAACATATAGGAATACATGCTCACGCAAAGCGACGACGATGACAGTTGGTTTGAGATTTTTTTCTAAACACACATCTGAAATATTAAAAGTGGCCCACGTTTCTCCATGGCCCACGATACCCCACTCTCCCCTACCTATTTTGTACGTTTGATTCTATACTTGTTTGACACCCCTAGCAACAAAAATAACCCTAGAATGGTCGGCAGCACGCGGCTCGCGAGACGCATTTGGCTCTTTTGGTGTAAAGTTGTTGCTCTTTAGTTAACTTCGCTAATATCATACATATTTTTGAATAAAATATTTATAAAATCGTGCTAAAGCGATAACTGAGTCTTGGGACCTGGCACACGGTTCAGAAGATAATTTAAAAATTGCATCCGCTGTACAAACAAGCAGAAGGTAGAAATAGCCTTTTTTGAAGCATAAATAATTTTACATTTTTACTTGCTTCTAACTGTTTTTGAAGCCCCAGCATAGAGATCAATTAATTTATCAATAACCGTTAATGCGAAGAATAACTGTCATTTTTAAACAACATTTATTTCCAAAACGTCTGTATATTTTTGAAACAATCGAACACAAAAATTGAGCTGTAGGTAACTGGAAAATCAAAGTTTGTCATTAACAAAAAAGTAGTTCTTAGATAGCCTCTGTTTTGTTATCAAACAACGTAACTCTCATCAATTTTTTTATTTCAATCACTCGCAATCACTTTTATCCTATCTAAGGGGCCGTTCACTAATTACGTAAGCAAGATTTTGGAAATTTTCAACCCTCCCTCCCCCCCTGGTAAGACAAAGTAAGATTTTTCGAAACCCCCCCTCCCCCCCTAGTAAGATCTTACGTTTTTTATTCTATAAGAAATTGACACGTTTTTTCAAAAACCAGCTTGAAAATATTAAAAATGTGTCATGCATGCTTCAAAGCAGAGCACTTTTTAAGTGAAACTTAATAACTGCATTTGAAAAGCATAATTTTTACAAAACAACAGATAAAATGTCTTAAACGATTATAGAAAAGATTAAGTTTTAAGGACATAGCATGTTCGGGGTTACGATAATCTTAGATAAATTTCCACAATAAACAATACAAAATCTAAATTCCGATTTAAAAACAAGGGAGAAATCAGGCTAGCACAAGGTACAATAAAAATTGTTTTGTTTTTCAACTAAAATCATAAAAATCTAAAAACAAATATTATTCTATGCTACTAGAATTGGTGCGAAAATGTTTAATGACAATAACGTTGTTAATTAACCTAAAAACTGAGATTCACTTGAGCTATGAGCGATAAAGTTTTACGATTTTTTCGGTAAATAGTTTGTAAAATTTAGAGTTGTTAGTGGCTTGGTTGGTATCACTGAAAAAAGTGTCTAGAAATTAATTATCTAAAAGTCCCTATATCGATTTTTAAAGACTTCTACTTGATGAAGTCATTTTCGAAATAAAATGTTTTCAAATCGTGGTGTCAGAACGGACCATTTCCCTTTTTGATTCTATAAATTTCTCAATTAAAAAGATTGTTATGAAGAAAAACGAATAGCGACGATAATGTGATTCAGTGTTTCTGTCACGACTGGTTTTAATTGGTTCTCTATGAATTTGTATAGAACTAGCAACTTTTTTTTATGAATTAAAACAGATTAAAAGATTAATAACATAACATAAAAAATTACCAACAAATAGGTAGTGAGAAATAAAAATAAAACCTGAGTAATATGGTTTCGTATGGCTGTGACGAATTAACAATGTAAAATTTCTTACGTAAGATTTTTGGAAACCACCCCTACCCCCCTAGTAAGAGATCGTAAGCAAATGTTAAACACCCCCACCCCCCCCCTATGTGCTTACGTAATTAGTGAACGGCCCCTAAAGAAATTCAGGAATTTCAAATATTTTAATTTATTTTCAAGTTAAAGAACCAATGCACAATGGGGAAAAAGAGTACAAACCGCGAAGAAATTCAATATCCTTCGTCCTACGTGATCCAAATCTATGAAAATATACTTTCCTTTAAAGAAAATTTCCGGAAAATCGATTGGACATAGTTTAAGACGTCGTACAAGCTTACGAACGAAGATAGAATGTCTTTTTAACCCCTAATTCCCCTATATTTTGTGAACATTGCAGAAAAACACTTATTTGAACTAGAGAATTTTGTACGAAAACAGATCTCTCGAGTGTAATTTTTTCAGAGGAATCGAATGAAGGCTGTTTGAGCCACAACACGCTTCAGAAAAAGGAGATATGGCTGTTTTTACCCTCAATTCCCCAACATTTTTCAATTATTCCAGAAAAAGCATGTACGGACCAGAAAATTTAGAATCTAATAGGTTTTATCTTATGTGTTTTTTTCCAAGGAATTCAACGAAGCCTATTTGTGCCACCGCACGGATTGGAAACAGGATTAATGGTTGTTTTACCCTCAATTTCCCAACATTTTTCAAATTGCTCAGAAAAAGCATGTTGGGACTTGAAAGTTTTGAATCAAATGGGTTGTATCTTGTATCAATGAAGGCTGTTTGAGCCATCGCACGATTCGAAAGATGGAGTTATGGCTGTTTTACCTTCAATTCCCCTAAATTTTTCAAATTGTTATGAAAACGCACGTTCGAACTTGAAAAAATTGAATCTAATGGGACGTATCTGGTGTGATTTTAGAATTTTCCGGAATGTTGAAAAATGTTTCTTTAGTGAAATATTGATGGTTGCGCATCTTGCCGGCTCTGCGCATTTTAAACCCAGTTCCCCTACTTGCAGTTTGAACAGAAATAATTAAAATTTACATTCAATTGGAATCAATTGTATAAAAGCGTGCATGCAAAAAAATGAGTGCAATTTACATTGCTAAATATTCAGAAATCAAGTTGATTTAATTCGAAAATTTGAATGATAAAAACTAGAAAGGGTTATAAAGCTTCAATCTCTTGTTGTCTTGCATTCGGAAGTTGATGGAGAAAATGATTTTGTTCCGATTGGATAAATGGATGGAAACAAACGGTCTCCTTTCAGATACTCAATTTGGGTTTCGCAGGGGCGAAGGGACGAACGATTGTCTTGCTTTGCTGTCTTGAGAGATACAAATGGCGTACGCAAAACGTGAGCAAATGGCCTTTATGTCAGTGTTTCTAGACATAAAGGGAGCTTTTGATGCAGTCTCAATAGAGGTGTTGTCAGACAAGTTGCACTCCCGGGGTTTGCCTCCTCTTTTGAACAACATCTTATACAGCTTGCTCTGTGAGAAACATTTGAACTTTGCTCACGGAGATATTGCAGTCAGAAGAACCTCTTACATGGGCCTCCCGCAGGGTTCATGTTTGAGTCCACTTTTGTACAACTTTTACGTAAGTGACATCGACAGTTGTCTCTCTGAAGGCTGCACTCTAAGACAACTTGCAGATGATAGCGTAGTGTCTGTCACAGGATCTACTGAGTTTCATCTGCACAGACCTTTACAAGATACTTTAGACAGATTATCAACCTGGGCTTTGGGGCTTGGGATTTAGTTTTCTCCACAGAAAACGGAGATGGTTGTTTTCTCTACGAAACGTAGACCTGCTCAACCTAAGCTTCAACTCCTAGGCAGACCGATCACTCAATCGAGGTGTTTTAAGTATCTTGGGGTTTGGTTTGATTCCAAGTGTACCTGGAGAGCCCACATAGAGTATCTCAAAGGAAAATGCCAACAGAGAATCAATTTCCTCCGATCAATCACTGGCACCTGGTGGGGAGCCCATCCAGAAGACCTTTTAAAATTGTATCGAACAACTATTCTCTCAGTGATGGAGTATGGTAGCTTCTGTTTCCAGTCAGCTGCCAAAACTCTCGAGCGTATCCAATATCGTTGTCTCCGCATCGCTTTGGGCTGTATGCCCTCAACGCATAACATGAGTCTTGAAGTTTTGGCAGGCATACTCCCACTAAAAGATCGATTCAATTTATTATCACTCCGGTTCCTCATCAGGTGTGAAGTCATGAACCTATTGGTGACTGTAAATTTTGAAAGGCTACTTGAGCAAAATCTTCAAACCAGATTTATGTCTATATACCATGTCTTCATGTCCATGCTGGTAAATCCTTCTTCGTACTCTCTAACTCGTGTTATCATCCCAGACTACGACAACTCCTCTGTCCAGTTTGATTTGTCTATGCAGCAAGAAATTCGTGGAATCCCTGATTTGCATCGTCCACTTTTGATTCCAAGAATTTTCGATGCTAAATATAGACACGTCGATGCTGACAAAATGTACTTTACCGACGGGTCTCTAATAGAGGAATCAACCGGATTTGGTGTTTTTAACGAAATAGCTAGCGCCTCATATAGCCTCCATTCTCCATGCTCTGTATACATTGCAGAGTTATCAGCCATTTATTGGGCATTGGATAGCATCACTTCACGGCCAGCAGGACACTACTATATTATAACGGACAGTCTCAGCTCTGTTGAAGCAATCCGTTCAATAAGACCGGGAAAGTATTCACCATATTTCCTCGGGAAGATACGGGATATTCTGAGTTCTTTATCAAGACGTTGCATTGCCATCACCTTTGTTTGGGTCCCCTCACATAGTTCGATAGTGGGCAATGAGAGGGCAGACTCTCTGGCAAAAGTGGGGGCGTTAGAAGGCGACACGTATCACCGTGAAATCGTCTTCAACGAATTTTACTTCTTGGTTCGAAGAAACTCTCTTGTCAACTGGCAGCGCAAATGGGACGAGGATGAGTTGGGTCGGTGGCTCTACTCGATTATCCCAAAGGTAAGCCTTAAACCCTGGTTTAATAGATTGAACCTGAGTCGGGATTTTATTCGTATATTTTCTCGTCTCATGTCCAATCATTATTCCTTAGACGCGGTACTCTATCGTTTTGACATTGCTGGCAGCAATTTGTGTAGTTGCGGCCAAGGTTACCACGACATCGAGCATATTGTCTGGTCGTGTGAGGTCCATTTTGTCGCCAGAACGAATTTCATAGACTCCCTTAGGGCCCGAGGAAAACCACCTAACGTTCCAGTGAGAGACTTGGACTACATGTTCGAAATTTACCTTTTTCTAAAAGCTATCGATCTCCGTCTATAATTCTTTTTATTTTCATATTTCCCTTTCTATCTTCTTTTTCGTTAAACAAAAAGTGTTACGATAAGCAAACAATTGTAAAAACAAAATCAAGGAGTTTGGCTCCTTAAAACCTGAAGGTATGAGCCGTTTCAAATAAAGATCTACTAAAAAAAAAAGCTTCAATCTCTCACAATTTGTAATTATTCGAATATTTAATAAATTTCCCTACCTTCGTTTTTTTAGAAAATCGAAAAAGGATGACGAAAGTAGAGTTTGATATGTTCCAGCCCTAAAAAGAGAAAAGAATTCAGATTCAAATCGATTTAATTTGTTTTCAGTGTTTTTATTCGATTTCGGCATTTACTGTTCTGTCGAATGATTGTGTTCTTAAATTACTTTTAAGCTTCTGAAAAGAAAATGCTTGTATGATTCTGAACATGTTTCTACGAAATCACAGCTTAATCCTGAATATAAGTCTCTTTTTAAAGAAAATTGACTGAATTCTTCTCATGACTTTATTGATGGTCTTATAAAAGCAGCAATAAATAAGTTGATCTACCCAAAAGAAAACCATTGTGCTGTAATACTAAACCCCCCATCCGTTCATCAATACGTCAATAAAGCACAGTTAAACTGTCTCATTTCCATAGAAAATCCCCTAGCACCAGATGATAAAAAAGCAATTTCGGAACACCCCTTTTTTCGGATTTATTTTCATCTTCGAGTTCTCTAAAGGTACTTTTAGGGTAAAGGGAAACTCGAAACCACAATGTGTAACACTTTACCGCGTGCACTTATTCGGTGAATTACACGCCAAAGTCGTTCTAAGCCGGAGGAAGGCCTTGTAAATCCCATCCCGGGATTAGAAGGGATCGACCACCAATCAATACTTTCTTTCTGTGTTTCTTCTGGGCCAAACGCCGAAGAAAGTTCCCATTTCCGATGAAAAAGAGGCTGTGAATCAGCACCAGTTTTCACCCTTGCCTTTTCGAAGAAACTGCACTGATGGCTGAGAAGAAAAAAAAATCTCACATCTCACAACAAGACAAGAAGTTTTCCCCTTTTTTTTTGCTGGCTTGCTGACACCCAAGAGTTGGTTGCAATGTTCTAGTTGACTTTTATGTAACAGCATCTATCAGGGGGCAGAAGCTGGAGTAAAAAAACCAACCCAAACCTCTTCGACTTGGTTCAGGCTTTTATTGTCAGCAGTTATTTTATGCTGTAACCTCAACTCAACCTCATCTGAAAGAACTCGACTGGAACCGCAGAACTTTTATCCCTTTCACTTATGTTCTTTGCCCCTTTCGATCGGTCCTTGTTTCCTTGTCAGCCTCCCCGAGTCGAATCAATAAATATTATTAAATTTGATTTTTATGTCAAATAAATTTTCCTGTTTGGTGTTCCCCTAAATTTTCGCGATGATGAAGCTTCAGGGTGTGAGGCGGTAGAAACTGGTCGATGATTTTGGGGGCTACAAATAAATTGCACGCAAATAACTTCATACGTGGAACCATTGGCGCCGTTTGTGTTCAGGAAGTTTGTCAGTTTATTTCGAGAAATTATGGTCAAAATGGTTTTAATGAGCTATTAAGGAGTGTATTCGAAAAAAAGGCAACACTTTGTTTTATGAAAAGCTTTCGAATGCATGGATGTGTAGGGTAACGAACTTATTTTGGACCAGGGGACCTATTTTGGACCACCTTATCTAGCTCTCTTATAAAGCAACTTTTAATGGAAAAAATTAGTGCATTACATTCAGTGCTCGGGCTTCAACAATATTTGCTAAAAAAAATTCATGATTATTTGTTTTATAAGAGAGCTAGGAAAGGTGGTCCAAAATTGGTCCGCTGGTCCAAAATAAGTCCGTTACCCTAGTTATGAAATGTTCAGCATAGTAAGAAGTGACATCTGAAACACAAAATTCCAATCGAGCAAAAGAATTGTCAAAATCGATTCCAATCGATCCGAGCAAGCTTTTACCTTTCTTATTGAAAACTCAACCAAGGAAGGTATTGTGATTGTTGTTATAGTTCAAACAGATTTTTTTTTTGCTGGTCATATGAATTTATGATTAGGTGCAATTTTTTCAATGCTTTGGTGAATCGTGTTTCTAGTTAGAAAACTAACTGATTATTAACGAAATTCAAGTCATTCATACCGTTTATCGCGATCCTTCGGGCATCGAGTTCAATGTTGTTTTGTTGGATTGAAGGAGCGTTCACTTTAGAGCTTGAAAATTGAGCCAGAAAACAGTGCTGGGGATTTTTTTGTCCAATATTTCGGCGATGTTGCCACATATTTTATTTTAAGAGGGATCAGATGTCGCTTCTCTTATATGAAGGTTCACTAGTTCAGCAAAGTTACCTGGTAATGGAATGTTTATATATGGAAATTTATGTGATGTTCTGTCAAGTGGTCTTTAAGATAGCGTCCAATGAAGAAATTTTTCGTCTTTAATTATTGGGTAACATGTGCATCATCTGCAATCCATACTATGAACCACATTTTTTTTTTAAATCAAGGTTATCAAGTTTACTGTTTCCTGAAGCTTGACCTTCAAAATAACTAAAATATTTTAGTTTGGTTGAAGTTAGTCTCAAGTACTAGACATTTGCTCTGGAACGAACGGTTCATCATGAACCACCCTAAGAGACGAAATGACCCAGTAGCAACATGGCGATGCTGCGCGCATTAACGGCTGAGATGCGCGCCAAAATCATCGGCTTTTCCTCGGCCACGAAGAGGATTTTCCAAAGGGTCGAGCCCAAGTCAGCCCAAGGCTCGGTCTTTTTTTCATCCAAACACCAGCGGAGACGGTAACGAAATCAGCGGCCCTTGGGGCCAAAGTCAGAGGTCTAAGTGGCCAGTGTCGGAGGTCTAGAGAGATCAATGTCAGTGTATCAGTCGGAAAGTCCTTGTAATAATGTCTTAGTAATATGTCAGTAAAATACAGTCCACTATGTTTGTAATGTTTTGAGAATGTGTGCGGTTTTTATTTTATCTCGGAATATCTGATGCTATCGATTCAAGCCATCAGGGGCGATCCTGAACAACAATGTATTTTCAATTTTTCTCCTTGTTTATCTCCGAGAAATACAGGCGAGACTTTTCATCGATAAGTTTCTGAATGGCAACCTGCCAGGTGACCGCGAAAGAGTTCGTTTTGCTATCCATTACAAAATTTTTCAAAATATCGCCCCACAAGCAGTCCAAATATTTTGCACCCGATTTGACCACCGTATTTTGTTTATTTTACAGGTGGAAAGCTTTTCTATCTTGTAGAAATGAAGTCAGGTCTATTTATAAGACAGCTAGAAGTCAGAAAAATTTGACTTTTTATTACTTCCACTATTCATAATTTTGTATTGAGCTATTATCTACATTCCTCTCGTTTCAAGGAATCAATAATCTTCACTTTTATTCAAATTTTAGCCTACTATTGAGTTTCTAGGACTTCTTAAACGATTACCCATGTGAACTTTGGTCGAATAGTTTATTTTCAGCTGTTTTTGGGCCTCCCACTGAGACTTTTCTGGATTTTACTCGATCCTGCCTAAAAAATTTTGTCAATGAACTTACCTATTGGACGCTATCTCAAAAACCACTTGACAGATTGTCATCAAATTTTGTACATGTACACATTTGTATTTGTACACATTAGATTCCTCGGCAGCTTCACTGTAAATTTCATCAATTTCCATCCATGCATTCAAAAGTTATTCACAAAAAAAAGAGTTTTTTTTTTCGAATACACTTTTTAGGCCGGAAAAAATTGTATATCTTATATGTATACCGTGGTTGAATTAAAGGGAATCTTTCGATTGCTATGATTCAGTTGTATATCTTTCCTATGTCGCTTGGATTTGAAAAATCACGATGGGGAGATGGGGGAGTAAAAAATAATGCAAAATGCCCATAATGATGATGATGAAAAGCAATAATCCTTGTATGCGTCAAAATTGCATACATTAAAAACTAAACAGAATCGAAAAATTCCATAAAATGCTTTTAACTTTATTCATGTCCTCTATGGTTTTTTTTAGAAAATTTCTAAGGGGGATGTCAAAAAAACTTGATATTTCTCCCGGCCTTATCTAGTAAAAAATTGATTCTCTAAACTGGTTAACAATTTAGACATTTGGATTGTTTTGATGGGATGCTGCTATGCAAAAATTTTGATGTTAATTTCTCTAGGAACATTTCGCAGATGGCATTTTGAAAATTTTGATCTAATATGAAATCAAGGGAAAAATTAGGGGGGGAAAACCTTATTACAGTGACATTCTGATTTTGGTGCATTCCCATTTTTTCTCTCACCAATTATATCAGCCCTGGAATTTTTCACCATTTGGACCCAATATTGTCGTCATGATTAGTTCAATTCAAAAAATGCAAAATATTTGTAGCTTTTTATTACGATTTAAAGGGCGAGCACGAAATTATTGCGACACCGAAAATGTCATGCCAATTTTCTTACAATGTTTAGAATAGAACCAAAATTTTAGGGTGGTTTTATATGTACAGTACATATAAATATTTACTTCAACAATCAAAAGAAAAGTTAATCGATGGAGCCTTGAGTGTAAAATTGAAAGCATTTTCGCTTGATGCCCTTCATCAACGTTTTTACAGAGTCATCCGGTACCAGTTTCTCAGTTTTTTTTTCTTAACATGTCCTTCTCGTCTTTGATAGTCTTCTTGCTCTTCCTATGTTCCCGCTTCATTATTGCCCAGGACTACTCCACCGGGCGCAGCTCCGGACAGGTTGGCGGTGTCGTAACCGGTGGTCTCGTTGTTCCGTATTCGAACCAATTTCTCGTTTATTTTTTATTCAACAATCACAAAACCTAATTCCACATCCGTTCACTAAAACAACCCAAGTAACACTTAAAATCCAGTTTGGTTTTATAATTCTTTAACGACAGTTTATAAACGATGTATAATATCTATTATTGTTTTAAAAAGCATTAATGGACAACCTTTTAACAACTGGCCTCCAGGACATTTATACGCGTATAATATATCCAACTTATATAACAACAATAAATTTATTTGATTTGATTTTTATATTGCTCTTTGAGGGCCTTATAAAACATTAATATATTTGTAAATGATAATCGGTTTTCCATTGGTTTAAAATACCATCCTATAAACCTGTTTTGATCTATAAAAGCCCTTTCAAACTTATTTGTAACATTCATGTTCTTATAAGGTTCTTATAAGGTCATTACAAGTCGTTTTGGTTATAAACAGGCAAATAAATAACTCATTGTGGCATCTATAAACCATTTATAAGAAACGAAAGCTTCTATAGGCTATAAAAGTTTCATAAAAGTTATTCAGTCGGACAAACGGTTTACAAAAGTTAGTCGTCGGACAATTGACCAAAATGTCAACAAAAGAATATTTTTCGGTGAAAAAATGACTAAATATGTATTTCCGCTTCTCCTGGGCATAAAAAAGGAACGAATTCACCTCTCCGAACGTCTGGAAAATAGAGCTGAAACGGAATTCTTTATTATTGGCTAAGAAAGTGTAGTGTTGTTGAAGTGAAACTCAAGTTGAAATCTGAAGTGAAACTATTTGAAAGTTTGATTTCTAAAATGTTATAAATGTATATAAATGTAATAATAAAAAAAACTTATTATTGCGAAATAAAGTTACACTTAATACAAAATTAAAAAACAGTATTTGAAAATTTCATTTAATAATTATTGAATGATCCACCGTTAACATCCCTTGAACCTGAAAAGTTTTATAAGGTACTAGCTGACCCGGTGTGCTTTGCTACACCTTCCATAAATTTTTGAAACTTGTGGTACCTTGTTATTTTATTTGTTATTTATTTGCACCAAAGTTTAAGTTCAATTTCAAAATCATTAAAATGTTTTTTTCAAAATGAATTATCAACTTTTTTTTAATTTGAAATCTTAATTTTTTTTTTTTTAATCCGTGTTTAAATCCTTTTTATGACTCTGGATTTCTTTGCTTCATAAGTTTATAACTAATTCCAAAATATATTTTTAAATAAATATGAAACTATCACAAACTATCATATAAACATTTTTAGTAACAAAATAACATTTATTTTACCTATTCGTACTCGAATTATCATACAAATTACCCCCATTCCTATTTCCCTATTTGAGGGAAAGTGGGTCTCATAACATCAGAAAAACACTTGATTGTTCCCATGTCATACTTGGTTCTATTTGTTAGATAAGTTTTTAGTTTATGCAAAACAATCATAGAGCTTCCGTCTTCCCTAACTGTACTCGCCAAAAATTGTAAAGGAGCCCCCTCCCCCCTCCCCCCCTTCTCCTTCATGTCACCCCATTGGAAGGAGGCAGAAGTACCAAATATTCACAGAAACCTTCCCTGTGCTCAAATACCCTCTCAAGCCAAATCTCGTTCCATATGCTTAATAGGTTCCCGAGGGATATAAAAATTATATGGTAGGACCCTCCTCCCTAAGATTTTACGACTTGAAGGACGAAGGGTTCTCAAAATATCATAGGAACATTTATCGTAATCAAATACCTTCCCACGCCAAATTGGGTGCCATTTGCTTGATTATTTATCCAGTTATGCTGAAAATTGTTAAGGAGCATCCTTCCCACTTTCTATATCCTCACTGGAAGGAGGGAGGGGTACCAATTATTCATAGAACAATTTATCGTACCCATATACCCTTCCTTGCCAAATTTGGTTTCATTTGCTCGAATAGTTTTCAAGCTATGCAATAAAAAGTGGTAAAAGGCCCCTCCCCCTTCTTTTTGTATCTCCAATGGAAGGAGGGAGGAGCTTTAAATAATCATAGAACCATTTTTCGTATTCCACTACCCTCCTATGCCAAATTTTTTTCCATTAGCTTGATTTGCTCTCCAGTTATGTAAAAAATTGTAAGGTAGACCCCCTCCCCCCTTCCTATCACTCCACTGAGAGGAGGGAGGGGTACCAAATATTCAAAGAAATATTCCTCGTTCCCAAATACCACCCCATGCCAAATTTGGTACCATTTGCTTGATGGGTTCTCGAGTTATGCAAAAAATTGTCTTTTGTTTGGGAGGCCCCTCCCCCCCTTCATGAGAGAGGGAGGGGTCTCAAACCATAATAGGAACCTTCCCCTACCTCCAATACCCCCACCTGCCAAGTTTCACGCAAATCGGTTCAGTAGTTTCCGAGTCTATAGGGAACAGACAGACAGACAGACAGACAGACAGACAGACAGAAATTCATTTTTATATATATAGATATGTAACGTTCTTTCGAAAATAAGATCTAGAGGGCCTCTAGACCTTTTCTATTTATAAGATTCCTTAAAAAGATTTTAAGAAACTCATCATGCCTAATGAAGATTTAAAGGAAAGGCTAGAAGAAAGCTACATAACTTTGTCGGTTTATAGATTCCCATTCACGCTACCCTTTTGAATTGAAAACACTTTTATAAGACGAAAAAGTTATTTAAACGTTTATCAGTTTTATTAGTAACTTTAAGAAAACATGATCGTTTTTTAAGGGTTCAGTAACGACTATTATTAATTTCGTATATTATCGCCATTTTTATGGTAAATAATGGGATATTTTTAACGACAGTTTTCTATTTTAGAAAGTAATTCTCATATTATTCATGCTCTATAAAATCTCGGCATACTGATGGCTGCAATAATTTTAAAAAATATGTAAACCACTAAAACAGAAAAATTATACTATAAAATTAATATTTTTATAGCTATATCATCGGTTTTTCATTGCTTAAAATAGCAGTTTATTGTAGGCCCGTTAATTGTTCGGAATTTTTTATTAGATATTTGCGGTAAACTTAAAAGCGCAAGTTAATTTTAGCCAAGTAACGAAAATTCAAATCAGAAAATAATATTGAATTTCTTTACAGATTCATGACAAACAAATTTTAGCTTTCTGATTATTTTTTTTATATTTGATTTGAATGAGATTCATTTGTTTTAAAAATTATTTCTGAAAACCAATTTCCGGAGCAGAATTATTTGTAAATGAAATTAATATGATAAATAGGTTTTATAAGCTAAGTTCATACAGAACTTAAGAAATTCATCTGGCTTGCCAAGGTTTTATAATTTGCTCTACAGAACCTACTGCAGAAGGGCCTTTTTGTGCTACTAAGCGTTGTATTGGAGTTTTATAGATTCTTACATACCCGAACGTGGTTTTATAGCTTGAATTCATAGTTGGACTGGAGTGCTTTAAAAAACCCAAATTGTTACTTGGGAATCTCGTTAAAACTGACTTCTATATCCTTCTTTTTCTGAATCACCTATTTGACAATCCTTCTCTTTTCCTCTCGTATTGGCTGCATACTCACTCTTCATAATACGTAATTTTCCGTCTACACGCTCAAAACTCTATGTTTTTTTCACTGGGTTATTCGTTTTTTTTCTTGCACTGCACAATGGGGAAAAAAGTGTACAAACCGCGAAGAAATTCAATATCTTTTGTCCTACATGACCCAAATCTATGAAACTATACTTTCCTTTTGTGAAAATTTCCGGAGAATCGATTGGACATAGTTTCAAATGCCGCACAAGCTTGCGAACGGAGATATAGTGCCTTTTTAACCCCTAATTCCCCTATATTTTGTAAATATTCCAGAAAAACACTGTTTCGAGCCAGAGAATTTTTAAAGAAAACAGACCTATCGTGTGTAATTTTTTCTGATGCATCAAATGGAGGCTGTTATGGCCACCGCACGCTTCAGAAAATGGAGTTATTGCTGTTTTTACCCTCAATTCCCCTATATTTTTCAATTATTTCTGAAAAAAGCTTGTTCAGACTTAAAAATCACCAAAGGAACACCAAAGGATTCGGTGACATTACCACTCTCAAAGCATTATACTGCTCACTCGTTCGCAGCGGCTTGGAGTACAATATCCAAATATGGGCACCTAATTCAATTGGAGGGCTGAAACTACTTGAGTCAGTTCAGAGGCGGTTCCTGCGATACGCGCTTCCAAATTTACCATGGAATGAACCTCAGCGACTTCCCTCCTACCATGACCGATGTGGAATCTTGAATATCGAACCAATCGGCTCACGTGTTGTGTTGCTTCGTCGTTTGTTTATATTCGACGTCATATCCGGGAATATAGATAGTGCCAGTCTCATCGAAAGGATACCGTATCATGTCCCATCTCGTTCCCTAAGAAATTTCGAGCCGCTAAGATTAAACAATTATGGAAGAAATGAATTTTATAATCCATTTGACATCTCTTGTAGATTGTTCAACCAAGTGTATGTGTATTTTGATTTTAATATAAGTAAGGATAGTTTTAAGCGTAGTTTAAGTAACCAGTCTGTATGATATTAAGTTATCGAAGACCGTGAACAATAAATAAATAAAAAATAAATAAAAAATTTGAACCAAATGGGTTGTTTCTTGTGTGGTTTTTTTCGAGCAATCGAATGAAGACTGTTTGAGCCCCCGCTCACTTCGAAAAATGAAGTTTTGGCTGTTTTACTTTCAATTTCCCCTTAATTTTTCAAATTGTTCAGAAAATACATGTTCGGGCTTGAAAATTTTGAACCTTTTAGAACGTATCTTGTGTGGTTTTTTTCCGAGGAATCCAATGAAGGCTGTTTGAGCCGCCGCACGCTTCAGAAAATGGAGTTATGACTGTTTTTACCCTCAATTCCCCTACTTTTTTCAATAATTTCAGAAAAAAGCATGTTCGGACTTGAAATTTTTTAACCAAATGGGTTGTATCCTATGTGATTTTTTTCGAGGAATCTAACGAAGCCTATCAAAGGTTTCAGAAAAAAATGTAGGGGAATGGAGGGTTAAAACAGCCATAACTCCATATTTCAAAGCGTGCGGTAGTTCAAACAGCCTTCATTGGATTCCTCGGAAAAAAATGCATAAGGTAAGTCTGGTTTGGTTCAAAATTTTCAAGTCCGATCACGGTTTTTCAAAACTTTTTGAAAAAATGAAAGGGAATTGAGGGTAAAACAGCCATAACTCCTGTTTCCGATGCGTGCGGTGTGTCAATTAGACCACAGAAAACAGACGTACAAGCTCGAACAAAAAACCGTCAAAAAAGTGTGTAAAATTTCAAATGCTATCACCAAAAAAATACGTTAGAAACTGACTGCAAACAGTGCCATCTATTGCGCCGTTCAAGAGTTACAAATCAACTTTAAAGTGCCCAGTAGGGGGCGGCGTAAATAAAGGCGTAATTGTAGCCAAAAAACAAAAATTAGTTCAAAAAGGGTGTAGGGATTTTTACACAAGTTTCGTCGTGGGCTAGCTTGTACGTCTGTTCTCTGTGATTAGACTTCGTTCCATTCGTCGAAAACAATCACACATGATACGTTCCATTTGGTTCAAAATTTTCAAGTCCGAGCATGCTTTTTCTTAACAATTTGATAAATGTAGGGAAATTGAGGGTAAAACAGCCATTACTTCTGTTTCCAATCCGTGCGGTGCGGTGGCTCAAATAGGCTTCGTTGGATTCCTCGGAAAAAATCACACAAGATACGTCCCAATAAATTCAAAATTTTCAAGTCCGATCATGCGTTTTCTTAACAATTTGAAAAATTGAGGGGAATTTAAGGTAAAACAGCTATAACTCCATTTTCCGAAGCGTGCGGTGGCTCAAACAGCCTTCATTCGATTTCTCCGAAAAAAATCCACAAAATACCACCCGTTTGGTTCAAAATTATCAAGTCCCAACATGCTTTTTCTGAGCTATTTGAAAAATGTTGGTCAATTGAGGGTCGTTGGATTCCTCGAAAAAAATCACATAGGATACAACCCATTTGGTTCAAAAATTTCAAGTCTGAACATGTTTTTTTCTGAAATTATTGAAAAATCTAGGGGAATTCTTCTTCTTCTTCTTCTTCTTCTAACACCAACATGGCCAATACTTGTATGCATCCTGGAAAATGATGAACTTGCGTTCCTCATTTTTCTTTTCAACATAGTATATGATACATAGAACATGCATTGCAGATACTACTACGGCCAGGCCAACCATGAGATGTAAAACGCAAAAGATACAGGAACAAGGGAGGAATAAAGCGTGGAGTTCCCTACCAAACGCTTCATATGGTTATGTTGGATTTGATAATGTTCAGTTTGTAAAGTTGAAATCATAATGAAAAACAAAAAAAAATATTGGATTGATCTCACCCGAAACTTCCAGAGTTTGACGTCAATACCACAGGTAACCCAGCCTTATTGCAGCCAACAGGATTTGTATGATGTTTTTTCTTGCACACATTTTATCATATTTATCACAATCGATATCACTGATAAAGCTTTCAGTTTTTCTCAGTTCTTCCTTTTCTATAATTTTCACTGAACCTTTTTTTCCTTCAAACTGTGATTTCGATTTTTTCCTCCTAAATTTCATGAAGATTTACGATGTTGAAAATTTTTGGGAGCGGCTGTCAAACACGTCTTCAAGGAAACCTATTGAAAAATCTAGGGGAATTGAGGGTAAAAACAGCCATAACTCCATTTTCCGAAGCGTGCGGTGGCTCAAACAACCTTGATTCGATTGCTCGAAAAAAACCACAAAAGATACAACCCATTTGGTTCAAAAATTTTAAGTCCGAACAAGCTTTTTTCAGAAATAATTGAAAAATATTGGGGAATTGAGGGTAAAAACAGCCATAACTCCATTTTCTGAAGCGTGCGGTGGCCAAAACAGCCTTCATTGGATTCCTCAGAAAAAATTACACAAGATAGGTCTGTTTTCTCTCAAAATTCTTTAGTTTGAAACAGTGTTTTTCTGGAATGTTTACAAAATAAAGGGGAATTAGGGGTTAAAAAGGCACTACATCTCCGTTCGCAAGCTTGTGCGGCGTTTGAAACTATGTCCAATCGATTCTCCGGAAATTTTCACAAAAGGAAAATATAATTTCATAGATTTGGGTCATATAGGACGAAAGATATTGAATTTCTTCGCGGTTTGTACATTTTTTTCCCCATTGTGCGCTGGTATAAATTATCAATTTGTTTTCATTATATAAATCAGATACATTTTTCTTTTTCGTATATTTAATTATACACACTCTTTTTCTTCTGTTCACTACAGGTGGCTTCATGTCCTTTGGAACAAAATGGACTGAATTGGCCTCATAACACTCCAGGACACTTTTAGAATAGTGGCATGATGCCAAACCTAGCCAAAATAGCGAAGCTTCGTTGAGGTGCTGCAACAACGGCAAAAGGCGCTTCTCGAGGCACTCAGATTTGTAGATCTCGCCATTTACTGTGTTCTTTGTCACGAAAGGCTCGCTCCTCAGTCCGAAAGAGCAGATGGCCTGCCAAACGAGGTATTTGGAGGCAAATTTCGACATTTTCCGGTGAAAAACTCCACCTCCGAATTTGTTTAAAAAATCGGCTTTTATATACGTTTCGTCGTCCATCACACAGCAGCCTTATTTTGTCAGCATCTTCTCGTAGAGCTTCCGTGGACGAGTTTTAGCCGTCGATTGTTGCCGCTCATCGCGGTTTGAGAAGTTCTGTACCTTGTATGTATGTAGTCCAGCTCTTTTCTTTGCATTCTGGACGTAGATCGGCGACATGCCGATCTTTTCAGCCAAATCACGGCTTGAGACATTGGGATTCTATTTAATCATCCGTTTCATATTTCCCTTCGTCTTTTTGTCCTCCGGTCCCGGTTTACTATCAGCTCCTTTGCTTTGGTCCAATTTCAACGGCTCCTGGAACTGCTTCAATACTCTGAAGACGGTTGAATGGTGAATGTTCAACATTATTTCCAACTGCCGGTGCCACATATCAGGAAGTTCTAGGTGTTTGGAAAGAATGCGTTCTCTCGACTTGCGTTGGTTCACCTCCGTTTTTGTGGAATGAAAAAAAAAACGATTTCGACTTTGACAGCATGTAAACAATACACATCAATGAGAAAGTGTGCAAAATTTGATTGATTTTTACCCAATGGTGAAAAAGTTATGCCCTGTTGATTGCGTCGCAGTAAATTCGTGCTTGCCCTTTATATTTACTTAATATTGGAATGTATCACCGTGTTTAAAAAATATATTGTTGAGGTAAGTGCTTTTTTGCCAGGCTCGTGGAAATTCGGCTTCGCGTTCTTCCGAGCCAGCTCTGTGGGCCGGATTGAAACAAAAGCAAAGTATTATGGCGAACCCCAGCAGAACTGAATGATATCTTAGGAAACACTTACCATTCTGTTTCAATTTTCACATATTTTTGAATTTACCTTTTTTTCTAGGTGAATTGTACTTTTTTGTCATCTCAATTCAGGTGAACTTTATCTGTTTTTTTTCGTTACTTCGCGGTGAAAATTAAATTTTTGAGGTTAAAGTAGTTCGTCATTGTGAAATTCTGAATGTTTTATTGTATGTGCCCGACCTGATTCTCCGTTGGTTTCATCCCCCTCCAGCAGTTGACATCGTTAAATGATCCGCAGCAAGAGGAAACACACTTCTTTCTTCAAGATTTGGTGAGTTCGTTCCATGGTCCTTCTTATCTATTATATAAAATTCTCTTGTAACGGTGTTTGTAGTACTACTCCTCCGAAATGACCCAAACGATTCGAATGAAATTATTTTTAGAATATTCTGTAGGCATGCGAATCGGTTTATATCGAATAAAATAGCAAAAAGTCGCATCAATTGTCCGTAATAATTGAATTTGCAGTTTTTTCAATCAAATAAAAGCCATGGCTTCCATTTTTTTCGAGATTTTCTTTCCTTTGGCAGGGTTTGTTTTTCGTCTCCATGGTCGAGGCATCGCGAGCAAACGTCGAAAGAGGATGGTTACCATGGCATAGCTTACTGGTTAGTATGAACATTTGGGCGCGTATTTCTCAACCAGGCATACTGTCAATGCACGGGATGGCGCTATGAAGCCTAGATGAGATTTTTTTTCTTCTTGATTCCTACCTCATTTGTACAGCACATGGTAATGCATGATGCCTAGATGTGACCCAGATTGATTTTTGCCGTTCAAATAAAAACCATTAAAACGATTTTTAAAAATAAAACCATTTTAAGTTCGTGTTAATTAAAGAAGGAATTGTTGTCTGAAAGTATGAATTTAGAACTGATGCATATGAAATAATGGTATGAATCTTTGCGGACGTTTGAAAATGGAAAGTGGAAACATTTACATACAATTCGATATTCCAATACGCCTAGAAACTGCATAACTGAAGATGTATCAAGCGCCTTTAAATTTACAGAACAATAACAAAATCCGATGAAACTGATCAGACACATGAACTGAACTAGAGCCGGTCCTTTAAAATGGAATATATAGGATGGATGTTTATTTAAAGGCCGAATGCAAAGAACTTTTTGATTTTTTGCAAGCATAACTGAAAGTTGTCAATAAAATGAGATGAATTTTCAGTTAAAAGGTACACTAGAGCAAGTGCAAACGTTCAACATTTACAAAAAATGTTCATTCATTTATAAATGGTTGTGCCCAAACAAACAATCTCACTAAATAAACTCAACTTTTTTTTAACAATCGTTCACCAAAAAACTGTTTACAGGTTCACTGTTTGTTTACACAGAGTTCAAGTATGTACTTAACATAGATATTCCATAGATATTCCATAAACGCAACGCTTCTTGGACGCAGTCGTGAATTTGTGCCGTAATAACTTACTTGTTTTGAGCGTTGCGAAGTGCTGTATTATCACGTTTGGGCGTAGGAAAAATCTTTTCATGCATAATTACGATATTCTGGGCGAGCAGTTGCAACGTGTTGAGGAGATAAAGGATCTTGGCGTTTTGTTGGACAGTCATATGACTTTTAAGCGTCATTACTCTGTGGTACTCGAAAAGGCAAACCGAATGCTGGGATTTATTATACGTTTGAGCAAAGAATTTACTGATCCAGTGTGCTTGCGAGCTCTGTATTGCTGCCTGGTGCGATCGATTTTGGAATCTGCGAACCTAGTATGGTGGCCTTTTGAAGCTTCATGGAAAGCACGTTTTGAAGCTATCCAACGTAGGTTCCTGCGTTACGCTCTTCGTGAGCTACCTTGGGAGAATCCTTTGAATTTACCGCCATAAGCTCATCGTTGTGCCCTGCTTGGACTTCATACGCTGTCGGATCGTCGTTCCATCGGTCAATCGCTGTTTGTGGCTAAGATACTTCGTAGCGAAATTGACTGCTCCTGGCTACTTTCTCGCTGTAATATTTATGCTCCAGAAAGAACCTTGCGTAATAGAAACTGGCTCTCTCTGGAACCCAGAAACACGAGCTATGGCAGCAACGACCCTCTTCGTTCCGCAAAAATGTGCTTTTTACGTTATTATAATGTCTTCGATTTCAATGTTTCTACTCCAACTTTCAAACGCCGTATTGAATCTTATTTAAGTGACCAATTAAGAAATTAAGAAAAGTATCATGTAATGTGCTAATAATATTAAGTTTAGTTGGAATCTTTAAAAACAATGGGTTAAATTAGCAGATATGTCCTTTAGGATAAAACAAATTAAAAATGCTGTAATTCGGTTGAATTTCAAAAAATCTAAACATATTTTGATTCCTCCTTTCAAAACCAATCTTTCAAAGGGATTTAATTTGCATTTTTTGCTCGAACAAATAAAAATTAACGACGCACTTTTTTTGGACATGATTTTGATGGAAATATGGATATTAACTACCACTGATTCGAAGGGTATGGATAGTGAACAAATTTCTTCAGTTCTAAAAAATTGTCCCGATATCCAAAATCCTTTTTCCATAGAGTTTCATATGTAATAAATTCCAGTAAATCAGAAACCTTTGATTTCGATTTCAACCTTAAATTGAACTTGAGCAAAGCGGACTAAATCAACTAAATGGTAATCAATATATGAAATATAGATATTATCAACATATAGTTATTTATGCAACAAGTTACAAAGAGTGGATTATTTTTAGCATGAGGCTTGCCAAGTTTGATGGTTCCGTTGAGTCCTGAAAAAATCGAGTTAGCAACGGGAAGCTGATATCTGATAGCATTCGGCAATATTCAAAGCATCCTATCAAAGAAATGTAAATAAAAAGTATTCATGTAAGATGCATGTAAGATTTGTTGAAGATAATTTTATGACAATTTATGTAAAGACCCGTAAAATAGAGTTAAATTTCTTAGGTTTGTTTCCAATAGAATAATCAGGACAATTTGAGTAAACGGTAAGAAGGGATATGTAAAAAAGACTAGGACATATTCACGAAAGCGAGACTATTAATAATTTAACATTTGATGCTTTTTTTATGTTGAACAGCGAAGAAAAAAATGGAAAATCGACGCCAAGTTCAAGATGGTAAGACGAAGTTTACCGGGTCTACTAGTTTATTTATATTATTCTGAACTGATGTTGCAATCCGGAAGTTTCTACCTGGGAAATCTTAAATTTGAAAATTATTAAATACCGTTAATTGATTTGCAAAGATACGTGGAGTGATCCCCCGTATTTTGCAGGGGACGCAGGGGAGTTTTTTTTCTATTCAAAAGTAGGTTTTTCATCTAAAGAAGTACAATTTCGGAAACATTTTCGGGTTTAATTAATTATGATGTGTTGAAATTACTAATGTGTTTTTAAAACTACAACTACAACTACAAAATAATAGATAACATTAGTTTTAACTAGTTTTAAGTATTGTAGTCTACGAAGTTTGACGAAATAAATAAACTGAAAACAAGTGGTTGGAAGTGAAGTGAGATGTGCCTAAGAATGTGCATGAAATCGTCGTACAAATAAAAAGATTTTTTTTAACGAACAGTCACCGTTGATTATTATTGTATGATAGTTTAATGGCATTGCGGTGAACTTTTTACTACGAAAATTCTTGATAGAAGAATTACAGATTGAAATTAAATGACGGATAGACAAAGCAGATGCTTAATAGAAGAAAATTGAAAGATGTTGTAAATGAGCCAAGAGCATATTTTATGGAAAGCTTCAATGGTGCGTTCTAGACCCTTTGTCCCGCATCAATTGAATGGCTGAGAGAAGTAATAGCGAGAGGCGCAATTACGTTCACCCATACATCCAACCCGATAGATTGGCAAAGCACGTGCTCCCCAATCGGACCGGTCCGATTGAGTTATTTATTTATTATTTACATAGTAGGGGAAAGGTTTCCTAAATGGGCCTATCGGGTTAAATGACCCTACGGCTGTTTGATGAAATGGCTGACTAGACAGCTTATCTGACCAATGCATTTTGAGGGTGATATGCTTAGAACATAAGGCAAGAAAGAATTTTATGAATTTACAAACTCAAAAAAATTTAAAAAATCATACAAGGTTTTGATACATTTTGATGTAATATTTCGACTTTTAAAAATTATTCGTAAAGAAGCTGAAAACAAAAACTAGGATGGTTTTTGTTTCTTACTCAAATGAACTTTAGAAATTAAACATATTTCAGCTTTTGTGAAGGTTTAAAAATGATTATATGGTGGAATAATAGAGTGTTTTTGTATGCCCCCATCATGTTTGTAAAATGCCATCATCCTAAAATAACAGGTTAAATAGAATAAATAAATGATTTTTATCATTGAACCTTCAAGTCTAAGTTCTGAATAACATCTTAAGAGAGAATTGAAGATCTAAAAACAGATTTGATAAAGTTTTTCTCATGGATGAACTTCCTCCATAGTATGGTAACCCTAACTTTTGTTTTATTCCAAAAAATTATAATATACATAGATTTTAATAAAACTTCAGCTTTGTCGTACGGAAATTATTACTATCTAGCAATTTCAATAAAATTATATGGAAATTTTGCCCAAAAAACAGAAATTATGTTCAAAACATAAATAGGCGCATTTAGCCCGCACGGTTTGAGGTTCGGCATTTTAGACAACACTTATAATAAAATCATTTTCTTGGAAACAGAAGAAAATTTTAACATGAAAATTACTCCAATGTGTAGAAAACAGATGCTTGCACACGTGAATAAAGTTTTTGTACACATATTCGATGTGATATTTGATAAAATCAGTGTACTGCTTAATAGGCGCATTTAGCCCGCTCCTCCCCTATACCGTCTCACGACATAACTTGACGAACATAATTCCTATAATTTCGGTCCATGGCAACCGTTCTCCAATTTCTCGGGCACCCCACGTTCGCCAGATCACGCTCCACTTGGTCTAACCACCTCGCTCGTTGCGCCCCCGCTCGTCTTGTTCCTACCGGATTCGTAGCGACCACCTGTTTTGCAGGACAGTCGTCCGGCATTCGCGCAACATGTCCCGCCCAGCGTATCTGGCCAGCTTTCACCACCTTCTGGATACTGGGTTCGCCGTAGAGTCGCGCGATCTCGTGGTTCATCCTTCGCCTCCACACTCCGTTCTCCTGTACGCCGCCAAAGATGGTGTGTACGCCTCGTGGCTCGAATACCCCGAGTGTACGCAGGTCATTCTCGAGCAATATCCATGTCTCGTGCCCGTAAAGAACAACCGGTCTAATGAGCGTCATATACAGGTTACACTTCGTGCGAGGGCTAAGTCTTCTCGACCGCAGTTGCTTGTGGAGTCCATAGTAGGCACGACTTCCGCTGATAATTCGCGTCCGGATCTCACGGCTGGTGTCATTGTCTGCGGTCACCAGTGAGCCGAGATAGACAAAGTCTTCGACTATCTCCAGCTCGTCGCCGTCGATCGTGACCTTGTTATTACTGGACAAGCGGGTTCGGTCGGTCTCGGATCCGCAGGTCAGCATGTACTTCGTCTTGGATGTATTAATCATCAATTCAATCCTTCCTGCTTCGCGTTTCAGTTTGCGGTAGATGTCAACCGCCGCAGATGATCTGCCGACTATATCAATGTCATCAGCAAAGCAGATAAGTTGACTGGATCTGTTGAAAATCGTGCCCCGCATTTCGCCCACCGCTCGTCGAATAACACCTTCTAGCGGCACGTTGAACATCATGCAGGATAGACCATCACCTTGTCGAAGCCCCCTGTGCGATTCGAATGAACTCGACAATTCACCAGAAATCCGCACACAGCACTGCGTTCCATCCATCGTCGCCCTGATCAGTCTGATCAGCTTCTCAGAAAAGCCGTTCTCGTCCATGATTTTCCATAGCTCGTTACGGTCGAACGTGTCGTATGCGGCTTTAAAGTCGATGAATAGATGGTGCGTAGGGACTTGGTGTTCCCGTTATTTTTGGAGGATTTGCCGTAATGTGAATATCTGGTCCGTCGTAGACCGTCCCTCCATGAAGCCGGCCTGATGACTTCCCACGAATCTGTTTGCTTGTGGCATTAGGCGGCGGAGTAGGATTCGGGACAACACTTTGTAGGCGGCATTGAGGACAGTGATCGCTCGGTAGTTCTCACAGACCAATTTGTCGCACTTCTTGTAAATGGGGCATATTACCCCCTCCTTCCACTCCTCCGGTAGCTGTTCTATGTCCCAGATCTGGACTATCAACCGGTGTAGGCAATCGGCAAACTTCTCCGGGCTCATTTTGATGAGTTCAGCTGCGATGCCATCCTTTCCAGCCGACTTGTTTCTATTCAGCTGGCGAATGGCTTCCTTAACTTCACTCATCGTTGGGAGTGGCTCCTCTACGTCGTTGGCTATGTCGGCGATGTACCTTCCCTCACCGTCTTGATCTCCTGCATGTGCGTCGTTCAGGTGTTCATGTGCTGCTTCCACCTTTTTATCACCTCACGATTGTCCGTCAGCATGCCCCTTCCTTATCCCGGCACATTTCGGCTTGCGGCACGAAGCCTTTGCGTGATGCGTTGAGTTTCTGATAAAACTTTCGTGTTTCTTGGGAACAATGCAGCTGCTCCAGCTCTTTGAGCTCCTCCTCCTCCAGGCGGCGCTTTTTCTCCTGGATCCTGTCGGTGATATTCCACATTTCGACGGATGCCTCTTTGCACTACTGCCGCCCGCGCGGCATTCTCTTCGTCTATCACCCTCCTACACTCCTCGTCGAACCAGTCGTTCCGTCGAGTTCGCATCACCGATGACGTTCTCCGCAGCACTGTTGATGGCTGTCTTGATGGTATCCCAACAGTCCTCGAGAGGGGCTTCGTCAAGCTCACCCTCTGCCGGCAGCGCTGCTTCGACCGATTGTGCGTAGTCTGCCGTGATCTCAGGTTGCTTCAGTCTTACAATATTTAACCGCGGCGGGCGCCGGTTTCTTGTGTTGTTCACCACGAAGAGTTTTGGGCGAATCTTCACCATCACCAGATAATGGTCTGACTCGATAATGGTGCCTCGACAGGATCTGACGTCGATGATGTCCGAGAAGTGCCGGCTGTCTATCAAATCATGGTCGATCTGCGATTGCGTTTGGTACGGTGATCTCCAGGTGTATTTGCGTGGAAGGCGGTGCTGGAGAAAGGTACTACGTACGGCCGATCGTTTGGTGGCGGCGAAATCTATAAGTCTGAGGCCGTTTTCGTTGGTCAGCTAGTGCGCACTGAACCTTCCAATTGTCGGTTTAAATTCCTCCTCCTGGCCGACCTGAGCATTAAAATCCCCGATGACGATCTTGATATCATGTTTTGAGCAACGGTCGTATTCACGCTCCAGCTGCGCGTAAAATTCGTCTTTGTCGTCACCGGTACTTCCGAGGTGAAGGCTGTGCACGTTGATGATGCTGATGTCGAAGAATCGGCCCTTGATTCTCAACAGGCACATTCGTGAGTTGATCGGCCACCGATCACGCGCTTTTGCATCTTTCATATCACTATAAAAGCTGTTCCAAGCTCGTGTGTGTTGCCGCAGCTCTGGTAGATGGTACGACCATCTGGGTACGTTCGTACCGTGGAGCCCTTCCAGCATACCTCCTGCAGCGCTACGATTTCGAATTTCCGGCTTTTCAATTCGTTGGAGCGCACGTGGGTACTGTAGGATACAGATTAGGTAGTAAAAAGAGCAAAGCCAAAACTTCTTGGATTTTAATTCTGGTCAGGAACCATCTGACGGACAGAGGAAATGAGATAATCGGATATCACGGACTACTTAGATTGTAACACATTTGAGCGAAATGCGCGGACAAATTTCCTTTAAAAAGAACAGCGCTCGTGCGGAAAGGTCATTCTTAATTCGGATTTTATAGTGTGAACATCAACAGCCTAGAGAAGACGGTAAATACTGACGATGGAATATCCTGGATTTACGACAGGTACTGCCTACAAAATTTTGAGATCGGCAGTTCCATGTTTCAAGTTTCCAATTGCTATTCCCTTTTCCTCGCGTGGGTCTTTGCCGATTTCCATCCAAAATTTGTTGTTCGTTGTTCGTTGCTTATGTTTTTTGTAGTCACGGGCTTCATTCCCGAACAACACCAGGACGTTGTGGCACTCCGCACGCCGCCCCTGACATGGAGAACAGACGCGTACGAAGCCCCCTGACTCAGTCTGCATGCGACCAAAGCATCCACCGGGGTTGGGTACCCGATCTCCGCTAAGGTTGCTCGCACCCCAGCTAGCACCACGGGGAGGTAGAGAATCGGAGTTGCAGACAAGAGGTGATACGACCACTACCCGAAGGTTGGGTTTATGGGGTCTCGAGTTGCACATTGTTTACCATTCGCTAGCCGTGGAGGTTATACTGATCGATTTCATTATGTTTTATTAGAGCAAGTTCACTGGTGTTGGGAAAAAGTATTAGAAATTTTGACACTTACGGCACATTTTGAAAATTTTGCCATGCAAAAACATTTTCAAGATCTGTGGTCTTCTAGTTTTTCTACAGCACGTGTTGTATTTTCGCATGCTGTGATGCAAAAATAGCAATATTTCTAACACATACGGCTGAAATAGAAACAGTGTTGCAAAAAAATACAACGCCCCAAGATCTTGAAAACATATTGGGTTGGTAAAATTTTCAAAATATCAAAATTTCTACCACTTTTTCCCAACACCAGTGAACTTGCTCTTATGTTTGCACCCAGTTGCACCTATGCACGTTCATTTGACTGGGCAATTTGTTCTAAACGTAATAGCCTACTAATAGGCGATTTACTAGCAGCACCCAACGAGTATGGCTGATGCTTGAAAAATGGTTTTTTTTCGTTGAGCCAGAGTGAACCAAGTCAAGCAATAAAATAAAGCATCTTTTATAGTTAAATGTTAAAAGTCCTAACATTCACTTAAGTAAATTGGAAAACAAAATTCAAGGGATTCGGTTCAGTCTGGCAGAACGAGATTCTAACAAAGGTTAACAATCCGCAACATGAAGTTACATATTTCTAAAGCTTAGCAATGAACAAAAAACTGAGAAACTCGAATAAGCTACAAAGTATATTTTTTGTGGTTGGTCACTTATTATAAGTTTTAATCAACTCTGTGTTTAATAGACACCCGTTTATGACGTTCAATGTTGCTGTTTTTTAATCTTTCCTGAATAAAACAACCGAAGGAAAACCCCTCAGAGATGCCTACCTAAAAGAAAAACACCGTTCGACATTCAATTTTGTGAACTTTTGTTGTAAGTGATGCAAACATTCCACAAGTCTGAACTATTCGTGCTAGCAAATTGTGATCGACAGTGTGATTCTGCGTTACGATTGGCGATAACGATTCCAAATGGCGTCAAATTCAAGTTCAGCTCTCGTTATCAGCTTTAGTCTGTAGCAAAGTTTTCCCCTGAAACTACCGATCATGATGAGGTTTCCTGTTTCGTTTTTGGTGATTGCAATTTTTGCAGGTAAGAGCTTCTTTTTGTTAATATTTTAAATATTTTAAAATAGCATGGTTGAGTGCTCCAAATATGAGAACTTTGTTTTGTGAGCCTAGGGGTCGAGGATCGTTTTATTGGAAACTTGAGGTAGATTCGAAAATGAATCAAAGCAATCAAAAGATTCCCTTTAATTCAACCACTGTAGTTGCTTTGATTCAGTTGAATTATTCGTCCATGTAGGCTCTCTAAAATGTGTTGTAGAGATTGGAAAGGTTTTGTAAAGAACTTAAAAACGTGGTACACAAAGATTTTAATTTACTTGAGGTCATTATTAATGTCATCTTTTGATTGCGAATTCCAGCTGTCAGTTTTGCTGCAACACCGCCCTCGTCCTCGGATATGGAGCAGGGCTTCGAAAAGTGGTGCTACGAAAATACCAAGTCAAACCAAGCCATCCTCAAAATGAAGCGTTCCTTCGAAAATACGACTCACATTGAGCGATGCGTAATGCGTTACATCGACAAGGCGGACGAAAGCGTGGACTGGAAGGCACTGGATGGAGCCTCAAAGAAGCAAATTATCAACAAGTACAACGTCGAGGTGAAAAAGATCGATACTTTTAAAATTCAACTTTCTTTTTCCTTTTTCTGGCTCTAGGTATTGCAGAAGAGTCCGAACGATGGCAACTTCTTGTTTCAGCGACCCTTTGGATACGTTGGCTATTTGTACCGGTGATACCAAACTTAGAGAGGTCAGACTTCTTTTCCGGAAAATGATCGCAAGCGCTATTGATACGATTTGCCGGAATGACGGTTCCATCATAAGGGGTCAGTCCGGATATTTGTCTCATTTTCCAAGCTAAGCTAACTCAATGTTACCAAACATTTTAGAACTTATCCCGGAAGATTACGAAATGTGCGGGGACCGTTTTCCGGAGATATTGCTGAGCTGTGGTGTGCCGTTGATGGAATCTTCGCCGCTAGATCTTTCCTGTCGGAGGTTGAAGGAATTTCGCACCTGTGTTATGGAAAATTTTGAGGCCTGTGGCGTGGACCATCTGGAGCTGCCGACGGGCATAATGGACGCGATGTTGAAAGAAGTCAGAAAGGCCAACGATTGTGGCTGCCAGGCGCCCCAGCAGGAAGACTTTGAAATTGCTCCTTTTAAGTGATTTTTTTTTCTTAATTTAGGAATATAACGTAGGAGAAGTCAGTGAGCTCTACGTAAAGCGTATTTCTTTAACTCAATTTTCTCACTCGAATTATCAGACATTGGATAACTTAATTTCGTAAGTTCGAATCAAAGAATTGCTAAAAGTTTAAAGTTCTGGACAAAATAAAGTACGCGCTCGCTATGAAACTTTCACTTCCTTGTAACGTTTGTTGCTTAATTTCAAAGTAATATATTCGGATGAATTGTAGCATTTTTTGTTCTGTGCATATGTTCTTCACACTTGAGTATAGTTGTAGTAAAGTGTCATTTGTCGCTTGGACAAATTAAAGTACGCACTAAAGTACCCCAAATGTCGCGACTTTTGAAAAAGTTATGCACTGCAGGCTAAGTTTGATCGTAGGCCTATTAAAATATTTCATGCCAAATTTGAGCCAGATCGGATCATGGAAAGGGGTCGCTCAACAAGCCTGGAGTTTGTATGGGATTTTCAGACATTTTGTTCAGGAGGAACATGACAATTCAGTTTTTTATCAATAACTTTGGTCTCCTTCGGCCGATTTCTTTTGAATACGGTTTATCTTAAGCCTAATCTATGAAAAATATTTCATCCCTAGATTAGATTTAAGATAAAAAAAAAGTTATTAGATTTAAAAAAATGGGCTAACCTTTTTTAATTCATCACTGTCAATGAAGATCAAAATGTTCAACCGCCCCGACCGGCACATAATTTAAACAATTTTTTGTGCTTTAGATCTCAAAATCTTAAGATTTGTCGAATATTAGATTGTGGATTATAGTACAGAGTAGTTCAGGCGAAACTGTAGGGAAGAGTTGGACTTCTTGATCTCCTATTCATATCTTTTAGGGAAAATTAATCTCCTTTTATTTCACTGAAAAATTCACCGATGATTATAGTTTTATGATTTTAAACATCTTTTGTTGAACGAAATGCATTAATTTTTCGAAAAAAAGTTTCTTTTACATTTTTTTACGATTTCAAGATTCTCTTAGTTGTAGCGTTTTTTTTTATTATGTTTCGAAAAAACAATCAGTTATTTGTGAAACAACTTTAACAAGAATAACATAGAAATGTACCTATTAATCAGTCTTTAAATGTTTCCAAAAAGGATTAAAAGATTTAAAGACGATAATTAATAGCTTTCAGGGAAAAATATATTTCGAACATGTAGTCCAAGTCCATCACACCTAGAAAAATATTGGGTTTTAAAAGGGTAACTTTCTCTAAAAAAGAAAAGGAAATCAAGTAATTCAGCTCTCCCCTTGAGCTTGGCTTATCTAAAGATTTTGCAATCTAAAGCATGGTTAAAATCGAACATTATTTGACAAAATTGCATTCATTTCAATTTGAATGTTCGAATATTTTGATACCTCACTAACAGTGATTGTAATATCACCCTTAAAATAGTTGGCCCGTTTTTGAAGACTAAAAACTTTTTTATCTTCAACCTAATTGAAGTGCGGTCTTTGGATGAAATATTTGCCATAATCGTATTCAAAGGAAATCGGCCAAAAGAAACCTAAGTTATTGATGAAAAAGTTAATTTTCATTTTCTCCCGAACAAAATGTCTGAAAATCCTAAACACACTCCAGGCTCGTTGAGCGACCCCTTTCCGTGATCCGATCTGGCCCAAACTTGGCAAGAGATCTTGTACTAGGCCTTGAATCAATGTTAGCCTGCAGCGCATTTCACAGGTTTCAAATTTCCCATACAAATTTGGAGCAGTCTAGTATGCACTCTTAACAATCACAGAAGTTCGCTATTTCTTGGCACAGAAAATTTATTATGTTTCTTATAGCTCAAAATACATACAAATTCCTACAACAAACCTTCAAAACAATGAACTCAATTATTTGTTTATCATTTTTAGAGCGCGATAAAACCCTATAAGATGATATAAAGCAAATTTTTGAAAACATTTGAAAATTTTAAGTTTAAAACCATCACACAATGGGAAAAAGTTTATAAACCGCGAAGAATTTCAATATCTTCCGTCCTACATGAACAAATCTATGAGAATATACTTTCCTTTAGTGAAAATCGCTTGGATAAAGTTTCAGACGCCGCACTGTTTAACTGGCAACTGTGCCCCGTTATTTTGTATCAATGTAGAACGTTAAACGTCAAACTGGTGATACCACGTTTTTCACTCTTGTTTTGTACTTGCTATCAACAACAATTATAAATCGTTTTCTCTTGTTCCTGTGCAGTGTTCACTCTGCCCACAGGTTATGATGAGCTCAGAGTAGCTCGCGAAAGTTAAGAGTTCCGGAGCTCGAAAGTGCGAGAAAACAGCGGATTTAATTTCGGTCGAAAAGTTTACATTTGCAACCGCAGTAGGAAGATTGTTCCCCCCCGTCGAAAAAGTGTCCAAGTCCAAGACAAAAATTGGCTCTCCTGGAAGTTTGGTATGGAGATGCTTCTAATTCGCGAAGAACTGTGGTATATGATTGGTTCCCCGAAGCCGAAAATTGTCCCTGTGCAGTGGAGCAAAGACGATACAAAAGCACGGGCAACAAAAGAGTTATGTATCGAGGAAAGTCAGTACAGTCTCGTACAAAACGCCGCGAGTCCTTATGATTTGTGGCATCGGCTAAGGAACCACCACGAGCGAATTAGTGTTAGTTCGAAAGTTTTTTTTTTAACAATTATTTATTTGAAACGGCTCGTACCAGTAAGTTTGAAGGAGCCAAACTCGATTTGATTTTTACAATTGATTGCTTAAAACTAACAGTTTTTTAAAGGCAAAAGAAGACAGAAAGGGAAACATGAAAATAAAAAGAATTGCAGGTGGAGATCAATAGCTTTTAGAAAAAGATAGATTTCAAACATGTAATCCAAGTCTATCACAGCTAGCACATCTCTCACTGGAACATTAGGTGGTTTCCCTCGGGCCCGAAGGGAGTCAATAAGATTCGAGCTGGCGACAAGGTGGGTCTCACACGACCAAACAATATGCTCAATATCATGGTAACCTTGGCCACAACTACATAAATTGCTGCTAGCAATATTTACACGATAGAGTACCGCGTCTAAGGAATAATGATTGGACATGAGACGGGAAAATATTCGAATAAAATCTCGACTCAAGTTCAATCTATTAAACCAGGGTTTAAGACTTACCTTTGGGATAATGGAATGGAGCCACCGACCCAACTCATCCTCGTCCCATTTTCGCTGCCAGTTGAGAAGAGAGTTTCTCCGAACCAAAGAGTAAAATTCCTTAAAGACGATTTCCCGTTGGTATGTGTCACCTTCCATTGCACCCACCTTTGCCAGTGAATCTGCCTTCTCATTGCCTACTATCGAACAATGTGAGGGGACCCAAACAAAGGTGATGGAAAAGCAGCGTTTTGATAAAGTACTCAAAATATCTCGTATCTTCTCAAGGAAGTACGATGAATTCTTTCTTTTTTTTTTTTTTTTGTTTCGATTATAGTCGTTTTACCATCTTCATGGCATTCGCGACTTTATCAACGTTGCAGTTGGCGGATCGTTATTGAAAAACTTATCCGGTACAACTGTGTTCGATGTTTACTCTTGGGCTCGAACTCGCGGACATCGGCTCAGGAGACAACAGACTTGCCAACTCAGCTATATCACAAGCCCATGAATTCTTTCCGGGCTTTATTGAACGAATAGCCTCAACAGAGCTAAGGCTGTCTGTTATAATATAGTATTGTTCAACAGGTCGTGAAGCCACGTTGTCCAGAGCCCAATGAATAGCTGCTAATTCAGCGATATACACTGAGCATGGACATTGCAGGCTATAAAAGGCACTGGATACTTGGTTGAACACTCCAAACCCGGTACACTCGTTTATTAGAGAACCATCGTTGAAGTACATTTTTTCAGCATTGACGTGTCCATACTTTGCAAAGAAAATCCCGGGAACAACAAGGGAACGATGTTGTACCGGGATTCCACGAATTTCCTGCTGCATAGACAAATCAAACTGGACAGAAGAGTTGTCGTAGTCTGGGATGAAAACACGAGTTGGAGAGTACGAAGAAGGATTCACCTCCATGGACATGAAGACATGGTATACAGACATAAATCTGGTTTGAAAATTTTGCTCAAGTAGCCTTTCAAAATTTACAATCACCAATGGGTTCATGACCTCGCACCTGATGAGGAACCGGAGTGATAATAAATTGAATCGATCTTTTAGTGGGAGTATGCCTGCCAAAACTTCAAGACTCATGTTATGCGTTGAGTGCATACAGCCCAAAGCGATGCGGAGACAACGATATTGGATACGCTCGAGTTTGATGAGATGAGTTTTGGCAGCTGACTGGAAACAGAAGCTACCATACTCCATAAATGAGAGAATAGTTGTTCGATACAATTTTAAAAAATCTTCTGGATGGGCTCCCCACCAGGTGCCAGTGATTGATCGGAGAAAATTTATTCTCTGTTGGCATTTTCCTTTCAGATACTTAATGTGAGCTCTCCAGGTGCACTTGAAATCAAACCAAACCCCAAGATACTTAAAACACCTCGATTGAGTGATCGTTTTTCCTAGGAGTTGAAGCTTAGATTGAGCAGGTCTATGTTTCTTAGAGAAAACAACCATCTCCGTTTTCTGTGGAGAAAACTCAATCCCAAGCCCCAAAGCCCAAGTTGATAATCTGTCTAAAGTATCTTGTAAAGGTCTGTGCAGATGAGACTCAGTAGAACCTGTGACAGACACTACGCTGTCATCTGCAAGTTGTCTTAGAGTGCAGCCTTCAGAGAGACAACTGTCGATGTCACTTACGTAAAAGTTGTACAAAAGTGGACTCAAACATGAACCCTGCGGGAGGCCCATGTAAGAGGTTCTTCTAACTGCAATATCTCCGTGAGCAAAATTCAAACGTTTCTCACAAAGCAAATTGTATAAGATGTTGTTCAAAAGAGGAGGCAGACCCCGGGAGTGCAATTTGTCTGACAAAACCTCTATAGAGACTGCATCAAAAGCTCCCTTTATGTCTAGAAACACTGAAGCCATTTGTTCACGTTTCGCATACGCCATTTGTATCTCTGAAGACAGCAAAGCAAGACAATCATTTGTCCCTTTGCCCCTGCGAAACCCAAACTGAGTATCTGAAAGGAGACCATTTGTTTCCATCCATTTATCCAATCGGAACAAAATCATTTTCTCCATCAATTTCCGAATACAAGACAACATCGCTATTGGACGGTATGAATTAAAATCGGACGCTGGTTTCCCAGGCTTTTGGATGGCAATAACTCTCATTTGTCTCCAATCTTCGGGAACAATGTTCTGCTCCAAGAATTGATTGTATAAATTCAACAAGCGAAATTTAGCAGAATCCGGAAGGTTTTTTAACAAGTTGAATTTTATTTTATCAAATCCCGGAGCTGAATTGTTACAAAAGAGGAGAGCAAGTGAGAATTCCATCATCGAGAAACTGGAATCCAAATCACATCTATTCGGAGGCACACTTCGGATGATTTTTTGCACAGGTGTAGAATCTGGACAGATTTTCCGTGCGAAATTGAAAATCCATTTATGCGAATGTTCTTCACTTTCGTTCGTGGAAGAACGATTACGCATGCTTCGCGCCACATTCCACAAAGTGCTTAAGGATGTTTCCCGCGATAAACCTCCCACAAAATTACGCCAATGCGCACGTTTTTGCCTTTCTTACAGAAAGGTATAGTTATCGGTCGATTTGGGAGATCCTTAATTATGGGTCTTAGATATACCTTTATAGGTACCTATCGAATCAGCTCGACGAGTTCAGACGATGTCAGTGTATTTGTATGTATTGGTGTGATTTTTTTATAAACTTTGTCACTACGTTTTTGCGAAACTGGGAAGTACAATAAAAATGATTTTTGTCTTAAAAAATTTGATTTTTTTCCCTCTTCAATGTATAAAAGAAAGAAAAAAAAACAAAATAGTTTGAAAAATAAATTTTCATAGTAATTATCATCAAATCATCACTCCAAAAAACGTGTCAATTTGGCTGGCTAGCCACAACCAGCAATCACTAAAATCTAGATTATCGTATAAATGACGTCAAATTATAGATGACGTCATAGACACGATGGGCGCGCTCACTACCTTACACAAATGATGCGTTCAAGTGAGGAACGACACCTATCCCTCCCACTCAGAATTGCTGACTTCAAAGTAACTGTGTGGGAGGAAAATAATTTTTTGGGAAGCCCAACTAATTTATTGCCTTTCTTATTTTAAGTTGTTTCTGGTTCAGCTTTATGCCGAACCATTTCAAAAAATTTGGAGCCAAGCTCCAAATAATTATATTTAATTAAGGTTTTCACCAAGGGGTACAACCCCGAATTTATGAGAATCAGTCAAGAGTACTTGTGGCCAACATCGCATGGTACGAAAGCGATTGTTACTTCGATGTTTCGCTAAACGCTTTATTCGCAAGCAAAGGTTGCCCTGTGAAGGAGATAACGACGAAGGGGCGCGTGCGGGCGGACGAAGCAAACCATCTCAATTTCTCTCGCACGCTTATTTTTTATTAATCATTTTTTATGCTTACTTAATTTATAATCTAACATGTTTTGATATGTTTACTTTTGAACGATTTTTTTTCGTATAAATTTCAACCATGATGGTAGTTTTCATGTTAAAATTTGAAAAAAAGTTTTATATTGTTTTCTTTTAATTTATATTCATGTTCTGATTGATTTTGATTGGTATATATGTTTTTTTAATGATCAATATTTAAGAAAGTGTACAGACCAGCCAGATATACCACCACAACATAGTATTGGGCAGGAAGAGTGAAGTTCATCAATTTTGCATCAAATTTATTACCTTTTCGCAGAAAACAGCCATTTTTGAAAATAATTGTAAACTTTTAAATGAAAACTTTCAAGAATACATTTCATTTAACTATATAGTCAGTTTTTAGTAGATAAGTGGAACCATATCGAAAAGTATAAGCTTGGTAACCTTATACCAGTTCACCAATATTCGTAAAAATAACGTCTCGAATGATATAAAAATGTAATTCCATGAGAACTATAACATATCTGATCCTGTCATTTTGACTATTTCCAACTATTTCCACATGAATGGTGAACGATGGCTCTTTAGAGGTTACACAGATTCAAAATGAATCGTAGATGTTAATAACACCCCACATTTTTTTTTAAATTAAACGAGCCACAAACGCTTCGAGACTTAATTATGTTTTGATCTATTCGAGGAATGATTTAATTTTACATAATTTATAATCTAAGCGGTATTATACATACATCTGCATACATAATACAATACTCCCACACACTCAACTACAGTCAATCCAATTTGAGATACATTTTAAGAGACATAGTTTTACATATTTTCGAATTTAAATTTGAATGTATTGGTTCTAGATGTAAAATCACGTCACATATGATGTTAATAAAAAGAAACATCATATATGACGTAATTTTCAGTGCAAGTTGAATTTTACAGTGCTGTAACATTACATAACAAATAACTGAATTTTCAGAATGGCTTAAAAAATACGTGTTTCTTATATTTTGGAATGAATTTGTTATATTTCATGAATAATAATGCAATTTTTTACATGAAATCAAATCAAGTTAATATTAATTTCATTCAAAGTACTTTAACACAGACGATAAATAAAAAATTTGACCGTTCATCGGAACTTATCGGAAGACTTGAAAGAAATTTAATGCACCAGAAGCAAATTTTTTACTGGACAAACAGGACAGAAGAAACGGCAATTTCCTCAGTAGACTTAGTTGTTCTTGTCCTAGGAGAGATCTTTGAATGATCCTTACTCGGTAAATCATGGTTAAAACTTTCACACTTCCTCGCGCTGTGGAATAAGAAAAGATAAAAAAAATGGAATAAATCATTCAATATTTTGAAGATAATCAATTATTATTTAGATTACCTTTATTTGCTCTGCCAGCATCACGACACATATCTGTGTTTGTTCACATCTCCTGCTGGTGAATCAAACAGGTATGTTTTTCCAACGGAAGTATTAGGAATCCTTTCAAATATCACGACACATGCGTCCGAGCCTGGTGCTGGTGCCTCCAGTAAAGTTGATCGTTTCTGGTGCAAAAAAGTTTTCAGTTTGGAATATTTATTAATTTCCATTTTCTTCTCACCTAAAAATAAAATACAGAAAACGTTAAGCATGTTGTACTTTGTTATAGCCGGACTACTTACCAGTCGGGCAACGATCAAGCAGAGGGTAGCTAATATTCGGGAAATTAGATGTCTCTGAATTCCACTTCCGGCGACCTCCGTAATTTATTTTCCCGCTCACCAATAGCATCATCCGTGGCGGTACATCCATCCAATCCAATGCTAACCTTAACTGACGTGTGCTGCGGCAGACGTAGATGCTTCCGTTGTCTGCCTGCTGGAAAGTCGAGGCTTCCGGTTTCTCAAAAAACTCCATCGATTGCAATCACTTCCTATTTCACAAAACCTCACAAAACTGGTGTTTTTTTTTTTTTTGTTTGACTGACAGTTGAGGAAAACTACACTCATATGCACGAATGCCAATTTTGATTTAATTTTATCCCATTATGTTTTAGTGTATTTCTCAATGTTGTGTAAATTAACATCATAAAATTGAGTTTTATTTCCATATGACGTTTATAAATCATAATTTTTAAATTTAAGTTTTAAAATCACGTTCCTTATCACGTTATTTTAAAACATTTAATTTTTAGTGGAAAATTACATCACATGTGATGTAAATAAAAAGAAGCATCATAAATGACATTAATTACGTCATTTACATATTACATAAGAAAATCGTGTTCACACGGAGAAAAAAGACGACAGTTGTTCCAATTATTTCAGCTATTTACACCAATCATCAAAGTGCAGTAGATTTTTTTTGTATTCGACTATAAATATAATAGGCTAAACTACAAACTGCTGATTGACCTTAAGCGATCAACTATGAGTATAATGGGTTCAACTGTCATTAATTCAACTGCAACTACAATTGTAAGATTGATTTTAGGTTTTTAACTATAAATATAATAGTTTCAATTATAATGGTAGAATTGATTCAACTATAGATATGATAGATTCAAATAAAATTGTATAATCGAATTTAAGCATTAAACTTTAATATAATAGATTTCACTACATACTGGTCGTTGAGCTTATGCATTCAACAATAGGTTACATAGGTTACCAAGAGCAATCGTTGAATTATTTGAAACATATGGTTGGGGACCTTTTTTTTATATTGTAATCTTTAATTTTTATTTTGAAAATATATTTTACCCATCATTGGACTCTATGTTAGAATCATTGATACTCTATTCTCGCTGTCTTCACTTCATAGGTTACCAAGAGCAATCGTTGAATTATTTGAAACATATGGTTGGGAACCTTTTTTTATATAGTAATCATTAATTATAAATTCATGTTCTCAATTGATTTTGAAAATATATTTAACCCATCTTTGGACTCTATACTGGAATCGTTGATACTCTATTCTCGCCGTCTTCACTCAATAGGTTACCCAGAGCAATCGTTGAATTTTTGAAACATATGGTTGGGGACCTTTTTTTATATTGTAATTTTTAATTATAAATTCATGTTCCTAATTGATTTTAAAAATATATTTTACTGGTCATTGGACTGTTCCCAGAGTAAACGTTGAGTTATTTGAAAGAATGGTTGGGGACCTTTTTTTATATTGTAATCTTTAATTTTGATTTTGAAAATATATTTTACCCATCATTGGACTCTCTGTTAGAATCATTGATATTCTCGCTGTCTGCAATCCATTGGTTACCAAGAGCAATCGTTGAATTATTTGAAATATATGGTTGGGAACCTTTTTTTATATAGTAATCATTAATTATAAATTCATATTCCTAATTGATTTTGAAAATATATTTAACCCATCTTTGGACTCTATATTGGAATCGTTGATACTCTATTCTCGCCGTCTTCACTCAATAGGTTACCCAGAGCAATCGTTGAATTTTTGAAACATATTGTTGGGGACCTTTTTTTATATTGTAATTTTTAATTATAAATTCATGTTCCTAATTGATTTTAAAAATATATTTTACTGGTCATTGGACTGTTCCCAGAGTAAACGTTGAGTTATTTGAAAGAATGGTTGGGGACCTTTTTTTTATATTGTAATCTTTAATTTTGATTTTGAAAATATATTTGACCCATCATTGGACTCTATGTTAGAATCATTGATATTCTCGCTGTCTGCAATCCATTGGTTACCAAGAGCAATCGTTGAATTATTTGAAACATATGGTTGGGACCTTTTTTTTATATAGTAATCTTTAATTATAAATTCATATTCCTAATTGATTTTGAAAATATATTTAACCCATCTTTGGACTCTATATTGGAATCGTTGATACTCTATTCTCGCCGTCTTCACTCAATAGGTTACCCAGAGCAATCGTTGAATTTTTGAAACATATGGTTGGGGACCTTTTTTGATTTTATACTGTAATTTTTAATTATAAATTCATGTTCCTAATTGATTTTGAAAATATATTTTACTGGTCATTGGACTGTTCCCAGAGTAAACGTTGAGTTATTTGAAAGAATGGTTGGGGACCTTTTTTTATTATTGTAATCTTTAATTTTGATTTTGAAAATATATTTTGCCCATCATTGGACTCCATGTTAAAATCTTTGATACTATATTCTCGCTGTCTTCACTCCATAGGTTATCCAGAGCGAACGGAAAATGAACTCGCTATGTGCTTTCAGTCCAAAAACACAAAGGAGGAAAATGATAACTCAAGTTTAAGTTCTTAGAATCGAGCAACGTTTTGTATTTTGGTCAAACTTAATTTTTGGTATTAAAAAATGAGCGTGTGAGAAGTGGGTTTTTGTTTGGCATTTTTTGTCTAGAATAAACATTTTCAACCGCTTTTTCGTTGAAAGGTGAGTGTTCAAAATTGTATTCGAGTGGAAATTTTGGTGAAAAATTTAAAGTTATTGTTGAAAATATTCACTGTTGATTATTCACACCGTGGGACAAGTGCAATACAGGGGTAAGTGCAAACGCATATTTTAGCCATGTAATATCCACCCTCTAAAAATGTATTTATCATAAACGATGGTGCTTTCGATTGTTCCCTGTCATCAGGGGTGGAGGAGGACGGTGTTAGAAACTGGTCAGCGGCGTGGATTTTTTTATATCGAACTGATTTTTTCTATCGATACTGGCGTTAATAATTTAAACATATTTTATGCAACAGCATTGGAAGGTGATTTGACATCAGTGAGTTATCGAGTATAGCGATAAATCCTTGAGCGGTTCGAAAGCCTTGAGTATCGATTAAAGATCGCTTAGAATCAAGAATTTGCAATAATATTCATTGCCATGTAGATATTCTCGTTAGCTCTACCTGTAGATTGGAATCTTATATATAAAAATTGAGGCGTCTCCTTACAAAATTATCTCTTCTTCACATCTTATATATAAAAACTAGCTGACCCGGTAAACTTCGTTTTACCTTTAAATAAATAAATCGTTTAAAGGATTGACCTTTATTTAAACGTCCTTATGAAAGTCGAAAAAGAGAGATTCAACTATTATACAAACCATCTCTGACCCGAAAACCCCTCGGATACCAAATTTCACTTCATTCCGACCGTTCGTTTATAGGTGATGGTGTAACAAAGAAAACGCATCCATCTTATACATGAAAATGAAGGCGTTTTCTTTGTAACACCATTTAAAGGTAAAATGAAGTTTTCAGGGTCAACTAGTCTCTTATAAACATTAAGTCTCAATCAATCACAACCGTCTTCCTGCATCTTTTAAGGTACGCCGGGGTAAAGAGGGGCACGGGGTAGATGGGAATGCTGATTATTTAAATAACATTGTGCATTTTTTTTTTCAAAAATGTTAAAATAACTTTTAATCTATCTAATAACTGCGAAAACGAGACGATTCCGACAATAACGGATGTTTACAGCGACTTTTTATTTTAACTCTTATGTGGAGTTGATGTGTATCATTTTCAATTTCAATTTACTCGTAATCTAGCGGGTTCTTGACGACAAACTCTAGATTCTTATTTATGATTTATATTCATAATTGTAATTCTGAATTTAGATCTAGATTTCACATAAGGTTAAATTCAGATTTCACATTCATTTGGAATTTAGATTCGACATTCAGAATGTCGGTTCAAATTCAAAATTTATAATCAAAATTTATATTGAAAATTCTATTTTAAAACTCAGATTTATAATAGTATTGATTTTGTTTCCTGCAAATGTTTGCGTACATTGAAACGGATTCAGAATCCAAACACAGAATTCATATTCAGAATAAAACTCATGATTCATATTTACAATTCAATTTTGGGATTCAATATCCTGCATCAAATAGAATTAAAAAAATTCTCATTTTAGATTTGGTATTCATATTCATGAATTCAATTTTAGGTTTTAATTTCAGGGTTTCAGGAATTCAATTTCAGGTTCAATTTCAGGTTTAAGGTTAATACAATATACATAAATTTCAGATTCTCGATTCAGAATGTTCATATTTTCAAACTAAGACATCTTAATCCAGATTCAGATTTAGAATAAGAATCTAAATTTATGAATGATATATTACAAGGTCATGAGTATTTCAGACTACAGATAAGGTTTCTATTCCTTTTTGTCCAATAGAACTCCAATTCCAATTTGTCCAATTCAAATGATTGGGTTCGATTTCAAAATCGTGTATTCGAATAAGATTCATTTAAAATTTCAATACACTTGTTACATTACAAGTAAAGAAGCTTTGCGGTCCGGATTTGTAATGTTTCGGACAGATATCATGCTCGCGTAAGTCGGCAATGTTGTGGGCAGTAAACTGACAATGTATAGCGATCACTTAAGCAACATGTTGTCTAATTATGAGTACACATGTGAATGGTATCATACGTTGGGGCTAATGATGCATATTTGCTACTGGGCCAATGAGACGACCAATTAATATCGCTGCAATGTTTGATGGAAATTTCAAATGCTTAAATGTTTACACTTCCAATAACTAGTTTTGGTACCTTTCGCTGCCAGAAATAGCAATAAATTTTTGAAAGCGCTCCATTCAGTCCTGAATTAGCGCAACGGATTTTAATTATGAATGGAAATTTGTATGGGAAAACTAAAATTTTCATCCAAAAATCTCCAGAGATGTACTGAAAGCTGCATAAAATATAATTTTGGATGACAAATATTTCATTGACTCTTAAAGTACAATTCTCGTCAACAAAGTAAAAATCGAACTTGTAACCCTGAAAAGATATAAGATGTTATAAAAAAAATTAGTTTAAAATTATTTATTACCATTATTTATTACAACATGTAACCATTATATCTCGTGTGAGCTCTCATTACGTCGTATGTAACAAAATGTAAACAAAAAGTTTTATAACGATAAAATACAAAAACGGATATAAAATAGTCGCACTCCTTCACATGTTGAATATTTGTAACCTGGACAACATATCTTATACGTAAAATACAAATCTTAAAGTTCTATTGATAACTGTTGCAGCAGTTTTTTTTTTGAATTCTCAAGAAGTTTCATAGGACGTAATGAAAGCTCAGGCGAGATATGCATGAACACTATTATTGTTGTTTTGAAACAACATTCTCGCGTGAGCTTTCATCACGAAACGAGAAAAACGCTTATGAATTTTGAGGAGTATATTTCAAATCCTAATTTTATTCTTTTACCTATAACCCTTTATGAAAATTTAATTTTTCGAATAAAAATGATGTTCATCTGATTCTGACGCCTCAATTGGTTTCTATTTTAAAATAGTATCATCGAAAAAAAAATTGTTTTATTTGGATTATAGTCGTTTTAACATCTTTATGACATTCGCGACTTATTTAAACGATGCAGTTGGCGGACAGTAATTGAAAAACTTATTCGGTACAACTCTGATCGATTTTTACTCTTGGGCTTGGACACACGGACATCGGCTCAGGATGCAACTGACTTGTCAACTGAGCTATGTATATCACAAGCCATGAACAAATTCTATTGACAATTAGAGTCAAAAGGGTATAAATTTCGAACTTATTTTATTTCTGAATTTTGTTCCGAAACAATCAATCAATACCTTATTTTTTATTAATTAATTAAATTTATGATTGAATTTTTATGAACAAATTTTAAATTGGAAAGTTTTTCAAATTTTTTATTTCAGCTTTCAAACATGTCTCGCACCAAAAAATATTCGTCGCAATACAAAGCGGACAAACGTCGTTTATACGATAAGCAAAAGAACATTAAAAAACTCGCTTCCATTATAAATGATCAAAGAATGAAATCAGATGTCAGTTCTTCTAATAAACCAAACGCAACAATTTTGAAAGATATCCAAACAAATCAAAATTGTTACAGTGAAGAACGTCGACAGAGAGAAACCTTGAATCATACAGAAGCAATTGATGATGATGCTTATCCTATTGTTAAGGAAGATAAAGAGCAAAAACAACAAAGAAACCAGTTTCTATTTGAGAGGAAAAGAAGAGATATTGAAATATCTTCGATCAATCGAGAAAAAAATGCTAAAAGGATTCGAGAAATAAGAGCAGATATGAGCTATTACGAAAATGAAAAAAGAATGAACAGATTTCGTATTCGTAAGATAAGGAATGAAAACATGGAATACTATGCAAGAGAGAAGAACAACATTTCATGTAAATTAGCAGAAAAACGTTTAACAAACGTAAAAGTCCAAGCTGCGTCGAATCATTCAAATTTCTTGAATATGCGTTTACAGAGAAGCAATGAAACGTATCATGTTAATGAAATTGCACGCAACAGATTATTACGACGGGAACAAAGAATGGATGAATTCATAGCTCATCGAGACAGATACTACAACCTTCTAATTCGTTCGAATGATATTCAATCGAAATCAATAAGGGAATTCATTGAGAATAGAAAGCAAATGCCCAGTTATGTATGCGCAAGCTGCGAGGGTTCATTTTTCTTTAAGAGTGTTCAAAAAATTTCTAAACAGATAATTGATAAAATTATGAAAAACGAAAACATTCAAAATACTTGCGATTCACGCACTTTGAATTATTATTTTCAAAATTCTTGTAATTATCTGTGCAAAACTTGCATTAAATATGTAAAAGAACGTAAAATTCCTAAGCTTGCTACAAGTTGGGGCTTAAAATTACCGCCGGTTCCTGAATGCATTACAAGACTTAATGATATTGAAGAAAGAATAGTTTCTCCTTATGTTGCTTTCCAAAAGGTTGTTCTCATGTCAAAACGTGCTTGTAATCCACAGCTTGGAATGAAAGGGAGTGCAATTCATGTGCCTAGTAGTGTGCCCCTAATGGTTTCGTCTTTGCCAAGACAACTAAATAATCTTGATGTTATACCTATACCGGTGGAATTCAAACGACATATGGGTCACTCTTCCACATATATTAGTGGATTGGTCCGTGCGTCATATGTATCAGAAGCTCTTGATTATTTGAAAAATACTGATTTATACAAAAAACATGACATACAAGTTTCTTCTCATGAAATGAGAATTTTCACGGAAGAAATCAATCGGAACAATGTCATAAATTTAGATGACAGTGAAAATCAAGTTGCTACAAGCGACGAAGGTAATATTAGGGATAATCAACCCTGTTCTGGATTAGAACAAGAAGTGAATCTGAATTTACAATTTGACGGTTTAGAGGTCGATGATGAATTTTATGAACATTTGGTAGATGATGATGATGAATGTTTACTTTTCGACTTCAATCAACAAACGGCACAACATGCCACTATTGTTATGGCTCCAGGACAAAATCACTGGCCTGTTTCAGTTCACATTCAACCAGATGTTGAGTGTTTTTGTTTTCCAAAAATTTTTGCTGGAAAAAAAAGGCAAATACTTAACAAAAATATTACGAGATCTGATTTAATTAAATGGGAAGTACGCTGCCACACAGTAAAAATTTCGGCATTCAGAATTTTATATTTGGCCAAAATCAAATTGGAATCAGAAGTTCTTAGTTCAACTACACTTACACTAAAAAAGAAATCTAATGCTAAAGGTGTTACAGTTGAGGAAGCATTGAATCCCCAGTTTATTACAGAGCTTAGGCAGCATAATGATGGGTTGAATTTTTTAAAGCACATCAGATGTTCTCCAAGTTTTTGGAGCTCGAAGAAAAAGAATCTCTTTGCGATGTTGCGGCAGTGCGGAAAACCTATGTTTTTCTTAACCGTGTCTGCAGTTGAAAATAAATGGCCTGAATTGATACAAGGTTTGGTATTGAAGACTACAGGGAAACAAATTTCGTTATTGCAAGCTCTTAACCTTCCGGAACAACAAAAACACGATCTTATCAAAGAAAATCCTGTTTACTCAGCATTGTACTATGATTTTAAAATTACTGAGCTAATAAAACTAATGAAACAAAGCTCAGGCCCATTCCAACCGTATAAAATAACAGACTTTTACCGAAGGCGCGAATTTCAAATGAGGGGATCTCCCCACGATCATATGTTACTGTTCATTGAAGATGCACCTTGTCTAGATTTAAATGATGAAGATAGTATAAAAGCTTTTGAAAAATTTGCAGATACATTTATCACATGTCAGTATGACGCTGATAATCCACTTTGTAAATATTTGCGTCACAAGCACACTGATACATGTTCAAAAGGACGAAGTAATAAAAACACATGTAGATTTAATTTTCCAAAATTTGTTCTATCAGAAACTAAAATTTTAAAACCATTGCCGAAGAACGAAATTACTGCAGCGGTTAAGAGAAATCTACAGAAAATAAAAGAAACGATGGAAGTTCTATATTCAAGTAAAGAAAGATCAAATCTTAGTTTTGAAGAAATTTTAGAAAGCTTAGATTTGACAAAAGATGATTACATTAACGCTTTAAGAGCTTCTATAAGTAAAGTTACAATATTTTACAAACGCAGGAGTTGTGAAGTTGATATCAATTCTTATAATCCAATAATATTGAATTTAATGGAATCAAATACAGATTTGCAACTTATTCTAGATGAATACGGCGTTGCAGCATACATTGTTGATTACATAGCTAAGTCTGAATCAGGACTCTCGAAGCAATTGAAAGAACTGCAAAATGAATTAGATAAAAGAAATACTACTTATCTTGAAAAGTTAAGGACAATTGCTAACAAATTTATCAATTCGAATCTAATGAGTGTCAGCGAAGCTATTTATCACTGTTTAAGTATTCCTTTGTCCCATTTCAGTCGAACTCATATATATATCAGCACCTGTAAATCTGAAGATAGAGTAGTTTTTCTTAAATCAGAAAAACAATTAAGATCAATGTGCAAAGATAGTACTGATATCGCTGGTAAAGATATCATAACATATTATGCGGAACGGGTAGATTTACAGAACATTTGTTTAGCTGAGTACGCTGCATTTTATTTTAAAACTAAAGGAAAAAGACGTCCTGATAAGAACAGGTCAGAGATTTCTGACGAAGAAGAGGACATTGAAGAAACAGAAGTAGATAGAGAAAATCCTAATCATAAGAGAAGAAAAATAGCTCGGATTCTAAGATATAATCGATACAAAATCGAACAAGATCCCGACAATTATTATCGAGAGCAACTACTTCTATTCTATCCTTGGAGAAATGAAATCAATGAAATTGAAACAGTAAACTGGTTGGAAGTGTATAATAATAACCTAGGTGTTATTACTAGAAATCGTTCTAAATTTCAAATACTGTCAGATGATGTAATAGACAAAGCAATAGAAGCCGCAATTGATAATAGAGCAGAATTAGAAAACGAAGAAATTTCCGAATTCGAACAAAATCAGTTGTCTAAAGATCATGAAATTGATATTCTTATACAAGGAGGTATTGATAGACCGAAAACGTTTACTCCATTTGTGTATTCGGCTCCTCCGAAAGTAAACAAACGTGATCTTCTTGAAAATCTAAGGAAGCTGAATAACAGACAAAGAGAAATTGTAATTCATATTTACAAATGTTTTAAACTGAACAAGTTACCTTTTAAAGTTTTTATCTCCGGCTCAGCAGGTGTTGGAAAAAGTTTAGTTATATCAACAATATATCAATTGATTACATATTTTCTGGAGTACTGTGTTGAAACCTCAGTTTGGCAATCATCAGATTCTGTCAAAGTGTTATTAAGCGCGTTTTCTGGCAAAGCTGCCTTTTTAATTGGAGGGAATACTTTACACTCAGCCTTTGCCTTACCTTTGACTGAAACTAGAAACATTCCAGATTTACCTATGGACGTCGCAAATAATTTACGTCAACAGTTGTTACATTGTAAATTGATAGTTATAGATGAAATATCAATGGTTGGAAGTACCATTTTTAGTCGTATAGATACAAGATTGCGCCAAATTACAGGAGTTGATGAAAGTTTTGGTGGTTTATCTGTAATAACCGTAGGAGATTTCCGACAACTTCCGCCGGTCAAAGATAGATTCATTTTTAACCCTCCCAGAGATTGTTTGGTGACGTTGGATCTTTCCCCTTTATGGGCGGATTTTGAATTTTATGAATTAACTGAGGTCATGAGGCAGAAAGACGACTTAGACTTTGTTAATGCGTTAAATAATTTTGCCCAGGGAACTATGAATGCAGCAGATATCAACGTTTTTAAAAGTAGAGAAGTCGCTGAAAATGAAGTACCTAGTGACGCTATAAGGTTGTACTATACGAATTTGGATGTTGACAGATATAATGCCATAAAAATTGCAGAGTCTAAGGAAACCGAAATTTTAAGTTTGGCTGAAGATAAATTGACAGGCAATTTGAAAGAAGAACAAATTTTAAAGAAACTTGATATTTGGAAGGCTAAAACTACCAGAGATTGTGGAGGGTATCCATATTCTATACAATTCAAAAAAGGTATCAAGTACATGGTAACTGCAAATCTAGATGTATCGGATGGTATCGTAAACGGCGCAACTGGAGTTTTGGAATTTGTTTTTTGCAATCCACAGTCAAATAAACCTATCATAGTGTATCTTAATTTTGACAGTAAGAAAGTTGGCAGAAACGCTCGACTTAAATTTCATGAATTTACAGAAAATTTGAATCTTAACAAAAACTGGACGCCTATTGAAAGACAAAGATATAGTTTGACTAATCATTTTCAACGTGACTATCAAATTACTCGAAATCAATTCCCATTAGTTCCCTGTGAAGCGCTTACAATTCATAAAAGTCAGGGACAAACATATTCAAAAGTATGCGTTGATTTACGCAAGAAAGGGAACTCGACTCGTCAGTTAATTTATGTTGCCTTGAGTCGTGTTTCGAAATTATCTGGCCTTTATATATTAGGAAATTTTCCGGGAAATATGGCCGACAATCCTACTATCAGAGCTTGTTTGAAAGAAACGGAAAGATTGAAGACGTATAGACAATTAACTTTATCTTTTAATAATTTAACAACTCACACAGGATTGGTTATTGCTTATCAGAATTCTAGATCTTTAAGAGAAAATTTGAAGTATATCAACGCGGATGCATGGTATTCGAGATGTGACATAATTGTATTTTCTGAAACGGGTATCATGACAAACGATGAAGTAAATATACCCAATTTTAATATTGTTTACCGATCAGATAGACAAACACTTCCATTGTTTGTTAAGAGTGGCATTGCAAAAGGTTTAATATGCTATGCGAAAATTGGTTTAATAATTTCAGTAGAAAGTCATAAGACGGTTTTTAAAGCCAATAACCTCAATAAATATGTTGGCCACACCGACTTAGTGATTCTAAAACATAGACATATTTCGCTTCTTACAGGCTATAAATCACCTAAAATTAATTGTAATGAATTTATATCTGTATTCAATTCAATTCACAATGATTATAATGACCCAACCATATTGATAGGAGATTTCAATTTCAATCTCAACAGTACATGTGACGAAACAAAAAAAATTGTTAAATACCTGAATAGAAAGAATCTTTTTGATAAGTTAGTTTGTAACGAGCCTACAACAGATCTTGGTTCAAGATTAGATATTGTGTTTTCTAACATAAGAAATATTTCAACTGGTGTATATGAGTCTTATTTTTCTGACCACAAACCAGTCTTTGCGATAATTCGTGAAACAGTATTGGAATTAGAATCCGCTGAATTTCTAGAAAGTGTGTATTTTGATAATTCTTCATCAAATTTAGTTAATGACAACATTCACAATGAACTTTTTAATGACCCTCCAGAAGAATTTTTTAATGATGCTGATATTTTGAATGAAAATTCAACAACACATATACTTGAAAACGAAGAATGGTCCAACGCTGAACTTTTTAGAAATTTGAATGATGCGTTATTAGATATTTTGGTTACTTCAATTGATTTTAATGTAGATACAGAATACCGCATTATATCATTGTTAGAAAATTATTCTGAATCCCTTGATCTTGCTTATACGCATTTGAACGTTTGCCCAATTCAGATTTTTGACCGTTTACGTGATCTTGACAGGATGGCAAACGAACAGTATTTTCAAGAATTTGTTGAAATTGAAATCCCGAGAGATGGAAATTGTCAGTTCCATTCGATTTCATATTCTTTGATTGGAAATACAATATTGTCAAATGTTCTCCGAACGTTCGCATTCAGAAGTGTTTTACAAAATAAGTCCTATTTTGAAGGTAGAGAAAATTTACTTGAATCGGGATCATTTTTCAATCTTCTTTGTGTTTCATGCGAAGACAGTGCCTGGGGTAATGCGGATACTTTATACGCATTAAGCATTATTTTAAAACGAAGTATTTTTGTTGTTATCAAAGGAACCCCAGTTAATAGTTTAGAAATCAGACCACCAGTCGTATCATTGACTCCAATTGTTATGATTTACGGATCATCACATTATAATGTACTTCTTCCTAAAAAACTTCATTCTAAATATGAGTTTCCGAATACAAGTGTAATTAATGTAAGAGAAAGTGAACTGTTCTTGTAATTTTTGTTTTTTATTCCTTAGTATCTGTGTATTGTGGTGAAATTCAAACAGTCAGCGATGGTTTGTCTAAATTCTCACGGATGATAATGATAATGATAATGATGATGATAATGATTGTTATAATGTTTAAGATTGTTGAATTTTCAGTGGCCTTTTGTCACCTTAAAACTTTTAAAGAGAAGTCTACATATATTTGAGCAATGCGCGGTATTTACATAAATTGTTTCATATCCGAGATATTTCTAATTACAATTGTTGCTGTAAATGTATATGATTTGTTAAAAAAAAACCAATTATTCTTTTCAAAAATATTACTCGAACCGCTCAAATATGTGTAGGGGAATGAGGTGGGAACATTATCATCATCATTATCATTATGATTTTATTATTCAAATCTCATACTCGCAATTGATCCGATTAATTTTGAAAGAAGAGAGAATAATAACTGGTTGAAGCGAGATAACATTCTCAATTGTTTTGCATTGCACAGTGTGGCTGGACACTTGGACATCCACTAAGTAAGGCGTGGCCAGACACCCGCCTTGAACAAGCACAGTGCGACGAGACATCCACTGTTTAAAGCGAGATAACATTCTCAATTGCTTTGCATTGCACAGTGTGGCTGGACATTTGGACAGCCACTAAGGCGTGGCGAGACACCCGCCTAGAACAAGCACAGTGCGACGAGACATCCACTGTTTAAAGCGAGATAACATTCTCAATTGTTTTGCATTGCACAGTGTGGCTGGACACTTGGACAGCCACTAAGGCGTGGCGAGACACCCGCCTAGAACAAGCACAGTGCGACGAGACATCCACTGTTTAAAGCGAGATAACATTCTCAATTGTTTTGCATTGCACAGTGTGGCTGGACACTTGGACAGCCACTAAGGCGTGGCGAGACACCCGCCTTGAACAAGCACAGTGCGACGAGACATCCACTGTTTAAAGCGAGATAACATTCTCAATTGTTTTGCATTGCACAGTGTGGCTGGACACTTGGACATCCACTAAGTAAGGCGTGGCCAGACACCCGCCTTGAACAAGCACAGTGCGACGAGACATCCACTGTTTAAAGCGAGATAACATTCTCAATTGTTTTGCATTGCACAGTGTGGCTGGACACTTGGACAGCCACTAAGGCGTGGCGAGACACCCGCCTTGAACAAGCACAGTGCGACGAGACATCCACTGTTTAAAGCGAGATAACATTCTCAATTGTTTTGCATTGCACAGTGTGGCTGGACACTTGGACATCCACTAAGTAAGGCGTGGCCAGACACCCGCCTTGAACAAGCACAGTGCGACGAGACATCCACTGTTTAAAGCGAGATATCATTCTCAATACTTTTGCATTGCACAGTGTGGCTGGACACTTGGACAGCCACTAAGGCGTGGCGAGACACCCGCCTTGAACAAGCACAGTGCGACGAGACATCCACTGTTTAAAGCGAGATAACATTCTCAATTGTTTTGCATTGCACAGTGTGGCTGGACACTTGGACATCCACTAAGTAAGGCGTGGCCAGACACCCGCCTTGAACAAGCACAGTGCGACGAGACATCCACTGTTTAAAGCGAGATAACATTCTCAATTGTTTTGCATTGCACAGTGTGGCTGGACATTTGGACAGCCACTAAGGCGTGGCGAGACACCCGCCTTGAACAAGCACAGTGCGACGAGACATCCACTGTTTAAAGCGAGATAACATTCTCAATTGTTTTGCATTGCACAGTGTGGCTGGACACTTGGACAGCCACTAAGGCGTGGCGAGACACCCGCCTAGAACAAGCACAGTGCGACGAGACATCCACTGTTTAAAGCGAGATAACATTCTCAATTGTTTTGCATTGCACAGTGTGGCTGGACACTTGGACAGCCACTAAGGCGTGGCGAGACACCCGCCTTGAACAAGCACAGTGCGACGAGACATCCACTGTTTAAAGCGAGATAACATTCTCAATTGTTTTGCATTGCACAGTGTGGCTGGACACTTGGACATCCACTAAGTAAGGCGTGGCCAGACACCCGCCTTGAACAAGCACAGTGCGACGAGACATCCACTGTTTAAAGCGAGATAACATTCTCAATACTTTTGCATTGCACAGTGTGGCTGGACACTTGGACAGCCACTAAGGCGTGGCGAGACACCCGCCTTGAACAAGCACAGTGCGACGAGACATCCACTGTTTAAAGCGAGATAACATTCTCAATTGTTTTGCATTGCACAGTGTGGCTGGACACTTGGACATCCACTAAGTAAGGCGTGGCCAGACACCCGCCTTGAACAAGCACAGTGCGACGAGACATCCACTGTTTAAAGCGAGATATCATTCTCAATACTTTTGCATTGCACAGTGTGGCTGGACACTTGGACAGCCACTAAGGCGTGGCGAGACACCCGCCTTGAACAAGCACAGTGCGACGAGACATCCACTGTTTAAAGCGAG